>NW_005187553.1:1243450-1265838 GCF_000239375.1 Pundamilia nyererei | reverse complement strand
CGCACATGTCCTGGGACACATTATTTCCAGAAAAGTGTCTCGTGTTCTTGCAAACGATGATGATGTTTTACGTGCTCAGGACCAGCTGGTTGGGGAAGCAGTAGCGTGCCATTTTGAAAAAGGTCAACAGGGACAAAATCCTCTTATTTATCTACAGTTGGCACTCTTCTTTGCTTAATGGCACAATTCATTATTTACACACCATTTATCCTTTATTATTCCCAATCATTTGCGAGAAGATAAAATGCTTTTAGTGTGTTGCTTTGCAAAGCAGTTAATTGCAACACAATGTCATTTATTTAAGACTTTTTTTTTCTTTCTCATTTGTCATTAAAATATTTGCTATCATCCAACCATTTTTTTGATTACTTTTATGCACTTGTGAGAATATTACAAAAACAAACATTAGCTACCATCAAATATACATTTTGTTTGCAGGGATTTGATTCTGAGTCTCGGATGTGATGTAAACTGATTGTGACTGTTTTTTGTTGTTGTTGTTGTTGTTGCTTCCATAGTGATTTGGTAAATGTCCTCTGCTTTTACATTTCCTGGGAAGGATTGGGTTAAACCATGGTAAATGGCCTGCATTTGTGTAGCGCTTTTCTAGTCCCTAAGGACCCCAAAGCACTTTACACAACCTGTCATCCACCCATTCACACACTGGTGATGGCAAGCTACATTGTAGCCACAGCCACCCTGGGGCGCACTGACAGAGGCGAGGCTGCTGGACACTGGCGCCACCGCGCCCTCTGACCACCACCAGTAGGCAACGGGTGAAGTGTCTTGCCCAAGGAGACAACGACTGAGACTGTCCAACCTGGGGCTCGAACTGGCAACCTTCCGATTACAAGGCGAACTGCCAACTCTTGAGCCACGATCGCCCCCATAAACCATCTACTGTGCTCTCCCGTCTCAAATTATTCAGTGCTCAACAGCGTGCTCATGCATGTCATGCAGTCATAGTGTTCTTCAGAGAAGTGACATTCCTCTTCTATTTAAAAAAAAAAAACACCAGACGCCTGTCCGTCTCTCTCCCTTTTCTTACCATGCATCCTCTCTTATCTGTAGCCACACTTATGAAATATGTATTTATTAAAGCACAGTGAAGCCTGCTGACTCCTTTTACTGATGGCTCGATCACACATCAAGCAGTTACTGAACCAGCTGTGTAAAAATAAGGCATTTTTGTCTCTGGTCTGAGAATTGGTGAGCTCAGCTTCAGTCGCTCACATGACTAAAGAAGTCATTTGGATGAGTGATGAAACGTTTCCCCTACTGAAAACGCAGATCCACTGATCCCTTGTCTTCACTACACTGTCTTCACTGCTTTACTACACATACATTCACACCTGTGGCTGTGGGAATAAACTTTTTTTTTCGTTCTGTGATGATGAATGGTCCATTAACAGTGCAAAATTTTAACATACCTTGTGAGTTTAAAAACACTGTGCAATGATAAACGGTGGCGACAAAAGTAGTCCTTCTCTGACTGTATGTTTGCAGTCTTATTCAACAGAAGGCAAACTACACTGTAAAATGATCATTTAGCTGAATCAACATTGCTTTCAATCGCAAAAGAAGCTGAACGTTACACACGAGCTTCACCAAATTGGTATTTTCAGTTTTATTATTCCCCTGTAGTTTATCTTCCCTGCTGTTACATGTATTCTCATAAGCACTGGTGACTCGAACAGCCAGAACATGCTAAACCACACTACAGCAAAAAACAAGGCTTCAGTGTTTATTAGGCAACAACAAAGAAGGATGTTTAGCAGGATGGGAAGATGAAAATGTGTTTTTCTCTTATCTGTTGAATAGCATAGGTAGGGGTGTTATTCTACACAGTAAATGGTTCTATCGACTGAAGGAAAAATCCAATATCCTAAAGGTCACAAATTTAACGCTTGTAAGGGACGAAAAGCAGTGAAGCAAGTCCCACTCTAACTACCTCTTTTAGCGTAGCTTTGGATGATTGAAGCAGACCTAATCTGCTCATTTTAGATTTTATGTTTTTATTCTTGGATTCGACATAATATACAGTTAAAAATAATAATAATTTGCCTCATAATCGGCCTCAGTGCAGTTCTTAAGTTCATTCATTGACTTAAATGAACAATTTGAATGCCTTTTCTCTCCCACTTTGAGCCAAGTTTCTCCTGATTGGCTGCCCCTCATAGACAGAAGGTTTAAATAGAAGGTGGATTCAGCTTTTCTGTTCACAGCCAGAACTACATGTCTGCGTTGACCCTATTAGGGATATTAGAGCATTCTGAAGTGTGAACCTTTGGCTCAAATTGATTTCTTTTTTATATACATTCCTCAAAAAGCAACAATCAAAGATAATATCATATACCAGCAGGTTACAGTGGAGAAGGTGAAATCATGAAAAGCTGAGGTGACAGTGGCTGTGACAGCAGGTGGAGAAAATGAATCAATGGTCTGAATTGATCTTGTTAACTTGAGGCAGTGGTGCGAGACCAATTGCATCACACAGCCCAAAGCTAGGTCAGACAGGAAGTAAGGGAGAGGGAAGAAGATAGAGGAAGGACTGTGGATGATGATGATGGTGATGATGAATGAGGTGAAAGTTTGACTTCATTGAATGTATTGTGAAATAAAAGTCTCAAGAAGCATATCATTGCCAAAGAAAGGAATCCCAGAAATGCGAAAGACCAAGAAAAATAACCACGCTGAATAAGTGTTTGATTCCCCAAACTGGGAGCAGGAGGGGTAAGCCGTATTTATAGATGCTGAGTCGATATCCTGTTTGTCTTGGCAGAGATCAGAGAGGCGTTTAAGGTGCTGGATCGTGATGGAAACGGGTTCATTTCCAAACAGGAGCTGGGCATGGCCATGCGGTCTCTGGGTTACATGCCCAGTGAGGTGGAGCTGGCCATTATCATGCAGAGACTAGACATGGATGGTGAGTCACATGTACACACACACACATGTAAAAATGCTCTGTGCAGTGCAGAATGGGATCTTCCCTCATGTGTTGCATAATAAAAATGTACACACCATCAGTTTTTATTGTCTTATCAACGGGTAACTTCACAAATATCTACGGTAAACTGCAATGTTTCTCTGTTCACTCTTTAGGCTTCAGATGCACTGATTACATCTCCCACCGTCTCATGCATAAAACATTTATTCATGCCTGCATGACTTTGTACTATTCTTGTTTTCAGCTACTTGCTTTATCCTCTTGACACATTGAATTATCAAAGTGAAATTGATGCCCAAGGAGAGCAAAGTAAATGAAGAAATTTGGAGATTAATCAAGAGTATGCATGCGTGAGATGGGCATAGTTTTTGTCGGTTAGGTGGGTTTTCACAATGGTTGCCCAGCAAGTACAGTTTGTATAATGTCATTGTAGTTCCTTCATAACTTGACAGTCTGGTGTGTGAAAATACATTTTTAAAAATGCATTATAACAACAACATGTATAAGATTCTTGCAACATAAAGAAATTAGCTGAGTTTTATTTCTGCAGCACTGTCCTCACCTGAGACATTTGAACTTTTTGTCCTCAGAGAGAACACTCTCAGCACCAAGAAAATACAAACTTAAGCTTTCTCTTCTTTTGCACAGAGCATTTCTGCCAATACGGTCGTCTGCGTTAACTGTGACTGACATTTAATAAAGGGTAGACTCTTAAAATTATATAAGACTGGGATAATGCAATATGCAAATGTCAGATTGCTGAAAAAATATTCACATTTTTCATGTTTCTATCAGAGGCTTTGATAAGTGCTTTTCAGTCTCAGAAAGAGTGGAATACTATAAATGTTCAAGGCTGAATATTAAAGTTTAAGAAGTTAGACTGCCTTTATGCTTCTGACTCATCCACCACAGAATCCCCGGAGACCCTAACTGCTGCTGTGCCTCAGGGCTGGATCTTGTTGCATCGTCTGCCGCAACCAGAAGTTGAGGTTACTTTTGTCACAGCAGCTTTTGTCACCAACGTCCAGAGCTGTTTGTTTATTTATTCCCTTTCTTGTCATTTATCTTAGTGTATTGAATCTGAGTTTGCTGTGGTTTCAAAAACCTCTTTTAATCAACTAGGTCAATTTGTTTGTATCGATAAATGTCTTTAGCAAAATACTGGGGATTTTCTTTATTTGGGCAGTATTGAATGCTGGAGCTGGCTGAATACAGAGTCAGGACAGTCTAATTTTGAAAATGAACATAGAATAAGGTAACTCGGATCAAAAAAGAGATGGCACTAATGCAGGAGGCCAGTAGGAGGTAGGTTGTGTTTCCAAATAGGCTTAAAACATGGAACTGTGGAGTACTGGGAGCTTAACTGGAAATGTTATGGGTATTGTCATCTGCCAACACACACATCAAATCCTGCATGAGCTAAATGACCTCAAAGAAACACACAGTGCACAAACAAATATAAGAAAAAAATTCAGCACATGTTGTTTGAAAGAAATGATTTTGCAATTCAGCAATTCTCTTCTCGTGTGTATGTCCAGCAATGTATTGATGAAGAGCGTCAAGGGGGCGCTGAATGAGGGAGAGTAAGGGTATTAGCAGATGAGTGGGAATGGATGATGGTGATTGTATCCTGGCCAGGTGGGCAGCTGTGAGGCTCTTTCACAGCCATTGATTCTTTGCCCAGCTGCCAACTCCAGCTGATCTCCAGAAGATACTGATCGGTTATGTGTTCTGCTTCTCTCTTCTGCTAAACCAATCCATGTGATAGTTGCTGAGCTCTGTTTGCCCTTCGTGCAGAGGTGTGACTCCTCTTCTTTGTTCCTAATCACAGCATTGCACCAGTCTTTGTTGTTCACTCAGATTACACTTGTTCTTTGTTGTACTGATAATGGTCATGTCTTCAATCTGTAAATTCTGAATACCAACATTTGCTTTTATTCCCTCCTGTCATTTGCCTGATTTGTTATCTTTACAGTGAGCAGGATTCTGCATATTTCTTTAATAATTCATTGTTCTGTTTCCAGCTGAAATGAAATGCTTGGTTGTGACATAACACAGGAAGAAACTGTTCAAAAGCAGGTGGCTTGGGCTATGACAGACACAGAAAGTGACTCAGTGACTTTGTGCATAATGTTCAGCTGTCAGAAACTGCGGATACATCAAAATGGGAGCTGAGATGCAACTGTGGTGTTTTAGGGAAGAGTGAATTACGCTGTACTGTGGTTTGTTTGTTTTTCTTTGAGGCTTTGTGCATGTTTGGTACAGCATCGAGGAATAATTTAAACAGTAGTAATTATCAAATTGGACAATCAACATGGCTTGTTGTCATTCAGTTTGCACACGAGTTTTTATCTGGTTTATCTTCTGTAATGGAAGTAAAAACTTTGGGTGCTACTAAAACAACTGAACTAATGAATGTGTTAATGCACGTTGTAGAAGTATTCATGCACACAGGCTTGGAATTACATAAACCGATACAACAATGTAGCAAGAAGCAAACTGAACACATTGTTTCCCAGAGGAGCTGCCTTCCTGACAGCACCACTGGGGAGAAACACCTTCTTAGAAGTGGAGGGAATAAAATGTGCAACACTGGGGTAAACTATTTAATGCTCGCTGTAGTAATATGCACATAAATCAGTGGATTTTGTGTGTATTGCTAAATCCTGAGATTGTTCATAGCTCCCCTTTCTCACACTGGAGATAATTTTTACTTTTTTTTTTTACTGTTTTCAATTTCTGCAGGTTCATGCTTTCTTTTGGTTTTCCGACATTAAAGCTCTATATTCTTTATAGTTTTCTTTAAGCGTGTTATTTTTGGCTTTTTCGTGTTTATGAGGTTTTTGTTGTCTGTACCTTTTTTAGTTCTTGTTGATACCTTTTGTGTTGCCATTGTGTTTCTTCAATTTTGTCTCCATTTTTGTCTTTTTGTGTCAAGTTAGTCTTGTTTTTCTGTTCTATTTGGTTGTTGTTGGGTTTTACTTCCTTTATCTTGTTTTCTATATTCGTTTTAGCTCTCCTCCCACCTTTTACCTTTCCCCTTGTTATCTGACATATGCACACAAATCAGGCATAACACTGTGACCACCTCCCTAATATTGTGCTGGTCACACTACACTAGACTCCTAAAGATGTGTTGTGTATCTGGCACCAAGATGCTGGCAATAGATCCTTTGAGTCCTGTAAGTTATGCGGCGGGGCTTGATCAAACTTGTTTGTCCAGTACATCCCACCGATGCATGATTGGATTGAGCCTGGGAAACTTTTGAGGCCAAGTCAACACCTGAAACTCACTTTTGTGCTCCTCAAACCATTTCTGAAGCACTTTTCCTTTGTGGCAGGGCACATCATCCTGCTGAAAGAGGCCATAGCCTTTAGGGCAGGGGTGGACAATTCCAGGCCTCGAGGGCCGGCATCCTGCAGGTTTTAGATCTCACCCTGGCTCAACACACCTGAATCAAATGATTAGTTCATTACCAGGCCTCTGGAGAACTGCAAGACATGTTGAGGAGGTAATTTAGCCATTTGAATCAGCTGTGTTGGATCAAGGACACATCTAAAACCTGCAGGACACTGGCCCTTGAGGCCTGGAGTTGCCCACCCCAACTTTAGGGAATACCGTTCCCATGAAAGGATGTACATCGCCTGCAACAATGATTAAGTAGGTGGTAGGTGTCAAAGTAACATTCATATTCAACATAAATGGCAGAAGCCAAAGTTTCCCAGCAGAACATTCCCCAAAGCAGCACACTGCCTCGGTTGGCTTGCCTTCCTCTTATAGTGCATTTTAGTAGCAGGTATTCCCCAGGTAAGTACCCGACCAGCCACATGATGTGAAAGAAAACACGATTCTTCGGACAAGGCAATCTTTTCCATTGCTCCATGGTCCAGTTCTGATCCTCACATGCCCATTGTTGGTGCTTTTGGCAGCTGACAGGGGTCAGCCTGCCTTCAGCTATGCAGTCTCATCCAAACTGTAATACATTGTGTATTCTGACACCTTCCTATCAGAACCAGCATTGACTTTTTCAACAATCTGAACAACGGTAACTCGTCCGTTAGATCGGACCACACAGGCCAGCCTTTGCTCCCCACATGCATCAGAGAGCCTTGGTTGCCCATGACCCTGTCTCTGGTTCCCCACTGTTCCTTCATTGGGCCACTTTTGATATATGCTGACCACTGCAAACTGGGAACACTCCACAAAAACTGCAGTTTTGGAGATGCTCTGATCCATTTGTCTAACATTCACAATTTGGCCTGTGTTTAGACTCACTCAGATTGCTTGCCTTTTTTCCCCCCCTGCTTCTAAGACATGAACTCTGAGGGCAAAACATTCACATGCTTCCTAATATAACCCACCTGTTAACAAGAGCCATGATAAAGAGACATATTTTGTTATTGTTTTAGTGGTCACAATGTTATGCCTGATCTGTGTATATATTATCTCCTATTGTCCTTTGTCATGTCATCCCTCTTTGCGGTTTGTTTCCTTGCCCTGTGTGTTGTGATTTTTGTACATTTTGGATTCCCTGCTCTGTGAATTGGATTACCTGTGAGTGATCAGCATTAAAGGTGGATTTTGAGTTTATTTTCTGTCTGCCAAGTTCTGCATTTGGGTCCACGATCTGCCTTCCATGCAGCAAATCCTTAAGAGTCACTTTAACTCACTTTTTAGTTGATGGGTTTCTGAGGAGCTGTCAAAAGAGAGCGGAAAGTTTTAAAAATGTTACATTTTTGGCATGACTGACAAATTGAGCAAACACAGAGAGGCAAAGATTTCAGTGACAAATTAATTTAAACCACATTTCTCAAAGATATCAGTCAAAAAAGAAAAGTTACCACCTATGTTCAGTAGTTTAGGCGTACTAGTTGAAAGTAGTAGGGGGAGGATTTTGGATTATTCCATAAGGTTTAATGTTTGTAGGTGTTATGGTTTGTGTGTTTAATAGTGTCTGTCCTACTTGGACCTCAAATAAAATTGACACAATCGTACGGGCATCTCAGGGCATCTCACATGGCCCCAAATGCCTTCAACAGCTAATTAACAGCTGACACAACCATTTAATGCAAGTTATTCCCCAGCTTACATTCTCCTTTTTCCTTTTTTATCACATTCTTTTACTATTTACAGCATTAAAAAGAAAATAACCTTCTAAAAAAAGAAAATAAAGGAAAACTTTTCTTTTAATTCTTTAAGCCCATCAGTTCGTTCCAGTAAATGCATACTGTCACTCCTGGGAAAGCAGGTGGCTGAGTGGAGTGCTATTTTAGTCATTACTTCAGAGCTACTTTAGAATTATTCATTCTGAAGCGGTTTCCTTCATGCCCCCGCTTTGTGAGGAGCTTCTTCATATTCCCTAGAGCAGAAAATATCCTAGGATTGCTGCAAACAGGTATTTAACTCACTGATCATTCGTTCATTCATTTATTTTTTTCTTGATTTCCACTCTGGACCTCCAGGGGGGCTGCAGCCTCTGCAGTGCAGAGTGCACCTTGTGTGGGAGGTGCATGTTACAATATGGCATATGGAGTATTATGATTCATCTTTGGTATTGGTGGTGGTGTCTTTTTTCCTGAGATGCTTTAGTCTTACCTAGTATAAAAACAATAGTGGCACTTTAAACAACTTCCCATAACATGTGTGTATACTAGTCTGTACCCAGTCCACCTTCACCTCTACTGTCATCCATCCATCTTCCAAGCTTGACATCCTCGAATCCTGATGTTGCTTCATCTGGCCTGTAGCCCTGCATTTGCCCTGCTGAATATGTATGGGCAGAAGTCAATGACATGTTACTGTGCCAAGCATCCTCCAGAGTGGGTGTCGCTATTGAAGGGAGTGGTAGGGGCAGATAGAGGTGTCCTGCATCAGTAACTTTCCACTGACAAGGCCCGATACTCATCTGCACATAAAGCAGGAGCAGGTGGGAAGAAGAGAGAAGAGCAATTAGTTTACAACAGTGACAGAGAAACACAGGACACAAAAAAGAAAAGAAAGACAAACTAGGTTTTGAAAGACCAAAGATGACAAAGAATTCAACGTGTTTTGTTGTTCAAAATCAACTTTCTCTTTATTTAGGTTTTATGTCATGCCTTTGTTCAATAGGACTGAATTCAGAGTGTGTCTGTGAGCAAATTTATTTGAAATCCGGAGACTGCAATTCTCTATGGGCTTTGGTGATTTTGTTTCCAACTCATCTCATTTTTCACAATTCCCATAACCTATAATGTGCAGCAACTATTGTCAGTGTAGGTTTGGGTCATTTAAACACTGAAACTATGAAACCGGGCAAACGCTACAGAGGGAAGATAATGAAACCCTGCTGGGGGTTTCATTATATAAGACAAAAAAGGCTATACATTTAAGGGCATTCAGCTGGATCAATATAAAACTCTGATCTGTTTGTTTGAATTGTTCCCGTCTTCAAAGTTTTGATGCTTTGTTCTGGCAGTAGCTGTAACAACTATCAGCAGGCATCTGAGATCAGTGCTGCTGGAATTGATGTTCACTGCAGGACTCCATGTTTTGAGTGATGAAGTAGCTGCAAACTTTGATCTGCTCCACAGTCTGCATTATAGATCTAGTCAGAACTCAGTTTTTTTTTTTAATGTCTCATCTCAATAGTAAATGTCATATTGAACTGTGTTATTTGAAGCATGCTGGCTCAAATAATATAGGGCGAAGACAGCGCAGCATCCAGAATTCTCTTTATGGTGGAACAACACTTTCTCCCACACATTGCAGAAACCTTTTGAATCCCCAGAGGCCTCAAGACTGTCTGTACATTCACTTTTTTTCCCCAAGAGGCCAGTCAAACTGGCCACATTCTTAATAATGTATAAATTAACTTTGTATTTAAACTGTAAAAACTTCCCCCTCCACATGCTTTTTAATGAAAAGGAAGTTGCTGCATAGATCAAAATTTATTTTTTCTACCAGGCTGTAAATATGTAAATATGTAAAAATTATGTATGTTTCTGTTCTGTGTCTTGTGTACTGTTAGTTTGTATATGTGTCTTCTTGCTGCTGTTACACCCAAATTTCCCCTTTTGGGACAATTAAAGGATTATTCTATTCTATTCTATTCTATTCTATTCTATTCTATTCTATTCTACTATATCTGCCACAAGTGGCCATTAGAGGAACTGCACTTGATTTTTCAGCTCCACAGGTTCCTGCTTACTAATAACTGCTTTCCTTTGTGCATCTGCAGCTCACAGAAGAAAAATAAATCACATTATAGGATAGAAAACAACTAACGATGATGGATTTTATTATTGGGAAAATTTTTAGATGTTTGTTAGATGACAAATGCCATGAGTGCTTCGTCATTGATCAACAATCTGTCCTCTCTTTCACCATCAGGGGACGGGCAGGTTGATTTTGAGGAGTTCATGACGATTCTTGGTCCCAAGCTCCTCTCATCTGAAACAAGAGAAGGCTTTCTGGGCAGCACAATCGATACCATCTTCTGGCAGGTAAATCTTGATTCTCTTTTACTTTTATTCTCTGTCACACATCTGTTTTGTTACCACTTCTGAGTCATGAAATGAACTGGATGTGATGATGAGACAGATGCTATGTGTCTGAGCTGAAATATAAATGCAGCATCATTCTTCTACATCTTTGTTTTAACTGAAAACCAAGGAGCAGGATTTTTAAATCTCTTTACAAAAAAAAGCTGCATGTTGGTCCAGGAATGCTGTCCTCAGTCTACTGTTCTCAGCCTCCTGTTATGTTGTGGGTCAGATTGACCCAGAACAGAAGAGATGTCACATGTCATCTGCATCACTAAAGGAAATGAAAAAAATCTAAATTATACAAGAAAATTGTAAAATAATCAATGCCAGGGTGTCTGACACTTTTGGATGAGTAAACATGCACTGGGTCAAGTTGACCCAGGAACATAATTGGTGTTCCTGGAAACCAACATAACAGGAGGGTTAAAAAGTGTGGTCGAGTTTGTCTGGTTTCCTCTAGATCTCTCACATTACATTACATGATTGGTCACTGCATCATTACGGTGCAAATGATGACCAACTGAAAAGGTACATTTTAATTTTAGTATTAAAGAATTAAAAAATAACAAAACACCAATGCCAAATTAACCTAATTACACTAATTAACTGTACTATGAAAGCAAAATAGAGCTCATATATATTCTACATCTTTAATGAAGCTGTGCAGAGTTTTAATTAGTTTTGCTCTTACGCAATCAACTCTGTGAATATATTTTAGATTTTATGTTCCCGAAAAATAATATTTGTGTTAAAGTGACGACATCCTGGAGCAGCTAAAGTGTGACGTGTCTTCTGTGCACTAATGGATTCTGCAGTGAAATACAGTCTTCTGAATTTAACTCCATTTCCAGATTTTTTCAATCCTTTTTTGAAGGGCAGCGCAAATATATATATATATTATATATACTGATCTCCGTTGAGTTGTACTGTGACCGACTCACAGCAGAAAGGGGTTTCAGAATCTGAGAACAGTAGTAAAAAATGTCTGAGTAAAATAGTTTTGCTTTGAGTGAGCTTGAGTGTTTAACACACACAGACACACAATAGAATGGAGGACAGAGCCTGAATGGGCATGTAGACAAATCTGGTATGTGTGAGAGAAAGAGCAGAGCATTTGGCACTGATAGTAACACTTGGCAAGCCTGCCCCCCTGATGTAATCATCAGCTTGACCCAGGCTTTTTCTCAGGGGAATGAGCTTGTGGTTTACACCGTGAGGACACAAGTCTTTAGAGGTATGAGTGCAGGACGGCAAATGTACTGCCAGCCACATTTGGCCGATGCAGTGACCTTGGCTTGTAAAGAAGAGCGGTTGGCTTGAAACAGTTTGTTTCATTTTTTTAAATTTTTTTCAACCCCTCAAGTAAAACTGGTTGTGGTTTACGGTTTGTTACTCCTGCACTAATAAATCCACATTTCAAGTCAAGACGAATGCCCAGACGTAGAAATCAAACACCTCATCAAATGTGTGGAGCACATTCAGAGGGAAAATGCACTGCAGACCATCTTTTATCATAATTATTTCTTCACTCACCTCACAGATGATTACTTGCTTGAGACATTACAATTTTGTGCCTAGTTTATTTTATTGTTAATAGTGTATAACTGAGCCTTATTCAAAGAATTTGCTTCAGTGTTCCTCTTTGAATACATAAGTGTTTTTTTCCTAATTATTAGAATATTGGAGTAGATGTTGAATTTTTACCTTGCATCCTAGTACCAGGGTGTTAAAAGTGATTTTTATGAAATATCTCAATAAATGTTGCATCCACTCTGCAGACAGTAACATGCAGTGTTTTGTGTTTGGTGGGACAATTGAAAAATGAAAATGATCTTAGCAATGCAAGTATGCATGGAGAAAAATAACACTATCGGCTCAAAAGCCTTCCCATCAGTTCAGCAGACGCTGAATAAACCATCAGCTGAGACAACTCATGCTGCTGGCTCATTATGTCCCACTCATTAAGATTCAGAATCAGCACTTCAAATCAACAGCTCTTACATGCTTAGAAAAATGCAATTCCTTTGTGGTCGTAAACAACAGGATAAAAAATTTTTTCCCTTTCTTTTAAAAAAAAGAGAGAGAGAGAGAGACAGGGAGACAGTAGAAATGTTTTTTTCCTTCTTGCTGACAATGATGCTTAATGCATTATAGTTTTACTCGCTGAAGATGCACAATTCATTGCCATTAACAGGAAAGAAACATAATGACTATGTGAAATGTGAAAGATGTGGTAGAGATGAACCAAGAGCACATTATGAGTGTTTGTTGGTTTTTACTGCAGTAAAAGTAGGCTGTTGAAGAAAATAACATCTGTTGTTTCAGCCCAACCATATTTCAATAGAAGTTGTTGGAGACAAAACAAATGCTAAGGAGAGTTGGTGTCAGATATAAACTGTAATCTTTAGTTCCAAATTAATGCTAGCTGTGATTTGCATCGAGCGCAATGTGCAAATTGTCAGAGAATGCAAAGTTTTTAGCCATAATAAGCTTTTTAGTCGAATTCCATCCATTTTTTTTACCTAACTAGAATTGCAAGATGTTGGAGTCAGTCCTAGCTGGGCGACGAGCAGGGTACAGCCTGAACATGTGTAATACAAAGACGCTGACAGCTGTTCACACCAACAGCTAATTTAGAATCAACCTAATATGTTTTCAGACACGTGAGAACATGCAAACTCTACACAGCGGACCAAGAGGTACAAACCCATGGTATAAAATGGCATTGCTAACCATTTCATTATGGTGCCAAGGTAAAGACCTTAAAATATTATGCAGCACAACCCAGACATTCCTTTTGAAGAAGCACTTGACAACAGAGCCAAAAAAAAAATGTTTTAGAGAGACGTAAACTCTGGCAGAACCAGACTGAGGGAAGATGGTTAAGCTCTACAAAAACTAGAATGATAGGGAAGTCAAGAGAGGAGAGCAAAGACTAAAAAAAGAAGTAATAATAAAACAAATAAATGATATAGTAAGTCAGTCAGCTAATATGTAATTTTTATTTTCCCCATAATGGTAACTTAGAGAAACTGGCACAAGTATAGTTCAGGAAACAACAAAGTAAATATAATACTCCACTACATTAGGAAACGGTATACTGTATGTGCAAAGTTGGGCTTCAATAATGACATTCATAATTCTCATCATGACGTAAAACATTTTAAATTTTCAGTAGCTTTTAAAACCGTTGAATATATAACAGTTAAGAATAATTTCAATGATATAGACTCACAGCTGCAGATTTGTCAGTTTTATATCCATGAGGCGGATTCCCCAAAGCTCTGTTGAATGGAGATCTGTAGTGGTCATCTAAGTACATGGAGCTCATGCAGAAGAAACCAGTAGGAGGTGATTCGAGCTTTGTGACATGGTCCGCTAGTTTGCTAGAAGCAGTGATCAGATTGGTACACTGTGGTCACAAAGGGATAGTTAGGTTTCACCATTTAAACGATGCTTACATGGTACCAAGGGGCCTAAAGTGCCAAGAAAATACCCCCCACACCAGTAGACCATCAACAGGATGAACCGCTAATAATAGACAGGATGGAGCCATGCATTCATGTTGCTCATACTCAATTCTGAGGCTATCCTCTTAATGTTGCAGAATAGCTCGAGACCCATCAGACCAGAGACCGTTTAAGCCCATCTGCTTGAGGGTTCAACATGTTGTGTGTTTAGAGACTTACCGTGGTTGTAATAAATGGTTATTTAAGTTGCTGTTGCCTTCCTATCATCTCAAAGCATTTTCACCCAGAGAACTGCCACTGTCTGGATAATTCCTTTACCTCATTCACTATAAACTCTGCACATGGTTGTGCAGGAAAATGCCAACAGATCAGGAGCTTCTGAAATAATCAGGCCAGCCTGTCTGTCAACAACAAGGATGTTATGCTTACCTTTCTTACCATTCTGATGTTCCGTTTTACATACTTGCACTGACCATGTCTACATGCCTAAATGAACTGAGTTGCTATCCTGTGATTGGCTCCTTAGACATTTCCAGAGAGTTAAGAGCCGTTGAAGAGAGGTACATAACAAAGGGGCTGGTGAGTGTAAGTTCAGGTATAACAGTGATGTCTGCAACTGAATAGAAATCTTTAAAATCTTTAGAATATAGTATGTAGTCCCATGGACTGGATCTGAGGAGTCAAGAAATTTGTTCTGCCTTTACAACCAAATAAAGCAGTCTCTGGCTGTATAGTATATGCTTACTATATGTTTCCCAGAACCTTTCCCAGACATGCTTTATATAACTTTTTATAATTATGCTTATAATTATTAGAATTAACATCCTTCAAATCTTGAACTTTACATTGATTTGGCACATCTTAATAATTTGCTTTGATGGAAGCAATATATTCAATAATCATGACAAGGAAACAACGTGCACAATACTGATAATATTTTCGCTGTAGGCATTTTGTGCAACACTTAAAAAAATTCAGTTTTCAAAGCATTTTACGGAGTACACTTTCCTTCTTTGCCAGCATTTGTTTTCTGTGCTCGTCCATCAGAGCAGAGCGGGATTCGTTCAGCAGGAGTGTGACACAAGCACACCCTGCACTCAAATGAACCTTATATTTAGTTGTGGTTCAGTCCTTTTGAACCCTGAGAGTAGCTCTGTTCTTGACTTGGAAGAGAGATTTTTTCATTCCAGCGATATCAAGCAAAGTGTCACATCCTCACCAGCTGGGGTGATGGGATAATGATTCACTCGCTGTCACACACTCACTTTCCTACTCACCCGTATCTGCTCCTGAACAGTTTGTTAATGTATCTAATTATCCCATTGGATAATTATGAGCTTGTATTTTAACAACTGCAAACATTAAAGTTGTTTTTTTAAGTCAGCAGCAGCAGCAGCCTGATTAACAAGACAAACGAATAGTAAACAAAACAATGAACATTCGAAAAATCGTTTTTCAATGCCTGCTTGATTGAGATCAACATTATTTTAAATTTTCATTTTTCATGTGCAAGCACTTAATTCCTTCAACTGAAAATTACTGAAGATGTATGGAATACTTGTTATATAAGATCAAAGCTCCTCTGCACTTTAATTGCAGGTCAGTGTACCTTGCATTGTGCTAATTAATCCCTGAGTAGGATGGTGACTCATCAGTGAGAATAGTAGAAATGGAGATCATATAAGTTGTGAAGACAATGAGTCAGAGGTCAGATCTGGTCAAACGCAGTGTGTTTCCTCTTTGTGCGCTTGAGATTTATCAGTTTTTAATTAGTGAATTTCAAGGTAATAGTGTGTACCTTTTCAAGGATCATAAAGGTACAATAAAACTTACTTATTTGCACCATTTCTCAATATTAACTATACCCATATGTTTTGAAATTTATATTCTGTTAAACAAAAATAAAAAAAATAATTTAATAAATTTCATTCAATAGACCATAGATTCTCTATCAGTCTTGTATGTCAGTGGCACGGAGTTACACTCTTTCCTAACAGCAAGAAGGTCTTTTTACTTTTGGGGTTTTCTTCAGGTGTTCTGGTTTCCTTTCAATTCAGTTCATAATTGTAACTTGGTGTACATGTTGATATGAATTGGATAAAGCTTTAGAGCAAGAGATTTTGGAACATGTACAAAATACATGAATTGGTGTTTTTGTGTGCATTTTATTTAAAGGTACTGTTGCATTAGCGTAGAAAATTGTAAAGTTTGGTTTCTGTAAGTTGCAAACCACAAGGGTAAAAAAAAGCAGACCTGTGAAGGGTTCATCAGTTGGCCTCTAGAGCATACGCCCAAATGGCGAGTAAAGCGTTATTTTCTTAGCCCATGTGCAACAAAATAACACCCTGCACTGGTACTAAATCCAAGGAAGCTTATGATAATGTTTGCAGTTTTTCAAGCCATGTAAGCAGTTCTTGTTCGGGAAAACTTGGCAGACATTTTCATGGTCCCAGACCTGACAGCATTAAAAATAAAAAAATAAATAACAGTTTAGTTTGTCTAACGCTTTGGTACTGCTGAATAAGCTGTTTGTGAACAGCAGCAACAAACATTATATTCAGGTTCCAACATTTTACACTTGGTCAACAATCACACCAACCATAATAGACAGTCCTGTGTGTGTGTGTGCGTGCGTGTGCGTGTGCGCGCGTGTGTGTGTGTGTGTGTGTGTGTGTGTGTGTGTGAACAGCTTTGAGGAACAAAAACTGGCATTCCACTGTACTTGTGGGGACCAACTATCACTTGTGGGGACAAAGTTGTTTTAGTTTTCCTCATTTTTGCACATTTTTCGCACATAAAGTTAAATAAACTGAACATGAGGAAGATGATCAGGGATTTTAAGTTGTTTTTTCTTCACTGTGACACTCTAGAATGTATTTTTACATTTTTACAAAAATCAAAGGACCACTGTCAAAAAATAAAAACTATACCAATAGCCTTTCTCAGAAGTAAAACTGGCAGCCAGGAGAAATGAGTGACCAGGTTTCCTGTACCTCTTTGACAGGACACCAGGGGTTTTCTTATTTTAGAGCTATTTACCCTATAATTACCCCATGTGCCGCACACCCACTTTAAATAAGAAAAAAAAAATACACCAACAAAGTTTGGCTGTTATTGTTTAGCTTTCTGGCATGTAATTTGTTTCTTTCTTTCATTTATGATGATTTCTTTATTTTTTCTTAAAGGTAATAAGATAATGTTTTTTTCCTTATCATGTTGATTTATTATGGGCTGTTTCCTTTAAGCTTAGAGACAAAGTCATTTAGTCCAGTCAAGAAACCGAAGTAGCTCCAGTGTTGTTCTTGTTATTTGGTTGATGCTAACTGACCGTGTGTTAAAGTCATATTTGTATACAATGTAACTCCACAGAACCGACTTGTAGTGCCTAATGTGAATACAAGTGTTAATGTAATCAGTGTTATTTCAATAGAATAGATCTTTATAAGTTTTATTTGTCGATCTTTTTCTACTTTTAAAGACAAAGAGACAATACACATAAAAACTAGTTTTATGTGGTAATGCTAAATATAGCAGACCCTGATTTGGGTCTTTTTTTGTTTATTTTAAACCAATATGTGTCAGAGTGCCTCTGGGTGCTTTAACCCTGTGATAAAATATTACATCCCGCAAAAATGTCAGCTAATCTTCCCTGAAAGTTATTTTTGATGGAGAGACTTTAGTGTTGGTTTCTCTGAGGTGTAGCATGGTTTGCAGAGCAAATGTCAGGAGGAAGCCGTGTACAGCAGAGAGGTGTGAGGAGCAGTCAGTCTAACGAACAGGTATTCACCTCCAGGTCATGAGGACTCCTCAAATGAACTGAAGCGTGAGAGGACTTTGCTTTTTTTTTTTAGGCTGCATGTTGATCAGAAAACAAACCGCAGCCTGGACTGTAAAGTGTTGTTTACATGTTAGAACTGTTGGGCAAAAAATTTGTACCTGGTGATTTTTTAGACCTTAACTAAAAATTAGTTTTAAACTACCACAAGTTAACAACTGTAAGTTGCTATGCACTGCTGTTCCTTCTTTCTAGATATGAGTGAGTTTGAAAGAGCAGTTAAAAGGATGCTGGGTTCTGAAACATAATCTGTTTCTCAATAGTGCAAAAGCTGTTCCTCTTTCTCAGCAATATATGCCTCTGGCATTTTGTTACACGTGACCAAATAATCGTTTATTATTAAAATGCAAAATGTTACAGTTGGCACGTTCCATAACACATTATCAGAAGTGCTTTTTAATGCAAGTCTACCAGTCATGTTAAAGTCATGGTGAAGAATCCAACTCCGGACATTTAGACATGTGGCCTGTCTGGCTTGTAAATGGAGATTTTTGCCTTAAATCAGATCCATTAATCATCTTTTTTTTTCTCCCCTTGGCGCCAGGGCACAATCTTGGATTTATAATGACTTTAGAAAATCATCTGTGATGAATAATATGCATGTCACAATGATTTTTCTTGAGACATTTTAGATTAGGTTAATATTTGTGTTGGCCCCTGCAGAGTTACCCTGGAAGTGAAAGTCTGCCATGAGCGCTGTAATTGTTTCTGTGCTATGGTTGTCTCTGTGGTGTATGTAAAGATCATATGCAATATCATATAATAGGCTTATTCCAAATGGGATGTCCAGGTCAATTTCATTTATCAGTTGGAATGGTCAAATTCTTATTACAAACTTTTATTGCATCGAATACAGTGGCTTGCACTTTTCAGTTATTTATTTGTGAAAAATGTTTGGAATCATGTATGATTTTCGTTCCACTTCTCTCGTGTGCACCACTTTGTGTTGGTCTTTCACTTGGAATTCCAATAAAATTGATTCATGTTTGTGGCTGTAATGTGACAAAATGTGGAAAAGTTCAAGGGGGCCGAATACTTTTGCAAGTCACTGTATTCCTATCATATATTAAAAATATATTTTTAACAGCATTAGTGGTTTTATGTTTTTTATTCAGTTCCCCTTTGTTTTGTTTTTCCATCTAGCTTTTGCAATAAAAGAAAATGGTTGCAGTTTTCAGCAAAGTGGCATCATAATTTAATCAAAATCTTGTTTTTGAGACTGGCTAAATCTGCTGGTGCTCTAATCTGCCTGCTTTACTTTCTGATAATGCTCTGCATCTGCTAAATGGGTCCGTTATGGGCCAATGGGCTTGTTGAATGTTTCAACAAGCCCATTTGCTGCTGATTAGTTAGTAAAAATAATATCCAAAAACATCCGAGCCTTTGAAAGATTTCTGCAGGTACCCACCAAAAGGGAATGGTTTGTAGGAATGTTTTTGAGGCTTTTCTCCTGCCTCAGATTGTTGTGTAAGTGTTCTGTCAGATAGTGCTAACAACACAACAACCACTCACAGCAAAGCATCTGTCCACATGACATTTCTTTTCTGTTATTTATCTGGTCATACACTGCTTACACATGTCTGTGGTTTTGTTGTTGAAGTTGAATGTTTAACATAAACCTCTGCTGTACTTGACTTTAGCTTGACTTCCTGTGCCCATGCAGGTAGAGCCTTCAATAATATCCATGCCTTAGTAATACAGCAGGCTTGAACTGATTCAGGATCAGCGTTTGAATTTGCCAAATAGATACATTTGATAAATGTCCTCAATCATTTTCTTTTTTCTTTCTCATTCATTGCAATGATTGGTTATAATTCCAAGTTTCTCAGATTGCCTTGCTAAATTACTGAAATTTAAATAAGATGTCTGCTGATGAAGAACTGCTGACTGTCAGATGTCCTGCTCCAGGCAGGTAGTATGAGAAGAGCCAGCACTTCTCTAACAAGCAGCTGCTGGGTGCTTGATAGATTCAAGGCCAACGTGCAGGATGTAAACAAACTCTAAGGGCGTTCACTTACCGGCTGGGAAGGCTGAGACGAGCGAAAAATCACTTTCCCTCGCCAGGCATGGCCTTGAATGGCAATGAAGGTGGCACAGAGACACAGCGTTACAGACAGCTAATCAACACCCACATGTGTGCACACGCATGCACATGTTCTCCATTTTGTTCCATATGCCTAATCATCCTCCTTCCAGCAGTCTGATCTACTCTAATGTGATCCTCCTCACATTGAAGCACAGAGGTTGGGGGGTGAATTATAGAGGATTATCAAAGTGAAAATGACTCAATTTGTCTCTGTCGCACCATGTCTTAAAGTGCTATCATGCATCAAGAAGGGCATTACTTTTGATCCCTGGCCAGAATCTTTTCCTTGAGGCCGTCAGTGCCTTTGCGAGACAGAAATGTATTTTCACGATGACCTCCACCTGAGTTTTCAATGCTGACTTTGAATGAGAGGAAGCAGTAATCTCTTCATGCTTAAAAAAGAAGCCAGTGTTGTAGTACCAAAAACTGTAGTTCTTCAAGTCAAACCCTTCAGTGTTACCAAGAACAACTTCAGCCAGAAAAAATGGCATCTTTAGAGCCTAAATGGTTTTATCTCCATGTGAAATTTCCCTCTTTGTGACCATTTTTATTCTTTTGAGCCTTAAAGCTTTGGGCGTGGTCATTGTGATTGACAGGTACGCCATTACAGGTTGCTGTAGCCAATCACTGTGGCTCCACTTCCTGAATAATAATAGTAAAATAATAATAATAACTTCATTCAAATAGTCAAAGGAGCTTGCAAAGAAAAGCGTCTGGACTTCTTTAAGTTACTTGAAGACGTTTCACCTCTAATCCGAGAAGCTTCTTCAGTTCTAAGGTCAAATGGTGGAGAGTCCCAGATATAAACCTAGTGGGAGTTTCCCCCCACAGAGGGACAAAAGGACCCCCTGATGATCCTCTAATCGCCTGAGCCAAGGTGTGAAACTGGGTGTGGGTCCCAATCAGCCAGAGTTTCGGGTGAGCTCATTGTGAAACCTGGCCCCACCTTATCATGCGATTTCCTGAGGTCAGATGGCCCAGGATGTGAGTGGGCGTTAGGCGTCTGGGGAGGGATCTCAAAACTGGATTATAGATGGCAGAGAGTTGGTGTCGTAAACCACCGCCTCTGTTCAAACATGGTCGCTCACAGTGGACATAGATGGCTTCTTCCATAGAATTAGTGCTTCACAGTTTGAATAATTCAATTTCAATTCAATTCAATTTAATTTAAACAGTGCCAAATCACAACAACAGTCGCCTCAAGGTGCTTTATATTGTAAGGTAGACCATACAATAATAGATACAGAGAAAACCCAACAATCACATGAGCCTCTATGAGCAAGCACTTTGGCAACAGTGGGGAAGAAAAACGCCCTTTTAACAGGAAGAAACCTCCAGCAGAACCAGGCTCAGTGAGGGGCGGGGCCATCTGCCACAACTGGTTGGGGAGAGAGACAGAAGATGGGAGAAAAGACACGCTGTGGAAGCGAGCCAGAGATTAATAACAGGTATAAAAGTATACAAGTAATAAAAGTTACACATTAAAGATAAGTGTATGCAACAAACATATACACACACATAATCAACCACATGGCCTCACATTCATTCCAAAATACACATACACACAACTGAACTGAACCTTTCAACTGTCTTTGGGCTGTCGGTGCCTTTTAGAGTGTTTTTTAATTACCTGATAATTTGTTGACTTCTTTTTTGGGCTGTAAGCTACACATCAGTGTTCCAATTTTGGTTTGTGTTATTTTAGTCTGCTACTTGGCACTTATTAGCAGGTATTAGTGTCTGTGTGATCCAGTTATACGGTCTTTGGATGCCGCTTATTAACCAAGTGTTAATAAGTTAGCACTCCATCTTCATTTCTAAAATTGTCACATCCGTCTCCTAAGGACAACAGAATGCATCATGTCAGAGGGGCTGCTTCCATCTGTAGTTGGCACATTGGTTTTATTGTTTGTTGGCTGTTTTCATTTTTCTTTTTACGTAATCTTTGGGAACGCTGACACTTTTCTCGAGACACCTCACCTCATGTTGCTATTGATTATAAAGTGGCAGGTTGCAGTAGGAGGATTATGACTTTATTTATTGGTTAACAGAAATATATAACATAGAATACGCTGTATCAGTACGACCATTAATAGTAGTAAAACTTTAAAGCCTTAAACTTACTGTATCTACATCCATGCTGTTCGTGATGAACACTATATTGCTACTGTACTGTTGAGTCAGGCTGATAACTTTTCTTCTCTTAGCTCTGAAACAAAAAAGCTGCTGTTTGAAGTTTTGCTGCTCGTGGAAAAGCAGCAGCAAGCACCCTCAGGCCTCCTGCTTCAACTCTTAATTTGATTCCTGCCTCTGCCTGCTCCCTTCATCATTTGGAGCCTCGTGGTTTTTTTTTTTTTGTGTACACTATGACATTTTTGTTCCTTTTCCTTCATCCTAACTCACGCTCCTTATGTTCCATGTAGCTTTAATTGCATGTGAGTCAGCTTGGCTCCTTCAGTGATTCACTTCATTACAGCTCCTTCTCATCCACGATGCAGCTCTGAGAAGTGTCAGCACCACATCACT
>NW_005187553.1:1228009-1243225 GCF_000239375.1 Pundamilia nyererei | reverse complement strand
ATCTTATTCATTTTTATCTACCAAGCAATCACAGCGTATAGCCCTATTTAGATATATATGGAGAAAATCATTTGTCAGCTAAATGTAATCAAAAAGACATAGGTCTGTTTCCCACTATTCATCATTTCACAGCGCTGTACTTTTATCCTCCGAGCTGCACTTCAAAGTCCCATCAGGCCTGCAGACAGAAAGGATGAAGAGTGAATATGGATGTATAGGACTTCAAAAGATTTGCACCCCATTCACAAAACCTTCTTTATTTATTTATTTATTTACACAAAATAGTCAGAGTTCAGGCGTTTTTACTAGCCAAACTCACAATACTGCATGAATTAACATTTCCCCTTGACTTTTAAGTACAGGCTTGGTGATGCAGTCCTTGACATACTGAAAAAGAACACCTTATGTGACATTTCTTTGAAGATGATTTTAATTTCTGCAACACAAATAAGCAGGTGGATAGACAGATCTCTCAGCTTCCCCCTGCATCTACAATGACGTTGAATGTTTTCTTTGGGGAATTATTACATTGGTGCTTCTCCAACTTTTTCCATGTTACAGACTAAAAAAAACAAAATTACTTTTTGTAACAATCTGCAAAATTTTCATTTTGCAGTACCTTATAAACTGTATAAACTGAACTTAAATTGAAGGTTTCGAGGGAAGTTAGAGTTGCCTATGTTGCACTAGCCGATATAAGAAAACTTCTCTGTTTGGATCGAGCTTTAATTAGATTTTTCTACCACTTTAAGATGAGAAATACAATATATAACCAGTCGTCCTTTAGCAGGGGTCCTGCTACACCGTGGGTTTAATTAAACCATGTTTTAATCTGTACTATCAGCTATTGAACTGCAATTCAATGCCAACACCTCCAAGTAAAATTGTGCTTACGATTTATTTGGTTGTTTACATTTCTTCCTCATCTTTGTGTGTCTCTCGCTGTACTTAGCTCATTCTCATATCTTTTATCTCTCTTCCCTGCTGTCTCCTCTGTTGTTCATTCTTCTGCAGTAAAAGGTAATGAATTACATGAGGCACACCACATAGATCCACTGAAAGCCAATAATGAGGGCAGTGACCCTCAGGCTGCTCCTGTAGTCTGCTCCAGTACAGGGGTTAATGGGAGTAATCTCACCTTGATTAATCATACTAACAGTAATTGGCTATTGGTAGCTTTCTAAGTGGCCTTAGGCATTTTCCCTTCTTCCTGTATTTTCCTCAAACTGTCTGTGAAATAAACTGTCTAAAATCTGCTGTCCTGATCCAAGTATCATGCCAGGATTTGCAGACTTTAAGTGCCTAATATGAACATTTATCTGCAACTGTTCAATCAGATATTACTGCTTGTATATGAAAAAGCTGTAAAAATTCTTAGGATGAGTTTTTTTTGTTTTTGTTTTTTAATCTACCGTGTGTTGGTCGTGGGGCTATAATGAAATGTGCACTGGAGCGTAGAGGTTACAGACCTCAAAACAGAAGTAACTCTTTTTGTGGCCCATAAGAGTTTCACTGCAAGTCATTTTCGTCAGTTTCATCATGTGGCCAATGTTTATGTAAATTCAAAACACTACATGACTGGTTCCAGAAATGAGCTACGATTCATTTTCCCGCCTGTTGTTACCCTCGTGGCACGTGTTATGTTTTATTTTGCTCAATTAATCTTCTGGCCTTTGACGGCTTGGTGACGCAGCGGTAATGGAGACATAAATTTCTCCTGAAGGCTTTGGGCCTTTTAACGGAAACAGATAGGCTGCAGAGATCGATAAAGACGCTGAGCATTCATTTTAACAGGGAAGAGAATGTGTGCATGTTAGACCTGGGTGTTGAGCAGAGGAGGGCATAAATAATTGACTAAACTGAATTGCCTTACAGGTTGCATACTTAGTGTTAGTGAAGATTTCTATTCTCTTTACTTTACACTTCCAAACTGCACCATCCCACACTGCAACAAGTGTACCTGTGTGTAGTCACAATGTCGATTGTTGAAGGGTCTCTTAATAAGGAGCAGGGTAGAAATACAGCAACCAGCTTTTGGATGCCGTCACTTTTCTCCAGTGGAACTCACAAATAACATCTGCAGTAATTTATATACTGCTGTCAGACTGATGTTTTAAGATCAGGGGCTGAACTTGCTTGAAAACACAGCTAGTTATTTACAGTGTCAGTCAGACAATAAATCCAACATTTACGAAATGCTTCCACTTCTAATCCTCCTTTTCTTCTTTTTGGTTTCCTCATCATTAGCATTTATATTAATAAATTGAAGCGCTAATCAAAAACGTCTATAAAGTCATATGATTTAGTCTTCATTGAAATAATTACACAGAAATCACACCTGTAAGTTTGTGGAGTTTCATCTGTATTTAACATAAAACAGATGAGCACCATCACAAGTTTTGGTTGTTAAGGATGTAACTGTGCAGACTAGTTGGATCAGCACTTAATTCACAACCAGTGTGAAAGTGTGTAGGGGCTGGACTGGAACTCAGTCTTTCTTTGCTTTTTCTTCTTCTCCCTCTATCTCACTTCCCTTACCTTTGATTTTGTTGTCACTCTACGGCTCTTGTTTGTTTGTTCTTTCTTTATCACTCCCGGTCATCCCGATTACACCGAATCGCTCCTCATTTAACAAGAGAACTGCCTTTTTCTCACACTCTGACCTTTATTAGTTTCAGTCTTCAGCTCTGCTTTTGTTTTCTTTCAGGAGTCAGTTTTTTTTTCCATTTGTGTTCTGTAACTGTAATTTACTTTAGAAAAAACATTTAATTTTAAAGGTCTGTAATTTCAATGCTTTCTTTATTCCCTTTATTCTAATTAGATGCATGTTTTGACGGTAAGCCTTTTTTTCTGAACATCCTAATTAGGACAAGTATTTTAATTTTCAGATTTAGAAAATTTATATTTTTAAGCAGATATGATATCGTGAAAATACTGAGATTTGGATATATGAGTAATGGATGTGTGTTTTTTGTTTTGTTTTGATTTTGCAGACAGTGCAGCACAGCCCTACAGTGTGTAGGGAACAGCTGGGAACACCATACGTGCACAGCTGTTTGCGTATAAACCTCCTTTCAGTATTGCA
Source organism: Pundamilia nyererei (assembly GCF_000239375.1). Classification (NCBI taxonomy): domain Eukaryota; kingdom Metazoa; phylum Chordata; class Actinopteri; order Cichliformes; family Cichlidae; genus Pundamilia; species Pundamilia nyererei. The sequence goes on along the minus strand of NW_005187553.1, from coordinate 1,240,140 downwards.
GGTGTGTGTGATCTTGCACTATAGAGGCCATGCCAGGTGTCTTAATCAACTGTAAGTTTTTGTTACTTACAACCATTTCGTCGGACTTGGAAATCACATTACATATTTGACATATTTGAAGCCTTGTCTCTCAAGCTTCTGTAAAATTCTCCCCCAAAGTCCAGAACTCTCCTTTCTCCAGCTTGACAACAGCATCCACAGATTACATGATCAGTTTCTGTTACTGTCATGTTGCCCTGCAAAAAAACAAACCAAAACAACAAAAACCCTGGTGCAGTCAGATCCCTGGAAAACCACCACCTCACACTTTCTTATAATCAGCCTCTGACAATACACTGAAATGAAAAAAATGAAATATCTCTTATTTCTATAGATAGTGTTTACATTAAAACAAGCATAGAGCATGTTCTTCTGCATTCAAATCAAACAGGGTTCAAGGATGTGCCTCCTCAGCTGCAGCACGTTTTAAATGGATTAATATTTCTACCATTTGGAAAAAATAGGACTTGCAAGTTCATTGCATTAGATTTACATTAGCAAATGCATATAATTGGATTCGTCAGTGTGTGGAGAATGTTATCTGTAGCTCTATAATTTGGCTGTACTGCAAAGGGCTGAACTCAGCAGATGGATGGATGCTGGCTCTTGGCACCTTCTCACCGCCTGTGTGTGTGAGCAGCTGAGTACGCCTCATTTATGGGTGTAAAGATGAACATGGCTTTCTCCACAATCCCAAATCCACTTTGCGGTCTTAACAAATATTCAAGAGTTTGCAAAAAGTCAATAAATTCATGGTTTTAATTCAAGGATAGTGCTTCTGTATGTGTGGGCAAATACGATCTCAGTGCATCTCCTTACACTGATTTTGATGAATTTTATGGTAGTTACAGTTTTAATGAACTTCAAGACTCTTTTAGTAAAAGTGTTTCTAAACCTTGCATCAAAGGCTCTCACAGTGACTCAGATATGTTATAGTACAGTTATAATATACCCACTGTTCCCATGAAATAATTGAGGAGAATATTAAAAACAGAAAATCCACATTTTGAAATATAACCTGTCCACTTCTTAATAAGTAACTGTATTATTTGAGTCTTTATGACACCTCATGCATTTATTAAAATGGTATAAAGTTATGTCAATGCAGTAATATTATTAGTGGTGTGATTGTAAGGGCCTGTGTCCATTTTCTCTACTCAAACATTTGTCAGTTGAAAACTTTTGGAACAGAGTGCACTTCTCAATTTCTCCCACAAACCAATCAAATTCAGAAAGGAGTGGGACTTATGTTATCAACACTGTAAAGAGTTTATCAGCATTATACACTGGACCCAAAACTTCTGTGAGTCCAGCTATAATAAACAAACCCAGTCTCCCTTGCAAATAGTTTGCATCTGTTCTTGCTGAAATGCTATCTTTGAACTTTAGCATCGGAGAAGAGGAAAACCTGACAACCACAACAGGTGGTTTTTCACACACAGTGTATGTGGTGCAGCATGGAAGCGCGATGGTTAGCACTGTTGCCTCACAGCAAGAAGGTCCTGGGTTCAAATCAACCATCTGCTTCTGTGTGGAGTTTGCATGTGTCTACGTGGGTTCTCTCCAGGTACTCCAGCTTCCTCCCACAGTCCAACGACATGCAGATAGTGAGGTTAGGTTAATGTCAGTGTGAATGTTGTTTGTCTCTCTGTTAACCCTGCGACAGGCTTGTAGGTTTAGGAGTCACAGTTATGGTATATCCCTTAAATGTTCAAAATGGGAGGGACTTCCGACTAATGGCGGTTTGGTGCGAGTAGCGCTTTTGGTGAGCTCTTGCAGGGTCGGCCTTTTTTAAATTATTATTATTCTCTGACTCGACCCCAAGCGATATCTATCTCATTTTAAAATAGTACATTTTTTGATTTTGCTCACTAAAATGCCACCAAAGGCGACTAAAGGAGGAAGCTCGGTCTGGCCTCACCTGCGGCCTGCTTCTCCTGACTACCCTTTTACCCGTCCTGAATCGGGGACTGCGGCCCGGGCCGCCACCAATAGTGATGTCAGCGCTCTCAAAGCGGTGCTGCTTTCGGCTCTCCGCGAGGACTTTGCTGCTACACTTAAAACGGAGTTTCAAGCTATCCTTGGTGAAAGTCTTTCCTCCATTAAGTCCGAGCTGCTCTCCTTCAAAAAGGAATTAAATGTTCAAAATGTAATTGTAATGCCTGTGTAACATGTTGGTTTAATAACCCCTGGATTTGTCTGTCAGTCATACATGGCTTTAAAAAATATGCCAGTTGTCCATGTCGGATCCAGACCAATCAACATAAGGTTTATTATATATATTTGATCTGTTCATTTACTTTTACCAAAGCTCCTTGTGCTGTACAACACATATCTACCTTAGAGTCTAAACGGGGTCCTGCAAACTTTAGTAGTCCCTAAGTTCCTTCAGTTTGGACACACAAAAGAGGAACATGTCTTTCAAGAGTTGGAACAGCTATGAAAACTTTGCCAAAAGCACCTACCAGAAATGGTTCATGCTTTAAAGATTAGTTCAAAACAGCACAGTAACATTCCTGCTATTTGTTACCAGACATTTTTCTTCTCTTTAAATATCAACAATGAAAATGTCAGTTCAATCACAGGATTTTAATGATCACGTGAATCTGTTTTATCCCCATCACTCTGTCACGGATTCAATTCATTTCAATACAAGGCTCCTTCTGAGCTTTGACCACAGCAGACCTTAACAGTATGTGACATTTCCAACTTCTCCAAAGTCTCCATTAAAGTTCTCTGTGCCTGAGGCATGTGATTGCACTTCAGACTGAACTTCTTAGGAGAATGTGTAACAAAGAAGACTGAAGGTTTCCAGCGTGGGCTCCAGTATGAAGCTGTAGGTCACAAACCACTGGGTGTCCTACTAAAGGTCTTTTCTGTGGGAGTCACTTTAGGTTCAGGTGTGTAATTCTTTTCTACTCCCCTTTCTTTCACCATATTCTCCATAAAGGTCAGTCCATGCTTGAATGTGAATGTAGGTTGAGAAAGTCTGTGGGATATGGGAAATGAAAATAAAATGGCTTTTTCTTATCTTCTACTGTAGTGCTCTGTGAATAGAGCTATCCTCTGGCTCATCCCTCTTTTTCTTGGCAAATGAAGTTCTGCCAGTCTCTTGATGGGTGCCAGCGATGCCGTCTTTATTGGGAAGCGAGGCCGCATAAAGGTTGGGTAAACACAATTAGGCTGCCGACCTTTTCCTTTGGGGGGGAAGTAACACAAAAGTTGGCAGTAACTTTAAGTGGCAGATGCTGCAGGGGCACTCCAGGTAGATCTGTCTGTTTAGTACAGATCCTCTCTCTGTTTTCCAGAGGGAGATGCGAGGAGAAATAAACAGAGCTCTGCAGTCTGTGAAACATCGCATCCATTTCTGAAACAGGAGGCAAAACATCTTTTTATGCTGCTGTACATGGTGGCTGATGTGGGATTGTTGCTGTATGAGCTTTCCAGTTAGGACCACAGCAGCAGCAGTGTCCTGAAGAGAGCAGGCGCATGAAAATGATCAAGTCTAACACATACAAAGGAGAATGATGGGTTGTGATGAGGCTTGCAGATGCATGGCTCTGTTTGAGATTCGCTAGTTGGTTGCTTGGAAGAGTATTAGCTGAACGGCTGGGATTATGGGCTGAGCTCGACTTTGTTTCCTGCCTAAACTAATGCCATACTCTATTTAGTCTCACAAAAAGTTTGTGTTTGTTTATGTTTGTCAATACTGAACTGTGGGGCTCTTTATTATCTGAAAAGTATGTTCAATACTAATGTAGAAAACTTTGAGTTTGGTGGTCAACAAGGAGTCAGTGTTTGAGTTTCAGTGGTCATCATAGTTTTTTCTGCTTACTGTGTTATTCTTTTAAATGATTGATAAATTTTATTATTTTCTTTTTTTATCAGTTTTTTTTTTTACACAGTATAGAGTAGAAAGGCAGATGGGTTGTATGTGAGGGGGAATGGCACATAGAAAAGCACCTGGAGCAACCTCGAACCTGCAGTGCAGCACTAAGGACTAAAGCCTGCACAGCATGGGTCACCTGTTCAACCAGGTGATGCATCGTGTTGCTCCTTCTGTCTTTTCACAAAAATGCAGTAAAATGAAGAAAATCAAATAACTGAAGAATATTGAAGTATCAGTTGTTGTATTGGTATAAACCTTTAGTTGTACTGGTGGTTTCAGGGGAAATATTTAGTAACTGTACCTTCTTTTTATGGGTTTATGTTTTCTGTCACTGTTATATTTACATTTCCACTGGATTAACTGTACCTGCTTTTAAATTACATTTCACAATGTATGTGATTTATTAGTCTATTGTTGCATAACTATATTTTACTTTTGTCTTGCCAACATTTACATTTACGTTCACCTTTGATTAATGAGCCGGCAAACAAAAGACGAAACATTGACCCAAATTTTTAATTACCTCTGATAATGAATCTTCATGAAGGCTGATTAACATTTGAGGTGTGATTGGTGCGAGTGTTCATTAGCTCACTCTGAGAAGGCTGAGCGATAACAAATCTCATCGATGGTAAGTGTCCAAGTGTGATTTATGCAGTGGGCTTGCCAGAAAGTCCAGTGAATGTTATCCTTCACTCTCTGGACGAGTGTCATTCATCATAATATCACCGAGTGCACCAAACACAATCTGGATTTGGTGTTTGTAAACTGAGATCAAATGTGTTGAGAAGCTGGATAAATTTAGTAAATCATATAAACTCTATATGAATGAATAGATAGATTAGATACATAGATAGATGTAGATATATATATATATATATGGTCTGTGAAGAAGCTCTCTGGAGTTGCTTGACTGAACCAGAATGGAAACCTTTCTGTTTATACTAATAATTATGTTAATAATAAAAACTGTATTTGTATAGCAGAGAGAGATGTGGTGTTTCTCACCTCGTTCACAAAGTTTCAAAACAACATGTTCAGTGAGAGCCTTTTATGATCATCAAAAATGTGAATACGCATTTACATTTCTTTTTTATGTAAATGCTTATTGATGTTGTATTTTCCATCATCTTATTTCCTGTTTTTGCTAAAAGAATGGGATCATTGTTGATTGCATATTTTTGATATTACCAGGTATTTGAACCTTATTGTTTCCTCACGCACATACTTCACTCTCTCTTCACTAGCAGGTCTGCATTAAAGAAGACAGATCGGGGACTGCTGTAGCCCGAGGTCATTCACTCTCTCCCCACTTTCCTGTCTATCCCTCTGCACTGTTCGGTCTCATAAATTCAAATAAAAGCAGGAGACCAGGATTAACACTCATTCAGCTCATGAGACTTGATGAGACATGATTCCTTATCTAAAAAGATTATATGTTTATTACAAATTGATGTGTCATATTTGGTCATTTTACTGTACTAGTGTCACAGTTTGAATTTGTGCACTCCATACTAACACATATGAGGCCACAGAGCAGGTAAAATGAAATTATTTTGTAATAGAATGACTTGGGCTGATGTTGTATTTTGTTATTAATTATTTATGTTAATTAATTACGTTTTTTTTTTTTTTTAATTTTTGGTTGGTTTAATATAACAGAGTTTTCTGCTTAATTTTTTTTAGGTTTATAAAGATAACAGTGGAACTTTTGCAATTATTTCACTGTTATCATTGTTGTTATTGCTACTATTTTAATGAAGACAGAGCTGGTGTCCCGTTAACGTTGACTTCCTAGATCTCCTTGTGCTTCTGCCTGTCGTAGCTTTTTATGCTCCACTGATTTGGCTCAGCTGTTGTTACACAGCTTATCAACTTCAGGGTCATACTGGGGCAGTTCCCATCCATGCATGTCCTGGGTACCGCGGTGAGTGTGTAATACAGATAACAGAGAAAAGGCCTAACCACCTGATGTGTTCAAGGCCATGGTATTTGACAACAGCGGCAAAGGTGATAACCACTGAGTAAAGTAGTCTAACCTGTTTGAAATGAATGCGTGGACCATTTTCCCAGTTTGAGATGAGAATTTTCAAACTTTCAATATGTTTTGAAGTGTGTGTGTGTGTGTGGGGGGGGGGATAAATATGAATGCATTTTTGGAACGACAACAAATATTTCTGGTTTCTGCAGAGCTACAGAGAGACTGTCAAAACAGAGTACTCCTCCAGAGTAGAGCTCACACTCTTCTACATGAAATAGTACACTGACAAAAAAATCTATGCATATAATGTGCATTTTATAGATTGATACAGATAAATATCCTCTGCATAAGAATGGTAAGATATATTATGATTTCTTTATGATAGTACAAAGTGCGAGTGTGTAAAGTTTAAAGAGTAGCAGATCAAGAATTGACCCTTGCGGAACCCCTCAATTTTTTATTTTTGCAGATCTAAAAATAATAATTGAATTGAAACATAAAATGTTCTGGTCCTTAGATATGATGAAAAGCAGTTATGAAGGCTTTGGATTAAAATATCATAATCAAGAGTGTCGAAAGGCAGTGGTGAGATCAAGCATAACTAAGACTGAACGACTGTAACTCTTAAATAATCTTTCTCACTGCAGAATGATGGACTTCAGTTTACTTGTAAGGTAATTACTGATATCTTTCCTCGTTAGCATTGTGTTGGCACACACCTGAATCCACCAAACCTGCAAACTGCTAAAATATCTGCTTCTATAGAGGTGATCACACTTGCTGATGATCAGTTAATTAAAGCGAATTTGATTAGCAGCATCTGGCAGCTACTCATGTCTTGATTCCCATGGAGGCAGTAAGGATATACTTAATACTTAATGACATGGTGTAATATGTTATCTGTTGTTAATCTGATGCTGCACTTACCAAAATTTAAGACCAGAATAATTTTGTAATATCCTGATACATGAAACCTATGAAAGCAGATGCATTTTGCTTTTACCATGACTTTCTTAATCCATTCATTCTTTTCTGTAGCTCTATAAACTAAAAGTGTTACCAAATTTTTATTCCTACAGTGTGCACAATGGACACAACATCAATATAGGAACAATATACGTTGCCTTTGTTGAAAGTAAATATCAGTGAGTTTATACAAGCGTTTAGACGAATTCAGAGGAACTCGCTGTCCTCGCAACTGGCTCGGGACTCACTGCTCTTTGTGATTTCATTATGAGTCAGGTTTGTATCATAGTCCGGCTCTGAAGCTTTTCTTGTTGCAGAATAAAAAGTAAATTAAATTATCCTACTGCTCCTAAGTAAAGCACTGCTTTCCAGCAAAGCATCGCTCGCCAGCAAGATCTTCTTGATCTGACCTTCAGACACCTCTGGTTTAAAAGTGGGTGTGTCTGTAAACACTCAAACAGAACCATAAATCAGCCACTCTTTGAACATAACTCTACCTCATTCAATTTAATCAATGCATCAGCGTTACGCAATGCTCAGATTAAAGTAAATGTATAGGAGTGACATCTGTAAGATGTACAGGGACGTACTGGAACATGAAGAGTGATTTATTCATTTGAACTTTTTGTCCTTTCTTACAGGGAACATCACTTATTGTAAGTCGCCCTAAGCAAAAATCTACTCAGATTTCTTTTTTTATTTTTTGTACTCCACAGCTTAGGGCGATAGAGACTGTATTTGTAATGTTTTATTGAGGTTTGCAGTCTAGTGGAACTCCTAGTGGAAGGATTGTGTCACGCACTACCCTGCCAGGCACGTACGGCAAGCTTATTTATGTGAAGGGAAAATGGTCTCTTTCTTTTTAAAAATCTCCTCCTCATCTCTTTCTCCCTCAGTTCGACATGCAGAGAATCACCCTGGAGGAGCTGAAACACATCCTGTTCTGCGCCTTCCGTGACCACCTCACCATGAAGGACATTGAGAACATCATCATCAATGAGGAAGAAAGCCTAAAGGAAAACTCTGGCAACTGTCAGACAGAGTTTGAGGGAGGTGAGCTGAATTCCCTGAGCTGGCTTTGCACATAGGCACGAAGATATATATATATATATATATATATGCCGGCATGTGTGTGTGTTGGGCTAGTCGTGTGTAGGTAGAGACAGAGAAAGTAATCCATTCTGTCAGGAAGAATTTGATCTGTCTCATCGAGATCTAAAGCCAACACAGTCACAGCACACCTGCTGATTTATTAATTTGGGGGCTTTCGTGGGAACTGGTGTCAGCTGGTCACCTGTTTAGAAGCGGCACAGATGAAATATACATGAATTCACTCTGCAGAACTATCCAAGATCCATCCAAGATTCATGGATATCAGAGCAGCAGAGCGTATTATAAGACTTTCACTCTTATCATAAAAACAGGAAATGCAATTGTTTCTTTCAAAACCATTTAAAATGTTTTTTAAATGCCAGGTTTGGAGTCAGATTTGATGAATCATCCCTTTCAGTCATCTCTGCTTTGGGTGCTGAGAGAAATACATTTTAAACAGACCACAAAGTGACTCAATTTGCATAAAACATTTGCAGTTTGAAATGAAATGAAACTTGGCAGTGTTTTGTCACAGCACTCGGCATTCAGGCCAGGCAGTTCTGAGCATGTATGTGGGGGGGATCGTGTTAATAATCATCTGTTTGGCTGTAACTGAACAGATGCTCTGCAAGCGAGAGATATGTTCAAGCAAACTTTGTTACTAGAATGTATTTATCTTCTGCTCCACACTTAAAAAAGCTTCAGCCTCTTCAAAACTGCACATAAAAAGTTGTGTTTTCGAATTTTTTTCCCAGTTTCTCACCTAAACTCATGTGTCTATTCAGCCTTGTTACATTTTAGCATGTGCAAATTAATTGATTCCATGTGTGTTTTGAAAGCAGATTAAAAAATGGCATCTATTGTGTTTCAACACCAGAAACATGACTTTTAGAAGCACAGAAATCTGAGTCATAACACCAGCAGCTTCTACATGTCCTAAAGCAGCGTCCCAGCCTGCTTCGTTATGCAGTGAGTCTGTGCTTATCAGTCTCTTTGGTTAATACTGTGTGAATGAAATTCCAATGTGTTGAGATTTGTCTTTGTAGCCACGGCCGTTTATATTTCTTCTGTGGACCAAACTGACTCTCAGAAGCAAAAGAGACTTTAATGTCTCTCACAAACACACGTGCCTGTGAATAAAAAAGGGATTTACTAGGCCAACACTGGTGTCACTGAGAATGGACAAAGATTGCACAAGCACTTTATCAAGCTCTTAAAACTGGTGTAGAGTGATGACAACATGATGACCCTACTAGGTTTATGATTAAGGCTGCCCACTGCAGAATCTATTGAGCCCAAGGTCTTCAAGTACCACCTGCCACACAGGGACACCAAAAAAGTGCTCAGTCATGGAGAAATCGATACATCAAGTCATGGTGTGATTCATACTGAATACGATTCATCATGCTACACTTGTGCTTATTACTTCAGCTTTCTGATATATGAGGTAGCACAAGAGGCAGTTGATTTCCCTCTGGCTTTTCCTCGTTCTGGATCAATATGGTGGGAGGCTGAAAAACAACTGGAAAAAAATGTAACCACTGATCCATAGAAGTTCACCAGACGCTGATTCATTGCTGAACAAATTGCACCAATAGCATAAAGTGCGGAGAAACATGCTGGAGCTGCAGCAGCCATCCACAGAGTGCCACTTGTAAGTGTGGAAATCAACTGCGATCCATGAATGTCACAGCTGCCTCACAGGTGTGGAGATTTAAGGGCATATAGATTGAATCTCTATATTGCATACGCTGGTTAGTTTGTGCACTTGCGCTATGTAAGGTGTGATTTCTAACTTTTTCAAAATATCAGCGTTGTTGTTGCTGCTTTCAGCATAAAAGAAAAATCCCCCTGGAACACATTTAACAGGTTCAACTAAAAAGCAACTAAATTACGCAGCAATTCCCAGTTTAGCCCTCAAAACTCTCTTTTAACTCGCTTTCCTTTTTTAATGCCTTTATCACCATTTTGCACCACAGATTCTGCTAAAGGCTTCAGGGCGATCGTGGCTCAAGAGTTGGCTGTTCGTCTTGTAATCGGATGGTTGCCGGTTTGAGCCCCCGGCTCGGACAGTCTCGGTCGTTGTGTCCTTGGGCAAGACACTTCACCTACCGCCTACTGGTGATGGCCAGAAGGGCTGATGGCGCCATATGGCAGCCTCGCCTCTGTCAGTGCGCCCCAAGCCAGCTGTGGCTACAACTGTAGCAGTATGTGAGAGTGAATGAATAGTGGTATTGTAAAGCGCTTTGAGGGGTCCCGAAAAGCGCTATATAAATGCAATCCATTATTATTATTAAAGCATTTTGTGTGCTTTATTAAACCTCAACTCTTAAACTGCAGCCTACAGCCTGACCTGCTCATATTTAATTTGTGACAAATATGTTTATAATATTTATTGTGACAAATCATACTTTTGCACCACCGTTCTTTTGTAGCCATGAGGTTGGGAATCTATTACCTTTTCAATATTTCTTAAACCTTCTTAATTAAAAATGCATGGTGTTTACAAGCAGTCAAGCACACATTTACTTTTCTGCAGGAGTCAATGTATTTTGACTCTTCTCAGTACTGAACAAGAAGAAATGTTGCTAGTAGCTGAACAAATACAAACAAATACAGAATCACTGCATCATAGTCTGCAAATGCTCTTTGATTGTCTTTTAATAGCAGTTTGGAAATCAGCATCACAACAGTAACAAGTGGAAGTGTCATAAATTAAACCAACACAGTATGGATGTCAGCTAAAGTTACCCCGCTGAATAAGGACAGAAGGATGAATGCATTAGTCACTACTACCACTACCACTAAGCCACCGAGCACTTTATTACCTTGAGACCACAGTGGCCCGGAGAAAGTCCTCTGTGGATATTTGGCAGTTGTATCATTAGGCTGGGCGGCTTCAGAGGTGTTTTATGAGGCCGACATTGGATTCAGTTGACTGGACTTAGAACGATTGTCTAGACCACAACTCTCCTCCCATCTTCAGTCCAGCAGCTGAACACATGTTCTTTCCATTTGCACCCTGCTAGCTCATCCTCAGAGATGTATGTGAAAGACTGGGCATATTTTGTTTAAGCAAGACTTTAAACGAAACTGATTTAACAAAAATTGTGACATGTGTAAAGTCCCTGAACTCTATTAACGCCATAAGATTTAATTGACTTGTTTGGAGCTGGTTGGGGATAAACTGCCTTCAGACGTTGTGGTAACATTCAACAATCACAGGCTCCTCCTCTGAAGAAGAAGAAACAAATTTATGACTACAAAGCCGGGGAAGGCTATGAAAAAGATTTAAAAGCACTTCCAGCTTGCAATTTCCACTGTCCAAAATGTCTTTAAGAAATAGTAGCTTAGAGAGATGGTGGAAGTCGTGAAAAAATGGGAAACAGGAAGATTTAGCTGTCTGAAGACTCATGGTGCACTTCTCCACTGAAACTGCAAAACAATTAAAGATCATTTCACCTGCCAGCAGCGCTGTTTTGTAACAGATGAAGACTTTCATGTTGTGTCAGCAGTAGATTAAGATTTAGGGAAACAGGTTTATGGAGGGTAATACTGAGCGGAGAGTGATTTCTCTACCAGCTCCTTAATTTCCATCTATGTGACACAAATGTCTAACAGATGACACTGTGAATGTGAGTAACTGTTGGTGTCAGCATGCTGTTCCTCAAAAGAAGCAGCCAAAAGATCTGTTCTTAGAAAACTACCCTAAATTGTTTGTGTACAAGGAGCAAACCACATTTAGACTCTTCACTCACCCAGTGTTGGGTTATGTAACCTTGGCATTTCAGTTTGTGGTCTAAGATGTGGATAAAATGACAAGTTTTATATAAATTTGAAAGCCTGGAAAATAATTATTCAGCTCAAAATTGCCAAGTAATGAAACCACCTCAGCCAAAAATGATGCAGCCTTTTCTGTCCCACATTCCACATTTTCTTTGGAGCAGCACTCAAGAAGCATTTTTGATGACTTTTTTGTGTGAAAGTTAAGAATAGTGCCGTGTGTCTGCAGGTCTTTGGCTCAGCCTCCCTAATTACTGTGGCCCGGAAAATCATTTCACTCACTGCAGGGAGGATGAGCTGCTAAATAACTGGTCAGGGAAAGAAATTGATCGAGCCAGAAGTAAGAACCTGGCCTGCTGTTGTGAAAATGTGTGTCAGTTT
>NW_005187553.1:1204563-1227227 GCF_000239375.1 Pundamilia nyererei | reverse complement strand
TTCTTTCAGCTGGGATCCAGAGCAATAATTCTCCTTGTCATGGCCTATGGGAGATCACACCTCAGGGTTATTTCTTTTGTTCTCGGCTATAGTAAAACATTTCACAATAAATTATATTTATGTGCTGAACCCAATTCGAAGTAGGTTTGTTAATAAGTTATAAGTTAACGGAGGAAGCTGGGAAGGAAATGTGGAAGGTGGGGAGACAGGAAGGAAATTAATGCTAGAGATGGGAATAAAGGGAAGGGAGAGGGCACAAAAACAAGGAAGCTCACAAAGAGACTGAAGTAATGGACGAAGACGTAAAAAAAAATTAAAGAAGAAAGGCTTCAAGAAAGAAGGGAAGGAAACAAAGAAGGGAAGAAGATCGGAAGGAAGGAAGGGATGGAGAGAGAGATGAAGAAGCTACCACTGGCTGCTCTCTTATTCAGGAGTCACCACATATTTGATTTGGCAGATTTTTCCAAATTAAATATTCATGCAACCCACAAAGGATTTGTGTGTCCTTCTGGGGTCGAGCTGGGAAATCTTTTGTTTGTTAGCCGATGAAGATGGTACGGATATGAGGAAAAGATGAAGATGGTTAGGAAACAAGGAAGTGAGAAAGGGAGGGACACGTAGCAAACCAGGAGTGGAAGGAATGAGGTAGGAAATGAGGAAGAAAGGAACGGAGGCAAGGCGACCAGCGAGGAAGATGAAAAAAGAAGGAAAAGCCAATATCCTGAATGCTTCTTGTGCGTGGGTGTGCTCATATTCAGATCTTTTTTCTCCAAGCCCCAGAATTCAACATCTGCCCTCTAATAATCCGGACTCTTTCCATGTGGGACCATCCTTTGCTCTTGGTCCAAGCTGAGTTCTTATCCTCGACACCAAACCACAAAAAAGACAACAGAGCAAGACTTACATTTTAAGCATCTTAGGGCACTTTGTAATACTATTCAGCTTTGAATGGCATTAATCTTTCCTGGGAGAGAAGTGTTGACCAATGAGCTGAAAAAGTAACACTTCACAGCAAAATAAACCATTGAAAGTCTGATGTGTGTCAGTGAGCCCTCTGTTTTTCTTCATTATCGTTGTCTGGGCACAATAAATGATTTATCCAGAGTCTTATTAGAAGCAAAAGTGGTACCATCATTTAAATCTGCTTATTTTTTATTTATGTCCTTCATTTGTGTTTGTCCGCTTCTCACATCTCTTTCAGTTCACCCCTCAAAGAAGAACCGTCAGACGTGCGTGAGGAAGAGCCTCATCTGCGCCTTTGCCATGGCATTCATCATCAGTGTCATGCTCATCGCAGCCAATCAGATGCTGAGGAATGGCATGGAGTAGCTGTGCCCACTGTGAGCTGGAAACAAGCCAGCCTGCATGTGCATGCCAGTGGGTGAGGTCGTGTCCCTGTTGATTGGAAAAGAACTGCAAGGAGCAACGCTCGAAATAATCAACGAAATCTGTTTTTAAAATTGTTTTTAGTGTTTTTGAACGAGGGCCACGTCTCCACCCGACGTCCAATAAAACCATGAAGCCAGCATGAGGAGTCGCGCAGGACTCCTCCCCCTTTATTCTGACAGGGACACTCAAGGGCTGACATTACACATAACATACTGTTGTCTCTGTTTCCCTGGTGTAATAAAAAATAAATAAAAAATCCGACAACGATGCAGGAGTTAAGAGCTGTTCGCTTTCCCAGCAGCCGAAAGTGATGCACTTCTGCTGATCTGTCACCCACCAGAAGACTCACGAGCTATCAGGGCTGCAGTCTGGCTCCCAGGAGAGAAAGGAAGGAAGGAAATATTTGCCCTCTTATTAGTGCTCCTGAGAAAAGATGATGGCAAAGCTTGCCACCACTGAAGCAGGAGGATCTGTACAGGCCACAGCTTCTCTCACGTTATAATACTCCAGCACTCCATCTAACTACTCTCTCTGGGGGCTAGTAGGTGCTGGCATCAGTTCATCAGCCCTAGAAGCCAATCAGTCAAGCATCTGAAATGTTATATGGTAACTCTGGGCTTGTCTTTTGAAAGAACAGAGAACATTGGGAAATATGTTATTTTTTCCTCTTCCTGGACACTGTTGGGTGAACAGTGTGCAGAGTGCGAAGAAAAAGTCCTATTTACAGAAAAAAAATCCACCCTCCAATGCTCTAGGTACTGTGTGTGTGTGTGTGTGTGTGTGTGTGTGTGTGTGTGTGTGTGTGTGTGTGTGTGTGTGTGTGTGTGTGTGTGGTATACAGGTGTGAATCCATTGCATTCAACTGTGTCATAATGTGTAGGTGGAAATAGCGAGGATAATGGTAGAATCAGAGTGGCGAGACGTTTTTCCAGCTGAGACAACTTGAATCTTGCCTTTTAATCTAAAAGTAAAATGTCTTGTGGCGTTGAAGCATTCAGGCTTCATGTCAGAGTTCCAGCACCATGTCTTTTGCTACTCTTTGATGACAAGGGACTGCTACCTAACCCTAACATATCACTGTTTTAAATACTTATTTAACCAAGATTTTATGATCTGGAAATACATCTGTGACACCATCATGTGGCATCGTCATCATAACTCGTTTAGGAAGAATACAACCAACCAAAGACAAGTCACCACCAAGAGAGTGATAAAGTGTTTCAGGGTGGATTTTTTTCATTTGAATTTTGGGTGTTTTTTGTTTTTTTTCTTGTCCTTTAAATCACCCCACATCAATTTAAAGATTTCTTAATGCTGTGAAAAATTGCTGAGCAGTTCTAAAACCCAAATTTAAAAGTTTAGTATCATCATAAATGTGGTATATATTATTAAAATCAAAGGGTTTTTCAAAATTAACAAGGTACACTTAGATTTTTCAGCTGTATTAACTTAAATCTGGGTGGCTCCACAGTGTAGCGCTTTATGCATTATTTGCCTTCTAAACAAAAACTTTCAGGTTTGATCCCAGGAGGAGGTTTGAGTCCCTTCAGGGCTGCGTCAGGAGGAGCATCCATTATGGAAAAACTGACAAATCGAACATGTAGAGCTACCTGCTGCAGTGACACCTTGTGATTAAGGGAGCAGCTGAAAGTAGCTTGCATTATTTTAATCTTAATCCAGTCACACATGACTGGATTATCTGCAGAACCAAAACTGTAAAGAGTCCGCTGATTTATAAATCTTCTGATTTATAAACTATTTTTAAAAAATCCTTATTGATTTTAATTACTTTTCACAGCAAGAGTAACTAAAAGAGTCCACTCGTACTCTTGTTTTAGATAACTAGATCTTTATTTCTGTTCTTTAAAGATGCATAATGCTCTCTGTATCTGTTTGATCCTGGGAAATTTCCCTGGACATGACAGTTTTAGATCACACCTTCTGACCGCTTGAAGAAAAAAATCTGCAAATTAATTGATACTAATAACAGTTTTAAGTTGCAGCCCTTTGGCTGCAGAATAGACAGAATAAGAAAAATGTAATCATGTGCACATTAAATGCAGCTTCAAGGCTAGAACCCAACTTGTGTGGAAGAAAAACATGTCACTGACTCACTGACTCAAGTACTCACCATAATGAAGACTATATTTTATGACTACAGCGATAGAAGTCAAATCGTGCCACTCTTAAATAATTCGGAGGCAAAACAAACTCTCTAAGGCGATGTACAAACATTCTCACAGCACTGAATAATTTGACGGTTCCTCTCCCACCGAGGACAGCTCTGAACTCCTGCACTGACTCCCCCCCAGGGGTCAGAAACACCCCTATTATCAAGTGCATGCGATCAAGTCAGTGTCTTCTGTAAATACTGTAACCCATGTCTGAAATGTCTCCAGTGTCTGTTGAAGTGTACAGTATCTGTGTGTGTGTGCATGACCGTCGGTGCTCTCTGCTCACTCGGGTTCAGAGGTACAGGGAGGAGGCTCAGCAGGAGTAGAGGCGGCTGCTTCATCACAAACATGCCAGGTGCAGGCGGTAAAGGCCCTTTCTGTTTCCTCTCAACCCTCCTGCCAAAGCCATAGAACTCTGCCGAGGTGAACCAGACAACACAATATAGACATTTTTCCCTGTTCCTACATGGAAACACAAGATCAAACGGGCATTTTTTTTGGCATAAATATGTATATCATATCGGACTCAGTTTGTTCCTGTTATTGTTTTTGCACTGTACTTGTCATCCATTCCAGTGAAACGATGCAGAAGGTTGTAGGTTTGTGCAATAGTGCCATCTAGAGGTGAAGTAACATCACACTGGCCGTGCTCTTGTCTCGTCACGGTGTTTGCGTGTTTCTCCCTCTCTGCACACTCATGGGAATGTGCTGTCAGGCAGGACTCAGCGTTATATTCACAATATGTGGAAAATATATTGATATTGAATGTTCAAATATGAGGATTTTTATGTATAATGTATAGGTTGACTTTGCTCTACCTACACTTCTGGCAGAGCAGCACTTGCAATGCGAACACATAATTAAACGGTGTATTTATAGGAACAGATTTCTTGCCTATGGCAGACAAAGTGATTTTAAACGTGTAAAAGGTTTCATTCACAGATGATTTATTACTATCACACCCTGGAGACTTCATAAAGAGCACTGCTGCAAAAGCAGCGTAAACAAACTTGTACAGTAGGTCACGCTGGTTTAGTTTTTCATCAAAATGCTTTTTTTCTTTTACTATTATTTTTGAAAACGTTACAGCACTGGTGGACATTTCCTACCAAAAAAGAACTAGACACTACTGTTATGTAGTGGTTAATTGGAAAACTGTTTTATCACGAATTTCTTATTTAGAAATAATTAAAATTTTATTTGATGGGGTTTTTTTTGGATGGATACTGTTATTGCAGTGATGCTGTAATTAAACTGTCTTCACCCCAGTAGAATGATTGCATGACTCCATCACTGAAGTGGAGGGTTTGTTTTGGAGGGGAAACGCACAGTGTCTCTTTAGTAGCATGGTGGTTGGATCCCACATTTGTTTCTTATGTAACATTGTAAATAGCTACTAAGACAGCATATCTATTGGACAAGCACATATTATACATACTTTGCACGTGCAGTATTTAAACATGTAGGCTAGAGAATGACTTTCAGTTGTACTATTTATTAGAGGAATACTAATTATCACTGTAAATATGAAAATCTGTACAAAACATCAAAGCATTAAGAATACTTGCAATAAAAAGACATTTTCTAAATGGTGCTGTTTGTCTTATTATGCAGTAGACTTGAGATCTCAGTAGTTATTGGTTCAAGATCAGGACACAGTGTTTAAGGGATTGTACATTTCAAAATATAATTTACTTTGAAGCTATCTGATCCTATGCCATGACATTTAAAACATTAACATAATGCTCACTTAAATTGAAAAAAAATCTCTTACTTTGTGATTTTTAAAAAAGCAAATAGAATGCATTTATCAAACACTTTTAGTTAATGTTTGTTATGGAGTACTGGCAGAAATCTTTAGCCATTCCTCGTTGCCTCAGGGGCAATGATTTATTTGAACATGTGCAAACATAAATGGAAATATACGTAAAATAGAGTTTATAACAATATAACAAGCTTGAAAGTCAATATTTGGCATTGTAACTGTTATTCTTCAGTTCTAGTTTTCTTGTCATTTCCACAGGAACAGTTTTCCAGGCTTCTTGAAGGATATTCAGAGCTCGTCTTTGGGTGTTGTCTGCCTTTTGTTCCGTTCTCGTGTCACAATGATCCCACACTGCTTCAGTAATATTGAGGTCCGGGCTCTGGGGAGGCCAAGCCATGACTGATGCTGTTTTATTGTATGTTTTTCTATCCAGGTATACTTTTACTGTATTGACAGTGTTTTGGGGATCATTGCTATCCTGAAAAATGATGCATTTGCCAATCACATGCTTTCCCAATGGCATTACATTGTGGATTAAAATCCATTGTTACTTTTCTATATTCAAAATTCCATCAATCAAGAGTTTCCCATCCTTAAGAATAGCTGCTTCTTCTTCTAACAATTTCTGACAAGGGTTCAGCAAACGGTAGATGAATCAGCTGAAGGGCTAGATGCACCTTTCAGGTCATGTGTTGGGTCTTAACTCGATTTTTCCTCCTATTTCTTAAGGACATGACTTTCAGATATTGTTAATATGCTGTAGATAGTTTATTTTAGGCTTCTTGTTTTGTCCTCCAATTGTTCAGTTTCCTGAAATTCAGTGACACAATGTAGTGATTGATATTTTCAAAAATGCTTTTTTATGACTGTTACATATCTTTGGTACATTCTACATATTTCTTTGGTTCCCTGTCTTCGCCTCAGTCTTTTATAAATGCTAATGTAACAAAAAACAACAGAAAACTCATCTATTTAGGCATAATGGATCAATCAGGGTGTTAGTAGAAACTAACATGGAGGGTGTGTGTGGTTGAAAGGCAAGGCCTGAAGAGGAAATGAGGGTTAGGTGAGAGGAATGGTGGAAACATTGGGGTAAAACATGGATTCACTTATTATTAATTATTAAACACTTATTATTAATGGAGCAGTAACACTGAGAAAAAAATCATCAAACTTTTACTCCTACTGACAAAATTAATCAAAAGCATTTTTAACTATGCACATTAAAAGTACTATTGAATGGGAAAAATCACATCTATCTGGATTTCTTTGCTTGTTGATTTCCAAACTAATATAAGTATTTTTCTGTACCTTTGCACTGATGTTCCCCTTTAACTGAATTTATCCTGCCAATGCTTTTTTGCATGTGCCATTTGCTGCCAGAAATCAGATCATCTTTTTCATATAAATCTATGTACAAAAAAAACAAATGTAACCATCCCCCTTTTAAAGCTGGAATCAGTCTTTGACTTTGCCTTTATTCTTCATTGCTGTATTACCTTTCCTCCTTCTGACCTTACTCTTTATGGCCACTTTTAGCATAAATATAGCATCTGGTTTAGCAAACCTTATAAAGGGAAAATTGATCTGAGGAATGGGAACAAAGCAAAAGTCATCATGAACGTGTCAGTTGAGGCTGTTAATCAGTGGGATACTGCAGGTCACCCTGCTTAAAAGCAGTCCAAATCCCTCTTTACGTGAAGCCTTTGCTTTTATTATATACTTCATATAACATATCATATTTATTTCTAACCACCATGACACCACAAGAGGGAAGCATTAGGCACTGAGATGGTGAAACTGCAACTGATAAAAATGCAGTTCATACATATAATGCAGCAAGCTAATCGATCTGTTGAAATTCACAAACACTTCTGCAGAGTAGATACATTCATTTCATTTTGTAGAATAAAAATATAATTTCCTGCCTTGTTTAGTATCACTATAATAGAAGGACACCGGCGCTAACAGCACCCTGAAATCTACTCGGCAACAGCAATGAAACAATGATGGAGATAGAAAGATAAAAACCATACCATAGACCATAGAACCTTATTTTGGTGCAAAGTCAGCAAATTTTATAATTTATAAATTTTTCAATTTTATATTTTATATTTTATATTCCCCTTGCCATAAGAGCTGGGTAACACCCAAATTTCTCATCTGTGCAGTATTAAAGGTTTATTCTATTCTATTCTAAAACTTTAAAACTGTTTTTATTCTAGTATATGACTTTTATGATCACTGAAATTAAAGTTAATATAGATATAGCTTAAAAATAATTGGACAAATAAGTGCCTGGAGATGTTACCAAAATGGCTCCAGAGTGTGAGAACATGTTTAGTACAAAAGAAAGAAGAAACAGATTTTGGTTCTCACTGTGAAGTGAGGATATAGTATAAAAATAATTGGTATCAATAGCTTTTACTCAACAATGAACACATAAGGTGAAGTAAACGTAAATCACAGTCTGATAAAACCCTTTAATAAAGCACATTCAGTACATGTTCTGAAGCTATTACTCTGGCTCTGTTTGGGGTCATTGTCACGCTACAGAATGAACTTAAGCGATCTGATTATTTTGCATGATAAAAGATCTAATTGTAGTTCTAGTCTCTAGTTTTGACACGCTCTCTGCAAAAAAAACCCCAAAACAACAAAAACTAAAACAGCGGGATGCTTCACCATGCTTCGCTGCCAACATCTGTGCCTAAAGAGTTGTGCACAGTATTGTGTGTTGTATCATCTGTTACCCTTGCTGCAGTGGGTTTTATGAAATTGTCACATTTTCATACAGTGTTGCTGTTCTGTCAAGTAATTACATCTGTATCTCTGCTGCTTTTTTCCCGAGGCAGAGCAGAGAGCAGGCTGGGGTGACAGCTGCAGTGACACTACCCTCCAATCACAGAAAACATACAGCGCCACATGGTGCATATTAGAGCAAAATCATATTTGACAACTGTGAGTTCTCTGCTCTGACATTAAACCATAACCTCTTTCATTAAGTGCTCACAGGGAGCTGCAGGACACTGCTGGTCAGAACAATGCAAACTATGATACAATAATGTCAATGAATTACATTCATTTTCTAGATTTTTTGTCATCCTTTAAAAATAGCTCCATTTTTTTACATGCTAAAATCTACAAATTATACAAATTTCCATCCCCATAAATGCAACCTTATCTAAGTAACGCAGCGAGTTTATTTGATCAGTTTGTCCTTGTTAGTATTTACTGCTGGCTTACATTTAGCAGGACTTTAACCAACATATGGTAATCCTATTTCACGCCAGAGAACGACGAGCAGTCTCTTCGTTAAGAGTCTGATCCGCATTCAGTGTTATGTTAGCATGCAGGCTCTGTCCCTCAGAGCCGCCTCACTCCTCTCTCCCCCTCTCTGCTAGAAACAGGCCCTTGTGCTCCCAGCAGTCTCCTCCTGTTTTATTTACATCTTAAGCATTTAAGCTGATGCTTCATCCAGAGCAGTTTAGCGAGAGTAAGCAGTAGGAGGTCAGTGTCTGATTCAAGGACACTATTTACAGGACATATGGTTGCTTCAGGATTGAACCCATAACTTGTCATTTATAGGACAGTCCCTTTAATGTTCGGCCACCTGGCTGCTTCATTTGTGGCTGGGTAATATTGTGTAGAAGCGCTTTTATAAAAAATGTGATGAAAGTACTCTTAAGTCGAGTTGGTGTAAGTTACAGCAGATGCCATGCAGCTGGTAGCTGAGGGTGAAATCTCTTTTGAAGTAGTCTATTTTGGGGGATGATTTTGAGGACTAATCTCACAGCATGGGGAAAATATTTTGACCACAACCATGAAAATGGATGGAGCAGTTAAAAGGAGAGCAGCCCAGCATGGTAGCTCATCTTTGCTGTCTCTACCTTATTTATAGTCCAGAAAAGCAAAATAAAGCATGAGTTTAGCAGCAAAAAATTACAAACAAGCTTGAAAATAAAATTAAACTGGAAAAAAATAAGCATACTAATTAAAGTATGACGAATTTAAAGACTGCAGATGTATCCTAAAACACAGTAACAAAGCACAACCCAGGAAACCAGTTGTTTATTGGAAGACAATCTTGGGAGCAAAAATCCAGCTGATCACACTTATGCAATTTAATATATGACATCATATACATCTCAGTACGTTAATAATTTCAGCCTTTAAGGCCTCCTGCATTTCCACTATTGATACTTTTGTGCATTCCTGATTCAATCCTCCTCTCTCGTTCATGTTCCAACCCTTTGTCCAAAAAAGTGCTTCCTATGTTTGACTAGGTTTTCAGTAGTTATGGCACACAGCAGTTAACCAAATAAATTAACTTAGCGCAAAGAAACTTTGTACCCAACTGCTTACAGTACTTCATGCTACGAGATATATTGCATCTGATGCTACAGAATGCTTGGTGGAAAAATAGCAATAAAAGTCAGAATCCATAAAACATAGAAGTGAGATTTAGCCCAGAGTCCTTGTTGGGGTGATTTGAAAAAAAAAGTACACCAAGTAATATTTTTAGCATATTTTTCTTCAAATTATAAATATTTACAAGGATTTGAATTTTCTGAAAAACATAAGAATCACTTTTCAGGCATTTTTGCTAAACTGTGTAAAATTTTCTCCTGTCACGAGTAGCCATTCCTTAATTTCTAAGTACCATAGACCAGCGGTCCCCAACCCCCGAGCCATGCACTGGTCTGTGAGTCGTTTGGTACCGGGCCGCGAGTGTTGAGGTTCAGGTGTGCAATTTATGGTTTACCGGGGTTTTTTTTCCTTCGTTTTATCGTTCATATTTATTGTTTTTATCGTTACCTCAGTTCCCCTGTGTCTTTTCCCGTGTGTTATGAACACATTTTAGTTATTTAGGGCCGGTCCGTGGCACAAAAAAGGTTGAGGACCGCAGCTATAGACTAAAACCTTCATGATGTTGAAAACTACAAATGTAGTTTGATCAGTGCATATAACTGAAATTTAATTCCAGGTATTTTATTGTTTTGTTTTTTTAATATCTCAAAAGACAAAGTACGTCAGTAAGAATGAAATATTGCAGAAAGACTGATGGAAGATGGAAACTTTTTTTCCCCTTCACATAAGAAAAAACACTCTTTTGGTCGATTAAATGTCTACTAAAACTTAAACACTGTAAAGAAGTGGCACACAGGAATTATGGCAACATCACATTGAAAGTTTGTAAAATTCATATAGAGAAATGGTCCTCATGCTAAACTTTCACCACGTTGAATGTCCATGTTTTTTTAAAAAACTAACAAAAACAAAAAAACATCAATTGTTTCCAAACCACCTCATCACTCGTCTCCTTAAAGCCATCTATTTTTGAGTCTTATTTCAAAAGCTAAGGAGCCCCAGCATCATTGATTGTCCACTGGCCAAGGTAACGTCAGGTGACAGCTCTTGGAAATAGCCTTTGTAATTGGTCCCAATGAAACTGGCCAGGCGATCACTGCTTCATAGTGTTCTTGATGGTCCACCTCTGCCCCGAGCAGGGCTGCAGGACCAGCAGGTGGCCGAAGTAAACATTAGCCGGCACCACCTCCAGACAGCGTCCAGTAGCCCGATTTATGATCGATTCGTTCTGCAAGGCAGAAGGAGATACAATACTTTGGTTTTAACAGAGCTCACAGATGGTCTGTGAACAATGCGTGATGGTGACAGAACAGTATGTAACCAGACCGGGCCTTATGTGAACTGTTGCAACCTCTTTCTTAAACAAATGGCACTAACTTTTTACCTTACATCTATATAAAATAAGTAAGGTCTCCCTATTTCCCTAAGACTTCTACGTCTGCAGGACTCTTCACTGCTTGTCCTGCTGTGTGACAAAGAATCGATGTGGCAGAAGGTCTGCAGCATCACTGTTCAAGCTCTCCTCTTCCCGTGCTACAGGCTGTAACTCTTTAGTTTTTAAAGGTTACCCAAACAGAACTAAAAGACCAACAGAAAATTGACTTACAAAAGGTTTTTCACATTAAAAGAAAAAGAGAATCAATGCCAAAGTAAAAGGTATATTGAGTCGCTTGTTACCCTTTAAGCAGTCTGGGTTTAGTTGTCTTAAGAGGAGCCCTTATTTTCTAGCATAAATATAATTTTACAACAGTTATTGTTCATATTAATCATAGCCAAAGTCTCAATTTATGTGCAAATAATCCCCGTTAACCAGACTGCTTTGATTTCAGTAATAGCAGAGATGATATCCTAATATAGTCATCACAAACAGACAGATCTATCTGTGAAGTCCTACTGGCCCCGGTGTTAAAACCTTCTGTTTGTGAGGGTTTTAACACAAAGAAAGGTGGTTTCAACGGAGGTATTCGGAATATAAAGGCGGTTCTGTCAGATAAAGCATGAACTACGGGGCTGCAGCAATGCTGAGTATGAGAGAAATGAAGATTCATGCAAAGCTACTCTCATATTAGAGTCCAAGAGAAAAAAGAATGGACCCAGACATGAGCTCAATAGGTCCCTTTTAAAATCTGACATATAGATACTTTTCCTCTCAACTCTATGCCAGTAAATTTTAGTTTTTCTTATAAACACTCAGTTATATCATTGAAAAAGAGATTTCTTCACACTTCTGACCTGAGAGAAATGCCATGTCTTCTGTTTCACGTTGGTCACCTTTTCACAATTGAGGAGCTGAGGAAAGTTGCTCATCTGATCGTCCACCACACAACGAGTGTCCTCACCAGTGCTGCCTAGGGGTCCCAGAAACAGCTGACCTTCTTTAGTGTAGCGTCCTAACTAAGAGGAAAACAGATACGTCACACATACAGTAAACGGAAAGTTACTGAATTGGCTGAGTGAATACTGTTCTCTGTATTAGCTAACGATGAAATAAGTATGTGATGATGTTCAAGTTGAAGGTAAACTAGCAGGAATTTTCCTTGATTATGCAAGCTGTTGGGGTTTTTTTGCTGCTTTGAACAAGAGGATGGTGTTGTTCCCAATACTGCTGAGAGGCAAAACATGTCTTTGTTCTTCACTGAGTGCTAAACACAAAGATGTTCCTGTACATCACTGCTAATCACAGTGTTGTTTCAGCAGAGTTCTAACCCACATATAGCCCTAACATTTTATATACACCAAATTCTGCAGTTTTCTCAACTTGACAGAAAGAAAAAGCAGAAGTGAGTCAGATTCTTCCCGCTCTGTTTTCTAACCTTTGTGTCTTTCACTTCAGCTTTTTTGTTCAGATTAATAGTAATTTCCACTTTAGCAGTGCAGATAAAACAGTTCCTTTGGTTGCATCTAAAGCTCTGAGGCTTTGAGTGTGCTGACGATAAAGACTGATTGGGAAATTGTTTATATCGCATTCTGTTCCTAACAAAGCATGAATAGTGGTTGCAATGCCTTGCAAAAGATATAAAGATAAAGCTTTCCATCAACCACCCAGTCAGCCCAGTTTGGGTCTTTTTGCAGAGTAACTGCATCCTGTTTGCAGTACATCATACAAAAGTTAGGTGATCTTAAAAAAATCTTAAAAAATCCCACTTGTGGTCCCTAGATGTCACTGCTTCTTCTTAAGAACAGAGTATTTATTAAAATGTTTTTCTAGTATCTCTGACCACTACAAGTTACATTCATCTTTTCACAGATATTCATATCGCACTTTATTTTATGCACTTATGTGCTTTATCTGTTTTGCATACTCACCTACAGCCAGTCACCATTTAACCTAACGTGCATGTCATCAGACTGTGGGAGGAAGCCGGACTACCTGGAGAGAACCCACGCTAAGACACCATGGGGTCGCTTTTATCTCCGTGGAAGTGCAAGTGTGAAAAACTGGTGGTCTAATAAAAACTGAAGACTTTTTGTTCCATGAAAAGGATAACTTTAAAAAATGCAACTGAAGCATGTCTTGTGAAGAAAGTGTGATGCGGCACTCATTTTTCCAGAATTGAATTGAAATTTTAGCTCTTTTAGCATTTTACCACTGAAGCCTTGACTTTCTGCCTAAAGCACCTGTTTACCACTGTGAGCTAAAAAGAGAGGCCCTTAGGGCTGAAGAGCTGACACTGGCTGACTCAGGGCTTCAACACAAAAAGTGCAAGACACAATTTTATTCTGACAGCAGAACTCGCTCCTTGGAGGATTTCAGCTGAGCCTGTGATTGAGACACAGCTGCAAATCACATCACCGGAGAAGCTCACTGTATGTTTTCATGAGAAAGCAAAGCAACTGGAAAAAGATGGAGTATACTCTTTAGTATGGTGGTGAGGAAGAGTGTTGTACCTGAGGACCCCACCCATGGCATGGGTGCAGGGTGGCTGTGTGGTTCTCCTTCACACCCTGATCCATACACAGGTGGCTTGCTTTAGAATTGCGGACCTTAAATACACAAAAAAAGAGTCAGACTTAATTCATAAAATATGAATATTCCCTAAAATAATTACTGATTAAAAATGTATAAAGGCTAAAAACAAGGATGTGTCAGTGTGGATCAGACAAAGTTCTAAATCTCATTTATTTTCTATTAACAGCTGAGAAGATGTGGATGTCCATGCTCTCTGAGTCCCTGCTTTCTTGTTATATTTTGGTCTGTGGAGGAGATACAAGTTTCTTAGGACATAAGTCTCATTTATTTAGTTTCAGTGGTCTAATTTGTACATCAGATCTTACATCTACAAACTGTTACTTTTTCCTGTGTCTTTGTCCTTCATGGCTCACCTCACCGTAGAACAGCGTATCGTTGTACCTCCTCATCTCTGGGTAAACGTTGTCTAGGTACCAGTGAAAGCTCTTACATTGCAGACTCTTCCTCAGTGCAACCCTCTGTGATATGTCTCCGTAATCAATACCGTGGTTCTGCAAGAGTAAAGGAAGTTATTATGCCTAAAGTCTCTACATAAATTGTGGAACCAAAAGAAAAACTGTTTGGCTCTGAACATGGACATCTGATAGTCACAAACAGACAAGCATGACTGACAGCATCCTCTCTAGGAGAGATCATGCTGCAGAAAAATGCCGTTCTCACCTCCATGGGGATGTTCCAGGCCAGGTAGACATTGGACTTGTACTCATCCATCCAGACCTCTGCCACACGCAGGGCATTACGGCGTGTGTGGAAAGCTATGTTACTGTGGTAAGGTTTCTTCATTCGTGCAATATGAGCCACTCTGGAGCAAGGCAGCACCTCCATACTGCCTCCACACAGCCACACCTGCGGGTAGTAGGAGTATGAATTAAAGCTCACAATAATATACTGCTGGCTGCTGGGCAGCAGGAAATATAAATAGGCAGATGCACAGTCGTCGCGATGTCCTGATTTATAAAGTCAATTACAGCTAACAGCTGGAGCATAGAGCACCTGGAAGGACGTGTTTTCTTTGTGCTGGAACTAATGAAAGCTATATCTGTACATTTAGCAGTCCTTCTCGGTTTTTCTTCTTGTTTTCTGTTATATAAAAAATATCTAATTGTTGCTTTTATTCATTTTTTTCTAGCCAACCTTAAGGGGCATCAAGAGGAGCTGAGGTTTTCGGCACTTCAGCACTGGGTTAACTTTTAAGCTCCAACTGTGAGTATACATACATAAATGCATGGTTTTTTACTTATATTGTTTGCTGTGACAACGTATCATCCAGAGCACTCTCCCAGTCAGCGAATACACCATGATGATTCCAGGCATGTCATTAAAGATCAACAAGAAGAGACGGTCAGAAGCACAAGTCGTGCTTGAAGATGTGGCCAAAACATCTTCTACAGTTCACCATGCTATTTCCCAGCTTTGATGTAGGACAGCGGGCCAGAACAATAAGACATGAATGCTAGCATAGCCCCAAGAGCTACACAACAACAGAATAAAAAAAGAAGCATAAAAGCAAGCAGTTTACACAATCATAAAAGCATAAGACAACAAGTGAGTTTTGAGTTGGGACTTAAAGAGAGAGATGGAAGAGATATTTCTTAAATCAGGAGGTAGGGAATTCCAGAGTCGTGGAGCAGAGCAGCTGAAAGCCCTGCTCCCCATGGTGGCAAGACGGGGGGAAGGGACGGAGAGAGAAAGGGAAGAAGAAGATCTAAGACATCGAGATGGGGCAGTGATCTGAACCAGATCAGAGAGATATGGAGGAGAGAGATGATGAATAGCCTTAAATGTGTACAAGAGTATTTCTTCTTCTGCCACTGCTGACCTGACCAAGATTCGTTCCTTTTGTTGCTTCTCATTAACAGAGGTCAAAGAAAGTATAATGATAAAGTAGAGAACTACTGGACATCATTCATTTTTGGTGCTAAAGGTTTAAGAATTAACTGCAGCAGAAGAGCTTCACCTGCTTGTGAAGTGGTTTAGAAAAGAAACCTCAGAGCATGAAGGTTGAATCAATTATCTCCTCATACAAACCACCCAGCAGCTGAGCTGAAAATGATATCAGAATGGCTAGAACAATGTTATGGTGCATCTAGAGCTACTGAAACAGCTCTTAATGCAAAACTTTAAAAAAGAGCTTTTTGACCTAGCAGACTTGCTATTGAAGAAATAGGAAGCTGAACAAGATAACTTCCTCCCAGGATCCTCTCTGGAAACAGCCAGTGGTACTCATCCCTTTTTCCAAAAGCTTCTACACAACCTCAGGAAAATGGACATGCCCAAATAAGGGCATCATGTAGCTATAATCTCTAAGTTGATCAGTGGTGGAATCCAAATTTGGAATGACCTAGCTGTAATCCTTACTTCATTCACAATGATAGCCATCAAAATCAGCAGGTCAAGACTGAGGTATCCTCTGCAGGTTTGGAGAACAAATGTGCAAAGCCAGCAACTGACCAATTAGGAACTATCCCAGCCACAGAAAAACACAGCCCTTAAACAAACACAGAGGCTTCAGAGGAAAACCCCTTGAAGAACAGATGAGAACAGGACATGGTGCTGTGAATTCATTCATGCAGGACTGTGAGTGAGATCAAACCACTGGACCCTGAATTGACCTCTCACTGTTAGGTAGAATTGTTGTGCACATCCACAAGCTTCAAAAGGAGATTAACTGCTCTCATAATGAATAATTTACCCAGAAAGTGGATCTCGGCAGGGTACTCACAGAAGAACTGAGCATCAAAATGGAAAAGAAAGAAGATTTAAGACACGTTAGGCATGGTTGTTGTTGACAGAAGGACTGGTCTGAGTATTTTGGAAACTCCTGATCTACTAGGATATTTCTGTATTACCATCTCTAGGGTTATCCCAAGGGATGGTCCAAAAAAGAGGAAATATCCAATGAGAGACAGTTCTCTGGGTGAAAATATCTTGTTGATACCAGACCCGACCAGAGACTGCTTTGAGCTGACAAGAAGGCAACAGTAAAACAGATAACTTCTTCTTAAAAACCACTTTTGCATTACTTTGAACCGTGAACCTTGAAGAATTTGGGCTAGAGCAGCAGAGGACCATATCAGGTGCTACTCTTGTGAGCTAACAGGAAAGTCTCCACAGTCAGGGGATCTCAATCAGATAGATCACCTTTGGTATATGGCGCAATGGAAGATTCCCATCGTGAATGCACAGCTGACAAATCTGCATCAACTGCATGAGGCCATCATGCCACGATCAATCTTTGAGGAATGTTTCCAGTACTTTGTTGAATCTATGCCATGAAGAATTAAAACAGCTCTGAAGGCAAAAGAGTGTCCAACCTAATACTGACAAGGTGTATCTAATAAAGTATCTGCTGAGTGTGTCCAACCCACGAGCCTTCTGCTGTGAACATAATGAAGACATGGATATCCAAGCTATCTGAACCCATGTCAAAGTGATGTGAGCGTAACAGAAACTTCAAACTGACAGGTCGCCAAACAATTGCACAGATGCAACCTATTTCACTCCTGACAAACATTCCTACTGGATAAAAAGTAGGTCCGTCAGTCTTTCTTCACACTGGGAACAATATGAAACATGTTCCATCCACAGATAAGCAGCACTACAAACAGAAAATGGGCACATAGGTTTTAAAGATAACCTATGTGTTTCTGTTACCCAAGGACACGGGTGCTAACCAAGAGAGGGTATGCCAAAAAAACAACAACATTTTACTGCTCTCTGCCACACTCTAAGACAAATAAGCAGTACTATGATTTCATGTAAAAGATGTTGGACAACAACCATGCAAAATTGCCCCATAGAGGTGCTGATATCTACCGCTTAACATTCATTATCCCAAGAATCCTGTTAAAACCCAAACAGTCATTGATTCAAGTGCTTGTTATGAAAGAGTTTCTCTGAATGAGGGCCTTCTCCCTGGACACATCCAAACAATCCTCTTGTAAGGGTTGTAGTGAAATGTAGAAATGTTGTTGTCGCAGGGCAAGTGTGTCCCACTGCTTTGTAGTAAAAGAGGAACAGAAAGAAATGTGGTTCTTGAGATGTGACATTGTGGGCTAGATTCATGTCTTTGCTAATACTTCATCTCCAGCAGTTGTAATATATTTATAGGTGCGTTGAAGCTGAATTTTAGCTGTTTTATTGCATCTGTACACGTTTACTTATCTAGACTTAATTTTGGGGGGAATCTTGATATTTTTGATGACAAGATATAAGAACTTTCCATTTCAGATTCAAGTTATGACCAAGTCAACTCAAAGACAAGTTTTTGTCTTTCTAAAAATATTTGATTGTTTAGCTTGCTGGATAAAAGCCAACACACTCAGGTTGTGAAAATGTTTGACGTTATTTTTTCAGGAAAAATCTAATAACCTTGCAGAAAAACAAAAGACTCTCCAATCTCTCAAAATGTACAGAAACAAACTCCAACCTTCCTGCTCTACGTGACCTATTTATCTCCATTGCCCTGCTGTGAGCTGCTCACACAGGACTGGTCCTCCAGGACTCTTAATGGGGCCTCATTTATCAGTGGTGCCACGCTACGGTGGCCACTGCTCCACTTAAAACCTACAGGGGTAAAGAGGGAGCAGGAACAAGAGGAAACTGGGTGACACACAAACCCTGATGCCTAGTTCGATGTTCTCCCCTCCGTAGACGTCCATGCCTGAGTCGAGTAGACCGAGTTCTCCAAAGTAGTCCCGATTGGCCACAAAGGAGCATCCAATCATGGCAGGCGTCCTGCAGCCAGGAAAACACACTATCATGTGACACTGAGCGTTTGCAAACACCAGAATGTGTTTTTTTGTGGCTTTATCTGATGTTTTTTTTGGAGTACTTTTCTACGACCCAAATCTCCACTATGCAAAGTTTCACACTTTATATTTCAGCCTATCTAAACATTTTTGTGCATACTCATGCGATTTATTCTTATTTTTAATTAAAGAATGGAAGGAAATCCAATTTAACACAAATATATGGGTGATAATCAGATAATTAAAATCCTATTTTCACCACTCTCTAATTTAGGCTGTAATTTTTTTATTGCTTTAATGAAGTCTGGTTTCCCATCAGGAGCTTTTTTTCTTGTTTTCCCCTAATCTTCCCCAAAACTAAAAAAAGAACTTGGTGGCAGTTTTATTGAAAATCTTAAAGAAGTGGAAAAAAATACATCTCAGAAGTGTGAGATCTGTGTTCACGTTTAAATGGGAGAAGCTGGCATACCTTATTGGTGCAGACATGTCTCCCTCCTCCCACCACTCTTTGGGTGGATTAATGTACATGCACCACAGTTCCCAGTTGTAGCCATGGCCAGAGTTCTCATAGCGCTCCACCTCAAAGGTATCGTGCTTGATGTTGTCGATTGACGGCAAGATAATCCTCTTGTGGTTTTCTTTTATTCTAGCTAGAACTGGTTCTGCCCTGAAAAAAGTGCAAACACACACACACTCACACATTTAGTTGACTTTACTTTGTGCAGAAACAAAGTTTATAAGATCTTTTAAGAGCACCACTTTTTTCATCCACTTCAGTCAAATAGAAAGTTCCTTGTGTCGTCCCAGTTTTATCACTAATTCTGTTTGATTCAGCCGAGTTGAGCTCTGCAGGGGGCAGTGAGAGAACTGCACGGTATAGCTTAAGTTATGCACTGAGCTTGAAAATGAGATCCACAAAAAGACATCAACAGGATGTGGCAGTTGTCTTAGCGGGGTTAATAAGGTCCCTCATTGCATGCTAATTTCTTGACAGTATTTAGCCTTTGATTCAGTTCACCACCAAGCGCTCAGCTTTTTTGAATCAGTACAAAACCTTCATTTTTTATGGTTACTAAAAATTTACTTTTACGACAAGTTCTCCAAGAGGGGTCCTGTTTTGGTGTGTGTTTTATGTGTGCTTGTGATGTTTTTTTTAAATAAAATCCATTCAACCTGATCCCACAGCCTCAAGTGTCTCATTTTAAAACTTCTCAGGCGTGAAATAGCTTGGCTCTTCCTTTTATGCAGCTTCAGCTATCCTTTGTCTTCTCTTTCCATGGTTTCTTTGCACTTTGTAGCACTCTTTTAACACTGATACCCAAAGCTCTATTATTGTCATTGTTGTTATCATGAATAAGTTATTCCAATGTTCATACATTTGGCAAAGATATGTTTTTTTCCAGATTTAATTTTGAGTACATGTCATTTTTGTTTTTGAATGCTTTGTTTCACTTTAATTTACACTAAAATAAGCCTTTTTCCAAATACCAAAAATTCACTCCTGATTGTGCTTCCCGCTAGATGATAGGACCCACTCACCATGATGGGGTGAACTCCACATGGGCATCAAAAAATCCTGTCACCTCAGCAGTGGCTACCTTCCAACCCTCGATCCTGGCCCTGATCAATCCCTCTCTCTTTTGGTTCCTTACAATCTTCACCAGGCCGGGATAGCGTTTGTTCACATACTCCTCCAGTGGACCTTTCAGTTGCTCTACAGTTCAGAAAATGAAGATAACACATCAAACAAAACAAGTCAGAAATGCTTATAAAGACTGATCTTTAGTTGATCTTTGAATCTGCAGTTTAGCTTATAATCTGCACATGTATCCTTGAACAGTCTGCCAGCTGGAGTTTTCCAGTATTTGATCTGATGTCAGGACTAATAAAGCCTGAAAATAATATATCACCATTGCAGCTAAGTTGGCGAGTTTAAGAAGAATCTCTACATGCTAAAGAAAGTGCTTGTATTTTTTTCTTAGCTTCTCTAACATCAGATCCATTGCAGCCCTCTTTACTGAAGAAAGGAGGAAAGAAAGAAAAATGCTGTTCCAGAGTCCCCTCTGGCAGCAACAATCAAAGCCTGACACATTATGCCTAGCTTGCATAATTATTTTCATGCAATCACAATAATTGGAATTCATGTCGATAAATATGAAAGGACAGCAGAGTGAGCTTAAGCAACCATTCCCAGTATGACAACTCTTTTGTCTCACTTCTCTCACTGGCAGTCTGCGCTCCTTTATAAACCTCACATCAAGCCTTAGTATTGGTTGTGTGAAACAACATGATAAGAACACAAAGGGCAACCCACTAAGCACTAAGCAGTGTTTTTTTTATTTTATTTTAGGCTGTCCAGAGACAAAGAACTAAAAAATATTTAATATACCTATGAAAATATACCTACTGTATATATATAATCAAAGCATTTCTTTAGCAAAGTGCACATACTAGCCCTTTTTAAGTTCGTTGACATATGTGCACTCAAACAGGCCCAATGAGATTGAGGGTTATACCCCAATTATTTGTGTTAGGTTTGTAAGCTTTTCCAAATGAATACAGAAAATCAGCAAAACCACCATAAAGAAAGCTTATTTAAATAAAGCTGATATTGGGAGAACAAAGCCCAAGGGGTGGAAAATGAGTAAAAAACCTGTGAAGCAGAGAATAACATGAGGGACTGTTGCAGAGCGCATGAGTGAAACAAGCTCACAGATGAGCTGACAAAGATTGGCAGAAATCACTTTAGAGCAGCCGGGTAATAAGGAACAGGTGAACATAGAGTGGAGCAGATAATTACGAGCAAAAACCCAAACAAATACTTTCAGACAATCCTAAAGCTCTTAATTTAGTTGCATAGAGCCATGTGTGAACATTTTGTCTTTACATTTTGCTTCCAAGGAACCGAACTGTCTTTTAATTCTGTAATTTATTTCACGTTCTTCAGGCTTTCTGAAGGTTCTTCAAAGTTTTTCTTTGGACATCATTTTATTATAATTTTCAGTGCAGTCCTTTATTTGTTTGTTCCTATGAATCATTCACACATAATAAAGGCACCTAACTCAAGGGACAAATTTGTTACTGGCACATTACCAGCAGCTTGTCACAAATACACAATTTGTTTCCTGCACAAAAAATGACAACGATAACACACCAGCAAGGTGATTACCAAAGAGCTATTAGCCAAAAACTTGACATATGTCAAGAAACTAAACAAGTAGAGGACAAAAGAACTGGCAGCTTAAATAAAAACATCTACAGCAGACGAACAGAATTTGAAAGTTGTGTCCTTAAGAAATAACAAAAAACTGACACACAACCTGAGAGATGCATCTGGCATCTTATGTTTGCAAGTTTCAGTAAACTGCTACATCTATTTCCCATTTTCCTAGCAAAATGCAAAGACATGACGGCTTATTAGCTCATCCTATCCTAAATAACCACTAATGTATGCTAACTATTGTCACTGCTACACTATCAAAAGCTGAAAACAAACATAAAAAACATACAAATTCATCACCACAACAACACAGTTTATAAATAAAGAAATAAAGAAGCACACATACAAATAGAGAGATGACATAAAAGTTCTCACTCAGCTCCCTGCGGTGCTGTTTTAAGCTCCAACTCACTCTAAACAACACCAACGGGGGTCTACGGCTTCCTGAGCATCAACGACCGCGCCACCTTTGATCTCTCAATCAACTCATCAGCCTTTTCCCTCCGGACCAAAACACTCACAGCCCTTCTTCCTCTGTATCACACACCCACACACACACACGCGCACACACACACACACACACACACACACACACACACACACACACACACACACACACACACACACACACACACATACAATACACCCCCCAGATACACACACTACCTAATTTTTCCATCCCCTTCTGTGAAAGGACTGCTGCTATCTACCCGAACGAATGTGACTGGGGTTTGTTTTAGAACTTAGATTTTGTGCTATTTATGCCTTTTTTGCTGCTCTTTTTTAAAACTCATTCTTTTAAACTGTAATTATTCTTTTTAAACCGTATTGCTTATTGGACTGTAGAGGCTGGTGAGAAACAGTATTTCATTTCAGGATGGGTAACACCATACGAAATTACAATAAACTTCTTCTCGAGTCTTCACATCAACGAAGCAAATCTTCCATTCAACCACAAACTAAAGGTGCTGTATTGGATTGAGATCTGGAGACTGTGGAGGGTTTATGAGCAAATTTATTATCA
>NW_005187553.1:1183786-1204543 GCF_000239375.1 Pundamilia nyererei | reverse complement strand
CACACACACACACACACACACACACACACACACACACACACACACACAGAGCAACATTCCTTCAGAGAAAAACACATTTCTCGTGCTCTGTCTTCCATTTCTTTCTCTCTGTTCTCGTACTTCTTTTTTTTCACACATACTCTTCATCACAAACTCATTTCACATGCGTGTTTTTTTTCACATACAAACATATATGGCAAGAGCATGGCGGTGGGTGTCTTGCAGGCAGTAAGATGGGTAAGCACTATTTGTTCGCTCGCCTCGCCCTGTGCGCCACTGCAATGTCTTCCTCTTTGTGATGGATAGCTGGCTGTCAGCCAACCAGCAGTGTCAAGTGAGAGAACGCTTCAGCTGTCTCAGTCCTTTCACTCTCCCACTGTGTAGCTCCGTGTTTCTTATACTAAGTCCCATTGTTTTATAAGAATGATTAAAATACATCTGTAAGCTGCACTGTCACATATGCTTCTTGATAATGTATAACTTGCTGCATTACCAGATGCCAAAAAGAAATTAACACTCAGACAGCACATTCATGGCTAAGACTAGTTTTTGCGATCCACATCCACACATCCACTTCCATTAAATAAAGCGATCCACATCCACAGCAAAATTTCTTCCTATTCTTTCTTTATCCGCGATGGACCACTCCACCGGGTTTTATAAAATCTCAGCAGGTAGTTATTGTGTATTCTTGCTACAGACAAACAGCATTGACAACAATCCTCTGCCAAGGTGATTCTTGGAGTATAAATTATACCAAAAAATACACAAAGAAGTCCAAAAATGTGCTAAACATGAATCACGAATGAAACTAGTTCAGAACCAAAGACCCATGTCCAATTTTTTATTTCCTGCTTGGGCAACATTTTGTAAAAACTTCAGCACACAGCACTTTTAGAAAATGATGTACCCTTTGTATAAGAATGAAATCATGTATTTGCGACACTAAAAGCCAATTGGCTTGGGGAGTGAAACTGAAAAGGTAGGGAAGTCAGAAAGTGTTGGGTGTGAGACTAAGGCGTTGTTGGCTTTGATCTTTTCATGGATTTGTTGACAGTACATGAATTAGACATTGGCAGCCTTATCCCCTAAAGCCTCGACTATCTCATCTCTTTCTTCCTGTTTCCTTGTTATTTTTCTTTGCTTTCTGTTGCTTTCCGTTCTGTTAGATTGCTTCTTCTCCCTCTTCTAGATATTCATTGCCTGCGCTCTCTCCCCTCCTCTCTGTCCGACCTCATTTATCTTAGAGCCTCCCTGTCTCTCATCCTTTCCCTTTCTTGATGCCACTTTCTCTAATAGCCTGGTTTGCTCTCTGAGCCTCTCCTTCTCATCTCCCTTTTTCTCTGTTCTTCATTGCCCCTCCTTTCACTTTGCCTGTTTTCAAACCCTTCAGCTCTCTTCATTCTTTGACCTTTTCTGTCTTCTACGTCATCCCCTCTTCTCTTATTTTTCTCCACCAACACCTCTTTATCTCTGCTGTGCCTCCCCTCTCCTTTTCACTTTTCCCGATTTATCTCCTCGCCCTCCTCTCATCCCTTGCCGTCTCTTCATCTTCTCACCCTGCCCGGTAAATATGACAGAGACATCTCTCCTGTGACATCCAATTGTGTGTTCTGCCTCTATCTGCCTGTCTGCCTCCACAAACACTTGACACCATCAGTCACCTCAGAAAATGCCTCTTTTCAAAAGCAATGACCACAGCTTTTGTCAAGGAGACACTCATCCCCATGACATGCAAACACAGCCCCATCAGAAGTCTGATGCCTTTCATCCTTTAGAAACAATGTTTCAATATATCTGCATGTTTAAGTGTAACAGACATGAAAAAAGTAAGAACACATGCTTTGTGTTACATTTATAGTGTGTTTGTGTCTCATTGTGATCTGCCCCAAATGATCAGTTAATGTACATGTCTGCATAGTTATGGTTGTTCCCACCCTCAATCCTAGCCCAGGTTCAACAGTAGCCATGTCTACTAAAACATAATTACTGGGAACAAAAATGTGGTTTGGTGTGTTGCTATATTTAGTTTATTAAAGTCCTTTTATGTCTTGCTTTCAGCTCCTTTATCACAGTGAAGCTGGGTCAGATTAGGACACAAATTTGTCATGCTAAAGTCAAAGAGGGTAGCTCTATAGGAGACTGTGTATGCAATAATCTTCAAACAATACTGGTTTTAGAGGGCTGTAATGCTTTGCCCTAGTTTCCAATGATTGTTTTGACATTTGTAAAACAAGTCTTTTGCCTGGTTGTAACTTCAATCTACAAAACTCGCTTACACAAACTCAGAAGCATTTAAAAAAGTAAAAATAAAGAAAATACTACACATATATCTAAAAACTGGAATTCTTGATGCTGACAGATTGAAATCATTTCTTTGTAACATTGACAAGAATATTTGTTTTCATATGCCGATGCCTGTATGAGAAAAAGTATTCAAATATTCTCTTTTTCACTCACTAGTTTCAGTTTTATAATGTAAAACTTAATTATATAATTATATTTACGTTACATGATACTTATTGTATAAGATAATTATTTCTGGGATGCTGAATGACAATTTGATGTGTAT
This sequence comes from Pundamilia nyererei, assembly GCF_000239375.1. NCBI lineage: Eukaryota > Metazoa > Chordata > Actinopteri > Cichliformes > Cichlidae > Pundamilia > Pundamilia nyererei. Next base: position 1,201,971 of record NW_005187553.1, on the reverse strand, counting down.
TTTGTTGCTTTCAGTAGAAATCCTGCTGATGACTCAGTGGATTTTAGATGGAAATTCTGTGTTTCACTCACTATAAACCATCTTCTAATCAGAGGGTGAAAAAGCCACTCTTCTTATTTGGTATTAGCTGAAGGAAATATTTAATCTATACTGACCGTCATCGCTGTTGTCGTCCACCAGGATGACCTCCTTGAGCAAGTGTGCCGGTGTGTGATTGACAGCTGAGTGGACTGAGCGCAGGATCACCGACAGAGCCTCGTTGACGAAGATGAAGATGAGGGAGATTTGGGGAAGGTCTCTTGAGTAGCTGACCTTTCTACATCTGTAGAAAGACACGACACAACACCTGTAAACTACTTGCATTAAGTAATACGAGGTGCCAGTGGAGCACTAGAGTGATGGTTTGGGAAAATTAGTCTACAAAGTTATACAATTAAAAAGACAATCATGATTTTGTATTGATGTATTTACCATGATTTCTAACATTTCTGATCAATTGAATGTTATATTAAATAACAAGGAATATGCCTTTCTTTTTAAAAAATGAGGACATTTCTCAGTGAACCTTAATTTTTGAGTGCTCGCATATTTAATTTTGAATTTGTAAAAAAGACCAAACTACCTCCATAGAGCTGCTGACGTCTTGTTCAATGGGGCTGAAAGGCAGAGCAAGTGCCGCTTCCTGTTCAACTATAATCGCAAGGATTTTTTTCCACATTGGCCTTTTAACTGCATGTGCTGTTTCAGATAGAAACCCTATTTTTAAGTTGTTTTGTTTAAACAACTCTAATGAAGCGGAAAGCGGCAGGGTGAGGCTTTGGCTCTAAGTTTAGCACATGTGGGAAAGGAAGGGGCTTCTTTTATTGTCTCCTTTTCACGTCTTTTTTTCTTTTATCGATTATCTTATTTCCTCTGTGAAATAATAGCTAATTAGAAGTTATTCTATAACAAATCCAGTGTTTTCAATTCACGAGGTTGGAGAACACTTTTTTAGGGTTTTTGGCAGGAAACCATTAGAAAACAGAAGGCAACATTAACAAGATTAACCACGAAGAACTGGGACATTTGTCACCTTTTTTCTCCTTCTGATACAATATTGCAAAAGTCTTGAGGCATCCTCATTTCTTTATATTCTGCTGGGAAAATGGGAAATAGGCAGAGCAATTCACTGAAACGTGCAAACATAAATGGAAATACAGTACATAAGGCAAAAATGTACTTGAAAGTCAATATTTGGTATGGCCACCTTTACTATCGAACATAGCCTGGACTCTCTCTTTCCTGAACACACTCCTTTAATAAATGTTGAGGTCTGGGCTCTGGGGAGGCCAATCCATGACTGATCTAGGTATACGTTTACTGCATTCACCGTGTGTTTGGGATCATTGTCGTAATTAATAAAAATATGCCTTTTCCAACTAGATGCTTTTCAGCTGGGACTGCATGATTGATGAAAATCTTAATATCTGGTTCATATTTCCATCAGCTTTCTCAAGATTCCCAACACCACTGGCAGAGCCTTCATCGTGTTTTACAGACGGATGTAAACACTCTCTGTTGGAGTCATATCAACAATTATTTGAACCAAAAATGTCAAATATGAATTCATAATGCTGTAAGACCTGTTGCCACTGATATAGTCCAGTTCTCGTGTAATTTACCATACCTCAGCCTTTTCTCCCTGTTTCTCTTCACTAAAAATGGCTTCCTGACAGCCTTCCACTGAGACCGTTTCTGATGAGGCTTCAGCAAACAGCAGATGGATCCATTAAAGGGCCAGTGCATCTCTCAGGTACTTCAGGTCTTTGCTTTTCTTTATCTTTTTCTACATCTTAAGGACATGATTTTCAGATACAGTTCATCTGCTGTACAGAGTTATTTAGTCCTGCTACTTTTCCAGTTTCCTCAATTTTTTTAAGGACTCACAGCACGCCAGATTTTTGGGAACCACCTAGTTGGTTCAAAATGTTATTTTTACCTATCAAATTTTGTTATCTTTTAGATTCTTAAAGATTCAACTAAACGAAAAGAAAATCTGGCTCCTTGAAAGGAAAATGTTTTTAAAAATTAGGCACATCTGAATATTTTTTGCACTGTGCCGTAAATGTGACAGAGAGGATTCCAGAAGATCCCTTAGGTTCACATGAATAAGGCTTAAAAAAAAACTACAAACATGATCACAGTCTAGTGGAAGTATAAAATGTCCAAAAACATATTTTAAACCCCTATATTACAATCATGGAGGGGATATACTGCATGTACATACACTGCAGGTAGGAGATACTACAGCAATTATGTTAATACAAATTGAGAACAGGAGGAGGCAGGGACGGTGCAATCAGCGTAACCAGTTCCAGCAGTGTGTAGGAGATAGAAGGGAACAGCATGAATGATTGCAAAAGTGGGAGTGTGAACTTGTCACTTTACAAGTACAGCTTCATTGATTAATCTGAGTATGACTGTGATTATGGCTGTAGGAGTCAGCTCATCAGCTGATGGCCATCCTAATGGCACTTATCAGACTTAACATCACTACAAACTAATGCTGTCACATCTATGATCGGTATTGATGTGCAGTACGAGTCCACTTTTATTTCTACACATGTACCACATTGCTGAAAAGAGAAGCAAGTTTAATAACCCTAGAAAAGCTGAGCAGGTTGACAGAAGATCATTTAAAATGCTGTTTTTATTTTTTCCTATTTCTGTTTCTCTTGCTCCTCTCATACTTCTCCACAATCTCCTTCAGTCAAACAGAGTAGACTCCTCTGACCCCAGCTTACATGCTGTCTATGTCTGAAAATGCTGCACCCCAACGTGCTTCACTGGCCACATTGATCGAAGCAACATAAAAGACCTTCTAGAAGAAGAATGAGGGCACTGGAATTTCATCTAGACCAAGGATCCAGTCTTTCTTGTCATCAGTGATTTTCAAAAAAAGGGTCTGTGACTTGCTTCACTATCAGCTAGCTGGAAGCTACAAACCCTTAACTAAGAATGACTGAAGACGTAATACACACGGCTGTTTGTATATGACGATAAGACATGAAGACCATACACATAGAAATGTGCAGTCATTACATAAATAAAACCATGTGCAAACGTGAGGTAAGCATTTTGTACCCAGGCACTGACTTACACATGCACATGCACACACAGCACACTGTGAATGTGTGCGTGAACGCCTGCTGACCGATGTCAAACCAAGACTTATAGTGCAACTTCATCAGATATGAGCATAAGAGGCTGGGGGAGAGTAATAAAGACTAAAAGGGGGGGACGTGAAATATATGGAAAAATGAGCCAAAGGATTCATGTATGCTGTGAAAAGCAGCTGATACAATAAGAGAGCCACCAAAGCACATACTCGACCCAAACCTCTGCACCTCTGTGCATATACTGTTACTACCTAATACTATAGGGTTGGTATTTTCCTATGATAAACTAAAAATGCAAAACTATAGCATTTCGAGCACAGATGAGGCTGCCTGGGAGAGCTGCGTTACACCACTGTGCCCCCTTATAATGGCTGTGCTCTACACATGCATGGATATGATTAGACATGACTAGTCTGCTGATTGCCACACAGATGTGAATTACTCAGTTACTGTGAAGCATGAATGAAACAGCTGATACCAATCAGCTAATGCAAGGCCAACCTCAGTGCTCTATGCAAAAGTGTGGGCACTCCTGGGAAAATCACACATTTATCAATTCACTTATTCAACAAAGAGCAGTTTGACACAGCATATCTCTGATGCACACCTTTCCATGATGAACAAATTGGATCCTTGGATTCAAACAAATATCTAGACTCAGATTTGTTTGGGTTATTGCCTTAAAAACATCAAGATAAAGTCTCTCATTTTTATTATTGATATTTGATTGTTTTTTTTGTTTTTTTTTTTAAAACATAAAAAAAAAATTACATTTTGAGCTACCTCACAATGGTAAAGAATCCAGAACCAGGCCGACTCTAGAAGTCAATCCTTTCTACGTTAAGCCAGCCCCTTAAATTAAATTTTAATGCACATTCATGCTTCACTTTTTGAGCTATACTGCTATCAAACAAACAAACAAAACCAATGAGCAATCATTTATTCAGTTGTTAAATATACGTCACTTTTTATTTTAGGATCTTAGAAATAGGACTGGAGCATGTGCAAACATTTGGGCTGGGCTATAAAATAGTGAGAAGTCATTAAGTCGTAAGGCTGGAGGCAGGTCAAAAATTCTCATCTGAAGTTCGCAGCTGATGGCATTTCCAGAGTTGATAAAATCTATGAGTCGTCGAACCTTGTGGTGACACTCAACAGCTCTGGGCTCCTCTTAACAGATGACTAAGGATCAGAAAATGAACCTATCTAATGCCTACAAAGCAGGGTGGTGCTATAAAAATATCAAAGTGCTTCCAGCTTGCAATTTCACCAGATGAAATAACATAATGAAAAGGGAGTTGAGGGGCACAGTGGAAGTTAAGACAAGATCTGCGAGAGTAGAGAAACTCTGGTGAAACTGAATATTTTCTGGGGAGAAATGAAAAACAAATCTTACATATGGTCACAAAAAAGTCAACATCTTCAGTATGCAAGCACAACATTTGGATAATGCAGGCAATAAGTTTTAAGACTCATTAGCTGAGTATTACTGACGTGTGTGTGGGGGCTATATTTAGAAAATAAATAACACTGCATTAACATTAAAAGGTGTGTTATCTGAGACTGAATTTATTCATACATCCACACATACATCAGCTTTTACTGGAGCAAAATAAAAATTAGGACTGTTTTCAGGGAGTTCTACATTATCCAAAGCAACTGAGACACTGATTATGGAAAAATTATGCTGCTCATGTATTTTCTTTTTAATGCTGAAACGACCCCAAGTGAAACGTCAACCGTGTCCACTGTGTTAGGCTCGAGGAGGCTATCTCAGAAGCAAAGAAAAAATGTAAAATTTGGATGACTCAACCATCTGAAGCGCAATTTAAAGTTTCCTCACTTGACTTGTACTCACTTGCTAGGCCGATGGTCTGGTATTGTGCGGTCCAGAGAAATTCTGTCACTGAGGTAGGCATTATAGCCGTACTTCTCCCTAAGGTATTTAGCGTCACTCTCCTCAGCCGGTGACAGCGTGGCGGGGAGGCCGCCTTTACCCCGACCCCCAAAGCCCTCAATCAGGCCCAGAGATTTGGACAGACCTGAGCAAGGCAAACAAGAGAAGATTACATGTCAGGATCCTTTAGTGTGCCTGAGTCACTCTCCTCTCAGTAATGCATTATACTGCCCACAGCTGATAGCCTGCCTTACCATCACAGCTCCAAACTCACATGAATATACAGTATTTTGTCAGTGGCTGTCAAAACAGGTGAACTTCTGGGCCGAGTTCATTAGAACCAGAGTTGGCACAGAGTCACAGAGAATATCTTCAATCTATGGACACAATTTACAAATAGGATGTGTGAAATATTCCCAATCCAAACCCTCCTATCCATTCTGAGGTCAGTAAGCCTTCATTTAATGATGGGGAAGAAAATTAAACTCTAAACATAGGCTAAACTACACAAGTGAAGGATTTAAAGCTTTTGCTCTGTCTGTAGGGGGGACAGAGAACAAACACATACCACACCATCCTTCATAGTGTTTGAACCTCTGTGTTGGCAAACATCCGGCATCCTGAAGACACCAGAACCCTGAAAGCTCCTTCTCGGAAGTTAACATTAAACTCTAACCTCCCGGAGTGCAATAAAGACATTGTCTTTTCAGAGATTAATTAAAGTACAATTCTGGATAACCTTACTACTGTTGCAGGGGAAATCAATTCACTGGATCCTATTGTAAACAGCCCCATGTATCCATTTAAACCCAAACCCGACACACTTGTATTTAAAATTAAATGTTTTATTGGAAACTTAATTACCATTGGTGATCTCTGCTGCTCTACGGCTGGAGTATTAAATATGCTTGGTAGTTGCTGACTCTTTCTTCAGTGGTTCAGTAGATGTAGACTTTCTAACAGAGAGCACACTCTCATCATGCATGACCCATAATTACTGAAATAATGTGAGAGGAGTGCCAGATCCAGCAGCTGACTGTTAGACAATATTAGGGACAATGCAGGGAGGCTTATTCATTAGTTTCTAACATGTCATGTCAGGGCTCCAGAGGGAGTAAAAAAAAAGTCAGACAACACTGACTTTTAACTTTTTCAGATTCCTTGAGGGAAATCAAGTTGACACGTTCTTTCACTTTAAATGTTAACGTGCTCTTTACCGTTTAGCTGCCTGTACACCACGTCCTCCAGAGAGCTGAGCCTTTTCAGCAGCACCTCATGGCTGACGCTGGGCCCCTGTGCCGTCCCGTTGCCCCGGGCTCTCTTCCCATCACCCGCGGCCTCTGGACCGGTGGTCTGGATGCTGCGTGCGTTGTTGCACTTGGCCCAGAAAGTAATGAACCCGGCAACCGCGAGCACGTTCAGCACCAGTAACACCCTCCATCTTCTGAACACAAAAGCCATTAAAAAGTCACCAGTGTCCGGGCTTCCAGTGCGTAAGAGGTCAGGAGGAGGGACAGTCTCAGGAGAAACCTGAGGCGCGTTATAGTTACAATGCGCCAACTATGCATGCGCCCTTCACCCTGACTTCAGAGAAGTGTGACAGAAAGCAATGCTCTCAACCGCGGTGTGTGTAGCTGTCTCAGTCCGCAGCCGCAGCAGTATACACTCGCCCCGTAACGTGTCGAGATTCGGGTCTTCTTTGCCTTGCGTTGCGTGGAAAGCTGCAGGGATAATTCACATCAACAGACCTTACGAGAGCTGCAGAAACTCACAGTTTTTTTTCTCCACTTCTGAGCAAGTGCACGGATTCTCGACATAAGCTGCGCTCTTACCATTTGACACTGGGGTTATTCTAGGTTGCATCCCCCTTCTGATGAAATTCGGGGCGCCTGGCCATCGGCTTTCATCCGTGTCACCGCCACTTCGAGCCTTGATTTACAATCATGTAAGACAAAGATACGAGCATATGTTGGGCTTGAGGAACAGATACTCCTAAATAATTTAACAGAGAGGAGAATATCAAGTGTGTCTTTTTTTTACCCTCTCCTTTGCGTCTAACACAAGTCGGCAGTGATGCGACTGAAGCGGGCAGCGCGCAAAAAAATTCTCTCGCGGATGCTCAATGAAAACCTTCTTAATGTTCACTCCAAATTTCTGCTCCTTGTCTTGTTCGCACGTCGTCTTTTACTCCCGACACTCGTTAATCACAGTGAAACGTAACTGAGGAGACTGTGCGGATAATGAGCGGAGGGCAGCGATTCCGGGGATGCAGCATCCTCTCCCCGGTGAAGGTAGTCCGGAAACGCAGCAGCGGCAGCAGAAGCAAAGAAAAACGACGCTTTCTTGTTATTCTCTAAGCGCTTCTTGTTTGTTGTGCTCTGTTATTTCCTCTAATTCTCCCTACAGTGTGTACAGCCCTCATCAGGAACGCAGGAATCAATCCGGCAACGTTTCACTTACAGCAGGTCAGGGTGGTGGTGGGTGGGGTGTCTGCTTACTGGCACCCAATTAGCTGCAATTATCCAACATTAAATACTGGATTTTACAGCAGGTCACAAAACGTGGCACAGTTTTAATTGATAATTTCACCACAGGAGTCTGAACACTTTTTTCTTTTTCTTTTACACACCTGTTTCACACATGTCGTTAAAATCACAAAGCCCGAATAGACAGTAACCCAGTTCTGCTTCTATACTAAATTCTCTCACGTGGCGTTCCTGTTATTTTCTCTAGTTCTCGGTTTAAAATAAGATCTTCCACTACTGAGCAGGTGAAATGAGAAACCAGCAATAAAATTATAGTAGCCTGTGTTATTATGATTTTTATTGTAACAAAACTGCAAAAAAAGTCTTCTAATTTTACGCATAAAGTCAGTAAATTTAAATATAAAAAATGAAAGCTGATTAAATTTTATCGACACATTTTGGATGGTGTTTTGCAGGCGCTGCCTAATTACATCCTAAGGAACTTGGAAAGAAAACCGACTGGACTTCTTTAAGTTTCTTGAAGACGTTTCACCCTCTCATCCCAGAACCTTCTTCAGTTATAAGACCAAATGGCGGAGAGCAGGTGTTTAAGTCCAAGTGGAAGTTCACCCATTATTCACGTGTCTCATCACATGAGCCGAGGTGGGAAAAGGGTGTGGGTCATTGTCGGCAAAGGTTTCCTGTAAAAACATTGTGAGACCTTGCCTCACCCTATCATGTGACTTCTTGAGATCAGCTGATGCAAGATGTCACATCTGCTCATGATCACCTTTCTGGTCGTTTTATATTTTTCCATTTCTACATAACTGCATAAACAGTTGTCACTTTCTCACAAAGCTCTTGCTGATGGTCTTGCAGCCCATTTCAGCCTTTGCAGGTTGATCTAGTCCCTGATGTCCTGTGATAGCTCTTTGGTCTTGACTATGTTGGTGAAGAGGTTGGAATGTAAGAATTTGATTCTCACAGGTGTGTTTTATCCATGTAACAAGCTGGTATCAGGAGTATCAATAACTGATTGAGTGATTGATTGAAATCTCTGTGCCACGTGGGTAATCTGTGGGAGTCAGAATTCTGGCTAGGATGTAAAGGATTACATACTTATTTCACTCAATGACATGTTTTTTTCTGGATTTTTGGTCTCTCGTGGTCTTGGAGTGTCTCTCTTCATTAAAATTAAATACCAAAAAAGTTAGCGACTATTCATTTAAGCTAGCAAACTTACACATTCAGCAGGGGACTGAATGATTATTTCCTCAGTTATAGTTCCAGCTAATATATAAAGTTCAGTCAGGTTTTAGACCAGGATACTCTACCGATACTGCTCTTACGTACCTTTGTGATACAGTAAGATTTAATATGACCTGTGGTTTGTACACTGGTTCTGTTTTAATAATCTTCCAAAGGCTTTTGAGACTCTGGATCATTCTACAAACAAAATTAGAAGCCACAGGTTTACAGAATATATCTGTAAGATGTTAAAACAGTTAAATGCTCCAATGAGGGCAGACTATTTCACATAAAAACTGCTCCATCATATTTTGTGGCATTGCCTCGCTCTCTCATGGTATCCACATTTGTCACGTTACTCCAAATGTCTTTTTTTTTTTTTAAACAAAATGAAGACTACATAATTTTAATATGTTTTTTTAAGTGAAGTCTATTAGCATTATGTGATGGTTAAATAACATGTAATATTTGATCTTGATCTTCATGATTACTTTTTGCTGCTCCTTATTCTGGTATTTACTGCATGTACTGTATCATGGGCTTAATTTATATATGTTTTTTCTGAGATATGTACAGATAAAAAATACAGTTAATCATTTATAATCAAGCTATAAAATAGCAAAAAGGGTTCTATCCTTTTTTATCTTGTACTAGTGGTTCCCAAACTGTAGGGCACAGCATTAGTTGAGCACAGAGTCAATGCAGGGGGTTCATGGATGATCAGGACCCAAACTAAGCTGAATGAATATGCTTTATGACTTCATTTAGCATGTTTAGTATAGTCCTCATAACATGGTCTACCTCCACATGGTGGACCATGGGGTCCCCCCCCACCCCCACCCTCCCCGTACTCCACTGAATGTGCCAAACCCAAATTCAGATAATCAGAAAGAAAACCACACTGAGGTAGTTTACTTGTAGATGTACTGTTGAATTAAAGCAATAAAAACACAGCACTGTGAGCTTGTGCAGAAATGGGTCACCCAGATAGCTGGTATGAATCAAGAAGCTTGGTAACTCTGCAGCTTACTGAGAGACACGCCAACTGTGATCTGCAGGTAACTTGTGAGAAGAGAGTGTCTGTATGCGTATGTGAAACCGAGAAAGACTGAGAAAAAGAGAGACCTAGTGAGTTCAAAACCAACGCTAGATAGTGTGAGACGAATCAAGAGACAAATGGAAAAAAACATCAAGGGAAAAGCAGAGAAGAGCATCAGTGAGATGCACAGAGGAAAGGGGAAAAGAGAGTTTTTAGAAAAGGTGGGTGGAGAGACACTGGGGAGGAATCAAAATTCAAAGGAAAAAAATTCCTAAAGCAGTAGAGAGAGACACGCTGAGATGGAGGGGAGAACAAAAGACAGGAATGTAAAAGGGAGAGATTGTGTGACAGCAACACAGAAGGCAACTGGGTGCAAAAAAAAGTAGGTGTAAGAGTAGACTTGACTTGATATTAGAGGAACGAGTGAGCATGATAGGCTCAACTCAAGGACTCCTGTCAGCCCCTCAAGTTGCTGTCGAGAAGCTAGTCAAGTGGTGGACAGTTCAGGGCTGAAGCAGACAAGTTGAAGCAAATATCACCACTGAAAAAGAATAAAGACTCTAAGCTGGCTGTGCTCGAGGGAGCCAATCAATTCCATGTTTTTACGTGTCTGTCAGTGTTTATGTTTGCTTTATTTGCCTTGCTATCTTTAGAGCGTGCACTACATTTTGTTGTGAGCAAACACATTTCCCTGGCTGGTCTTGCAGTGCAGTCTGAGCTGAGCGTATACACCAGAAAGAGAGGCTGAAAAGAAATCTAACACTAGGCAGGCAGTTTTTAAACATACAAGGTGCATTCTGCAAAGTTCAGTTTCAGATTTGGAAAACCACTCCAATGTACACACAGACATAACGCGCTCATCACATATTCATATAATTAAGAGCACTGATGCATTAGCCTACTGCAGAACACAGGTATCGTATTGTATGCATCACAGAATATTGAAATACACAGTTACTGGAGTTTATATATTGTGTGCTACATAATGAACACAAGCAGGACTAAAAGAAAGAATAGTTCACTAGTATTACAAGATTGTGCAAATACTAGTGTTATTAGTATTTGCACACTGTATACATTTATAATCTTCCATCTCAAGAGCTTTTTATACATTTTTTCAAAGTAGGGGTAATCTTTGTATGAAAAAGACTTATTTTAGACTACATGTGCCTATATTTACAGACAGTGCAAAACCATTCCTATTATTTGATTGACCACATATCAAAACTGTGTGTTTGAAAAACATTTCCTGCATCAGGAATCTTTTGCTTATTGTTTCTTTAATCAAAATAACTAAAAAATACCCGCGTTGACGTGCTGGACTGTTGACCGTGAAAAAGGATGGTCCACATCGTTCTACTGCGGGGCAGGGAAGAAGAAGCAGAGAACAAAATCAGCAGGAAACTATGTGAGGTCAAGGGTGGACTTGGAGTGATAAGGGAGATTTCACCCCAGTATGTAACTCTGGCACACGGGTGACATAACTGTTCTAAAAGTTATCCCTGGGCTTATACCTCTGCACAAGTTAATACCATTCTCCACGAGACTTTACGAGTTGCTGAGCAGGATTTGAGTGTGATGAAGTTAATCACAGTGCAGTGGGGAGGGGGAAGAGTCATTAAAAAAATGAGAGCTTCCTCTTTTAGCATGGGCTTATTTCATTTATGCAGTGGCGCTGGTCCCGTGGGACTCTATCGTGATCTTGGCTGGCTTTGGCGGATGCAAAGCCAAATTGACCTTCACGCAGGATAGACTGGAGTGGGTGTTTCTTTTCTAGTGGATCAGAGTGGGTATGCAGAATGTGTTAGCCAGGTGGCCCTGCTTGGCTAATAAGCACAGTCAGAGAGCTGACGGGTATTTTAGGCTAGTCACTACCAGGTTCTTTGGCCACTTACAAAAGAAATTTTATGGTGTGTTTGGTCACCGGTGGTTTGAAATTGACCCACAAGGCAACACATAAAATGATTTTATATTAAAAAAAAAATCACATATCTAACACTCCAAACCTTTGATTTAGGATCATCTGGTTTGTGTGTATGTATCGCTGAACCTCTCTAAATCCTCAGCCGAACTCAGCCTCCATGGGTGAATCAGGAGATGAGCATTTCTTACTGTTTCCTCTCTAATGCTCAGTGACAGTGTCACAGCAGGTGGAGCTCTTCACAGAACTAATCAGTCAGATCTGTTAACAGAGGAGGTGCGATGTGAGATGACGAACTGAAACAGAACCGCCAACATGCCAACAACTGCCTTTAATGTGCACCCGCGGTCCAGACAGACAACTCAGACACCTCTTCCTCGTCCCCATCCTGTCATCCCCTCTGTCACTCTTCAGCCTCACTCATTCATGTTCTGCCAGGCCCCCTCTGCACCGTTCAGCTCCCACGCTCCTCTTGGCAGGTTGCAAAAATCAATCTATGTAAACTGTCAGCACACATCTGATATAAAAATATTTAAATCCACCTACTGTGATAGTGAGCCCGGATGTGTAATGCCCAACCTTTTGAACCTCTCACCACTTGAAATGGTAAGACTTTATCAAATCTACTGTAATATTATGGTTTTGGACCCATGTGGGCTGAGGTATGGTTCATTGGGTTTCTTAGCTCTGATTTTTAAGCTGTCCTACTTCCCATCATGCCTCAGGGTTTTAGGGGAAATCTGAGCCAGCAATGTACTTCTTAAACGTTCCCTCCTAACTTTACTTACAGACAGCATCAGTCTAGCTCGGTGCCTTTTTACAAAGGTTAGAGTATTATGGTGTTGGATTTGTTTTGTTTAAAAAAAAATACACATAACTCCATTTTATTTCCTATAAAAATATTTAATACATGATGTAATTCGGCTGTAGGTATACATGGATTATTTCAACTCAAAAGAGTAAATGAGCAGTATGTGTAAATAAATGTATGACTGCAAAGACATACTGAGCATTCATGAAAGCAGATGTTTTGTGCACCAAAAAGCAACATTTATAACATTTATAAACTTCAAGAAAACAAAAAAGAAAGCAAAAACATCAAGAAGAATTTAGAAACTTTTGGCCCAATGTGGCATATTTTTGCAATCTAATGATAAATGACTTGAACTTAAACATGACAGAACCAGTAAACTTTACTGAAGAGCGAATGCATCATGAGCACATTGTTCATATCTTTTGCTGAACTTTGCTGAACTTTCTTGAAAATACTGGCCTGTTAAAAATTTAAAGGGATCTTAGGGGAAATTAAAAAAAAGACATAATTTAAAATTTAATACGAGCTTCATTTTTGCCTTTTGTAGTTGAGTAATATAAGTAGAGGCTTACTGAGATCAGAAGTCTTGCTCACCTCCAGGATAGCTCCTGCAACATTATGTTTCAGATGTCAGTGGATTTCATCATCCAGACTCTTAGAATTTACAATCACGGCTTTCCGAAGTTTGGAGCACACGGATAATAGCTCTGATTCTCTTGTCTTGTCGTTGGATCTCTAAGTTGATGAACATATGCTGAAATATCACAGTAAACATTTTGTAGCCATTTAAACAAAACCTTGTCTCGTCTTTATTGCTTGTGTGAAAAAAAGAACACTAGCCGACTGGAGTAAATATAGTGGTGTTTAAGTAAGACTTGTTGCAGTTCTCCAACTCAAGTATAGACGTAAAGCAGCATTAAACAGCATTTTTAATACCATGTCTGCTACCTACTTCAAAACTAATATTACCTTTAATCTCTGCTACCGACGTGCATCTAAAGTTGTCTTCAGCGTCATCAGACAGATCAAAAACTGCTCATTAGCCTTTGAACTCTTATAAAGCATCACAGCCATTTTTCATAGGTGACATTAATTCATTTTAGTGCCACCTTAACAAAAAGCGCCACACAACAAAGACCTCTTAAATATGTCAGGCTGTGATTTTGGATCTTCTTATTCAGGACACTCATCCTCAGCTTGTGGTTGCAATATTTGGAACTTTTCAGTAAAAAATTCTTCTTCCTTGCCGCTGTTTCATTCATCTGTCAAACCTCCTCAGTCTCATTTGCCTGATTTGCTCAGTTCTGGCATCTTCGGAGAGGTGGAAACCATAAGGAGGGGGGGCTCCTCTCTGCCGGGTTTGACCTAAAAAAAGAAAAGAAAAGAAAAGAAAAGAAAAGAAAAGAAAAGAAAGATAAACCAGTGACATCAGATAGATATAAAAAAATAAATCACTCGAACCCTTTTCCACTTATCAAAACTGTCCCCTCCTGCCTTACCTCTGTCATTCAGGCTGTTTGTGATGGCTTCCTCTAACTGCTCCTCCTCTGTCAGTCCACCTGTATAAGATGCATCTGCTGTGTAACCTGGTGCATACTGATAGTTTCCTGAGAGTCCTCTACCAGTGCCAGTGTAGCCTGAGACACACATACACACCAGGTTAAGTCTGGCATATTGTATACTCTCGTTATTGTCTGTAAATCCCGTGAAGACAGCAAAGCCTACAATATATTAGTCAGTATACAGTCATTTTCTGCCATCATACCCGAGTAGCCCGAAGATCTGTAGTAGGCACCGGGCTGTGAGTTATATCCATTCGATGTCACAAACCCTGGTGAAAATATATGCAGATTATTTCAGTTTTCCTCTCAATAAGCAGATTCTATATAAATATCAGGTACTTGTAGGAAAGGTATTGTAAGAAAGCTTGATCTAGTCCATTTGTAGTTTGCTTTAGGTTGAACCTATTGACCAACCTCTCTGTTTAGAGCAACTGAAGAAAGACACTGGCTATCACCTGATGACAATTTATCTTTTAATTTGCCTCACAAAGTTTAGCTGCATTTACGAAAGTCTTGCTCTCATTTGTGGGAGCTACACCGGAGCTCCCCCCAGGGGCTTGTCAGCAGAACAACTGAAGGGCTCCCACATTGTTTCCATTTAAACAGTGTTACTGACAAATATTTATATTTGTACATAGATTCATTCTCAAAGCTGACTCTAGTGTTCTATCACATATTTTCTATCACACTTGAATCTTTAGACTTTGGTCCACTGTGTTTTTGCCATCTTACGAGTGGCTGCGTTAATATAAATGTAAGAAAACAGGTGAGAAAAAAAAACATGAATTCAGACCTGCACATTTCTTCATGATTTTCTTCAGTGGTCCGGTGGTGTAGAGGAGACCTACCAGGATCCCTGACAGGTGACCAACAAAAGAGGTCCTGAAGAAGAGAAGCATAGATTATTGCTATTTAATCAAACACTGCCATCTACAGGACATTTTAATTCAACACCTCAAACAACAGGTTCCTAAAATAAAACATTACTAATTGTCATTGAGCCTAACTGCATACTAATCACACATCAGTGAGCAGAAGAAATTGCATCTGAATCTGGAGCAGTATTAGATTAGAGAGAAGTCGATGTGTATGTTGATTCAATCATGAAATGACATCATGTAGCCTTACCCTCTGTGGATACTGACTGATACTAAAATATAATTAAAAAAAAAACAACAGAGAACAGTTGAGCCATTTTTGGAGGAACCCGTTTTGCATTTTTATTATCTGTAACACAAATACCTGATTCTGTTCAGCGACTTGTGCTTCTTAATGCTTCTTTCAGGTACCATTTAAAAAATATATTAAACATCCCCATCCCCTTTTTATAGGTTCCTGCTGAAAAATAGCATGCCCAAAGTGAATCGACTATTTCTCTGCAATTACAAACTCAATATAACTATAAAAATAAAGGTGACACTTTGAAAATTCTTTGGTATTGAATTGGTCTTGAAGTACACTGAGAGAGAGCTGTGCAGGAAGTGCAATTTTATCGTGGTGGAAGCAAAACAGCAAAAATAAGAGGGAATTCATTGCAATGTTTTTCAAAAGTCTGGTTTGTCTCCTTTTGCTGCTGGTTCAGTGAATTTTGGTCAGAGAGTGACGTGCAGCTTTGGAATCTGTCAGATGTCTGCTTTCAACACCCAATGCCATGTTTTAGCTGAGATTCTGATGCTTCTGGCAAAATCCATTTAAAAATGCATTTCAGGACTTAATGAATCGATGTTGGATTATTCAAATTCAAATTAATTTGAAATAGAAAATCAATTTTTAAAGCAGAAGAGCTGTTGCCCTGCTAGGTGCATCAGTGTTCACACTGGTATCTCTATATTTTAACTGTGTAGTAAATCCATAGTCCTGATTAATTTACAGATACGAATTACAGACAGGTAACTCACCCGGGTGATGTTATGTGGATAAGCACCAGCTCTACCCAGCTAGCATAGCGACTAGACACAGGTAATCCCATCACATAGGTCACACTTCCGGGGTAGTAATGGTTATTGAGTACCTTCAAAGCAAACAGGACACCTAGAAGCACAATCGTTGCAAAGATAAATACACAAGAAAAAGGAAATGTTGCCATTTTCGGAAAAAAAGATCAAATAGTTGGTCATGACATATGGAGGAAGATAATACAATATATGTTTACAAATATAGAGTGATCAAATCTTCTATATCAGTTACAACATAAAGGATTATAGAACTTTCCCCTATAATTTATACCTGAGAAGCCAACAGCACACGCCATGCTGTACGACTGGTCCTGCGTGAGCTCTGTTAGCAACGCCTCCAACACTAGATAGACCAGTCCAGTAAGCAGAGAGAACACTGAGAGCAGGTAAAGGAACCAGGGCCCACCCAGCCGTTGCTCCAGCCTTCTACCTTTCCAGAGGAAGGACACCATGTTGAAGTAAAGATGCCAGTCGTCTGCATGGTGCAGTGGGGACAGCAGGAGTCTGCGCCAGTCTTTAAACCAGTAGGCCTGCTGCACACTAACACAGGCCTAGGAAATTAAGAGATAATACTTTTTTTACATTTTTTAAATACTAATTAGAATACTATCATAAAAAGTTATTATTATTATACTTTAGTTATTATGAGATCTGCACATAATCTTTCTACTTGATAAACAACTTTCCCATTAATGTAATAATATCTTCCTTGTTGATTATATTCTAACATTTTAGTAACACAGTTTAAAACAATTATTTCAGGGCTACTGCACTGTATAAAACAAAATAGCCAACCTTGTGCTGTATAAATATTGGTCGACATTAAAAATGGACAAACTCTGTCTCCATCATTAGATGTGTATTTGGTGTATTTACCTGAAACAGTGGGGCAGCAGGGAATAGGTAAAGGTACACATTGAGAGCCAGGACAGCCAGAGTGATGGGAGGGATATTGTTCAGACCCAATTGAAACACCTGGGAGGCAAGGAGCAGCAAGCCCAGCTGGGATCCCCTCTGTCTGTTTCGCATACTGAAAATAACCTAGGGAAAAACAACTGCCTGATTCTTTTTCAGACATTTTCGGTTACCATAAAATTCACATTTATAAGTTATTAGAGAAAGGCTGAAGATTAAATCATTAAATCACACAATCTCTGAGTATCAGCTTTGAAAGACTCAGATGCACGGAAACTCCCTCTACTTGACTATGAGTTGTATTAATAAGGAAGTGTTGGGCTGTTGTTAAAACAAAACACAAACATTAGAAATTAGAAAGAAATGTCAGAGAAAGCTCAAGTGGTTACAGTTCACATTAATTCAATTACCAGAAGTCCAGACTGTAGATTTGATCTGAAGCCTTTATAAGAAAAAGAATACCACTGCTTGTCGTGCTTTAATATGATGAGTTAAAATGCCTTTTGCTGATATCTAACACATAAGAAATTTAACTAATATTCATTATTAAATAAAGACTGAGTCCTCCTTCCCCCATGAGCTTATAAATGTTCAGGAAATGTCAGTCACATGGCGGTGTATATGTACAGTCAAACCATACACACTACAGCCTTAGATATCATACAACCCCAACACCGTGATCCAGAGTATAAGTAGTAGTAAGTAGTAGTAAGTAGTAGTAAGTAGTAATATAAGTAGTATAAGAAAGGTATCCCTCTGGTTAATGTTATTGTAGTTGAACAGATACAGTCAATAATAATTAGCAATTAGAAAAAAGTCTGCAAGTCAGTTTAAAACATTCAGTAGCTTAACAACAACACTGATGCTGATGTTCTTTGGAAAAAACAATATTCCATTACTAAAGAATAAAATGCCCCACAACATACAATGACATTCACTTCACGGGGAACTAAAAGTAAACTTACTGTCAGCGCTGACAATCGTTGGAAACGCTTCCTCGTTCAGTTACTTTCGCTACCGCAAAACTTTAACGTCAGCCCGGTGTTTAACCAGGTGAGCACAATTTAACGCTGATAAAAAACATAAAGTTTCACTTATATAACTCTTAATCAAACGTCAGCAAAACGTATTACTAGATATTTCATCATTTCTAGCATTTACCAGTAACAACTCGACAAGTTGGCGCTGTGCAAACGTCAGAGGTCACGTGA
>NW_005187553.1:1181351-1183485 GCF_000239375.1 Pundamilia nyererei | reverse complement strand
ATGGATCGTAATAGTAGTCTGAATAAACTTTATAGTTTTGAAATTAATCTAAAAACAAACTTTGCCACTTGATAGTGATCTTAGTATATACATGGAATTAAGAGAACTTTAGAGCTGAAGAAGCTTATCGGATGAGAGGTGAAACGTCTTCAAGAAACTTAAAGAAGTCCAGACGCTTTTTTCCCAAGCTCGTTAGACTACGTTCAACATCCAGCGGGCGGTACGTAAAAACCGTTATAGAAATGTGGTCAGAGCGATTCTAAGGCTTTGTGAACTAAGGGGGTTAAGAAAGATATAGATTCACTAAAAATGTCGCTTTTAGTTATTATAATGTTAAATTATTATATTTTAATTTATATACGTTATTTTACTTTATTCAGAATTAACCTGCCGGTTAACTTTCTTTTCTAAATTTTGGGGGGTTAAAATTAAGCATACCAGTGATCCACCTCCACCCTATTGTTCAAGAAATGGTTCAATCCTCTCTAGGCGGGGAAAGCGTCATCTGCTTCATTATTTCCTGTTACGTCGACGCTTAACGGTCGGTTTGTAAGACTGAGATTTTTCTGCCATTTTGTAGCGTAAACACCAAAGAGCAAAATGGTAAGAAACCTTGTAAAAGCAAACTTTTAGTAGTCAGTTACGGGCGATATGTTTCTTCCGCATTTTTTGACCTCCTCCCAGTTCTAAGGAGCGAGGAGGGAAGTGTTGCCTTTAACTGCAAAGTAGAAATGGGAAAATGATGTCTCTATACTGACATTTACTTTACTCTGTGATGGTTATGCAAGAGGTGTGGTTTAAATATATAAATGATTAGGGGGGTTATTGTGTTTTAGGCTTAGTAAGTGTCTTGTAAATGCTGAGCAGATCAGATATGGGAAAGTGGTTGAAGTGTGAACGGAGAGATTTGTTTTGTTCACGATCACTTGAATATTCGGTTTCGTTAAAGCGTTTTTTCAGTAATAGATTCCAAGTGAAAAGGGCGCACATTTTGAAATCTCAACAGCACGTACGTCATCGGTAGTTAAGGAAGGAAAGATTTGTCGCATAGCAACACAATGTATGGAGAAAACAGTCAAGTGAAAACTAGTATGCTTGTGATTTAGATACTTTTTAAAGACTGTTTGGCCCAAAAGCAAGGAGTAGTTGGCATTGTTCCCATGTATGCAGTTTTTCAATTTGTGTCCCTTTACTCTGATCTAAAAGAAAAAGGTGTACATCTAATTGACTCCCCCCTCCCACAGCGTGAATGCATCTCCGTCCACGTTGGACAGGCTGGTGTCCAGATTGGGAATGCCTGCTGGGAGCTTTACTGCTTGGAACATGGCATTCAGCCAGACGGTCAAATGCCCAGTGACAAGACCATTGGCGGAGGAGATGATTCCTTCAACACATTTTTCAGTGAGACTGGAGCTGGAAAGCATGTCCCTAGAGCTGTTTTCGTGGACCTTGAACCCACTGTGATCGGTAAGCGTTGTTACCATTGGCTAAATGTAGCAGTGCAGTATGTGAGTCAGTTTAAATAACTGTCTGTCTGTTTCCTTAGATGAGGTGCGGACTGGGACGTATCGCCAGCTGTTCCACCCTGAGCAGTTGATCACTGGCAAGGAGGATGCAGCTAACAATTATGCCCGTGGACACTATACCATTGGAAAAGAGATCATTGATCTTGTTCTGGACAGGGTTCGCAAACTGGTGGGTAAATTCAGAGCCATTATCGACAAAGTAAACTAGATAACTGTATCGCATGAACTTTGTCTTTCCCTCTCCATCCTCAGGCTGACCAGTGCACTGGTCTTCAGGGCTTCCTGGTGTTCCACAGCTTTGGCGGTGGGACCGGCTCTGGTTTCACCTCCCTGCTGATGGAGCGCCTTTCTGTCGACTACGGCAAGAAGTCAAAGCTGGAGTTTTCCATCTACCCAGCT
This sequence comes from Pundamilia nyererei, assembly GCF_000239375.1. Taxonomy (NCBI): domain Eukaryota; kingdom Metazoa; phylum Chordata; class Actinopteri; order Cichliformes; family Cichlidae; genus Pundamilia; species Pundamilia nyererei. Next base: position 1,181,560 of record NW_005187553.1, on the reverse strand, counting down.
CCCCAAGTGTCCACTGCTGTGGTTGAGCCCTACAACGCCATCCTGACCACCCACACCACCCTAGAGCACTCTGACTGTGCCTTCATGGTAGATAACGAGGCAATCTATGACATCTGCCGTAGGAACCTCGATATCGAGCGTCCTTCCTACACCAACCTGAACAGGTTGATCAGCCAGATTGTGTCCTCCATCACTGCTTCGCTCCGCTT
>NW_005187553.1:1176983-1180741 GCF_000239375.1 Pundamilia nyererei | reverse complement strand
GCTCAGAAGCACTGTTACATTGTTCTACTAAATCTTGTTACACATTCCTGTATATAATTTTCAACTTTAAATAAATGTGGTGTTTTAATGCTATGTGAGAGTGTAACATGGAGACATGACCACTTTGTTTTGTAGTTCTGTTCTTTCAATATCAGCACTTTCTTTTATTAAGGTGCTTCTTAATAAAGAGTACATGAGCTGTTTAAAGACAAGGTGTCAGTGCATTAATTTTTTTTAAACACTAATACTCAAAAACTGTTAAGAACAGTTTTAAAGCTTTACACCTTAAATATTTAAATACATAAAACAGCAGTTGCTTGGGGCTGTAAAATTTAATCTGGTTTCATCTAATTATGTGTTTGGGGCCTAGTGTGGAAAGTCTATAATATTTCAGAAAAAACTAATTTGGGAATCAATGGTGTGCATCCGGCAGTATATGCTGATGTGTCGTAATGTTTTTTTAGTTCTGTCCCGAACGGCCACCACAGAAAAATGGAAAATAAAATACATCTTAAACATACATGCACAGTCAGCATATAAAACAATTATATTATTTCATCTAAAAAATATTTACTTTAGAAAACTGAAGTGTGTTTTGTCGATACTGCCGCTGTTATCTTGTTTAAAAATAAGTTGGCAGAACGTTTAAATACCAGTCAAAATTCTTACCTCCTTCCATGTTTGTATATTGTTATCAAACACCCATGCTGATTCCCCACAGTGGTCACACTTAGAAACTACAAAACAGAATTAATCACATGCTTACAGTATTAAATATAAAATATATTTAAGGCTGTGTGCTTTATACAGTCACTGGTACACTAATTTATTATTAAATTAAAGGACAATGATTTGGGAAATAGTTACCGCCACCCAACGGAGATATTAATATTATTTTAAGTTTTCATTATACCATCTTTTAGTAGTGATGGACGGATTCTTTGGTTCAATTTACTTTTTAAAAGTAATATTTCTGGGCAATATTGCCCCAAAAAGATATACCTAGTAAATAGGTCAAGTGATCAATTAAATTACATTTATTTTAAAAAGATGAGTAAACAAATAAATACTTTAAGTGGTTGTAAGTAGAAATTACTTAATAATCGTAACTACAAGCAGGCACTGCCTGCCAAACATGTTCAGAGGCTTCAGCGGAAGAGGTTTAACCTCCCGCTCTGTCTCAACGGTTTCTGGCATCGATTGTAAACACGTGCGCCAGGTGTAGCTCACCGTTTCTCCGTCAATTATTCAGGAATCCTACCTAGGATCAGCTTTCTCGTCTCACAAACACAAACCTGTTTCATTTAGCTCGCAGTTTTCTACACTCTACAAACTGTATAGCTTTCCTGCCGCCAACGATCATTACCCGGACTGCCGGAGCATCTGTTGCTTATAGGAACAGCGGCATATAGATGGGAAGTTCTTGTTTTGTTTTGTTTTCATAATTTTGAACTTCGTATTGTTGGCTTAAAAAAAACCTTTCTGTAAACAACGTGATCATTGAACGACAACACAATAATATAGACATAATAATATAAAGGGAAATGTGAGTAAATGTGAAGCAGCGAGTATACTGTGTTTTTATGAAGAAAATAAATACGTACAAAAAGAGAAAGAAAACAAAAACACATCAATTTATACAAAGGGATTGCTTGGTGGGATACACCTTTGTATTTTTGCATAGAACAATAGTCTTGATCGATTTCTTTTCGCAGTGTGACCTGTTTGGCTGTTTCATCTTTTCACGTATGTAATTGAAGGCAGAGCTATGAAGACACAGAAAGAAACACATTTTTAAATTCAGTTTTATTGTACTAATACTGTATTAAATTTTTAATTACTTGGTTGTACTCAAATTGTTAAAAGTTATACATGAGTTACATTTATCATCCAAACCGCCAGGAGGCGATACGTAAAATGATTCTAGAAATGCGGTCCGAGGAAGTCAGGGCGAATCTAAGGGTCTAGAAATTAGGGAGCCATTAAAGATATCTGTACGTTTAAAATTTACATTTTTTTATTATATAATTAATAGAAGACGCATTTTGCTTTATTTTTGATTAATCTAGTGATGAGTTTTTTTTGTTTTTGGATAAAATTAAGCATATTGTAATCCGCGCACCTCCTAATTTAGAAGAAATGGTTCGGTCCCCTCCGCAAGCCAGGCGCGAAAGCGCTGTCTGCGTCATTATTTCCTCTTACATCGGCTCCTAACGGTTGGTTTGGAGGATTTGTTGTCGAGTTTTTCTTCCTATTCTTTACTCTAAGGACCAACGAACAAAATGGTAAGACATTTAAAAACCTCTGCTAAATGTTGGCAGTTGGTTATTGATGATATGTCGGTGCGCAATTTTTAATCTGCTGTTCTAAGGAACGAGGGAGGAAGCGTTGCCTTAAACCGAAAATTAAAAACGGGAACATGGAAGGCAGTATACGGAACTACGTTTTACTCTTTGATAATCAGACAGGTCGCATAATTTTAGGTATCAGTAAGATTGGAGGGTATAACTGTGATTTGGGGCGTGGGGAGATGACATGGCGCATTTTTGGTGGTTGTGACAACCCATTCCTCCCCGCTTTCCGTTCGGCCTTTTGTGCACCGGAGAGGTGTGGTTTATATCCAGTCAGTGACAACATCTGGCCTAGCGTCCCACTGGACTGTAAAAGCTCTTAGTGCTCAGTTGTTGGGTAGCTATCTTCTCTAAGACACCTTTTGAATTAACTTGCTCTTTAGTTTAGGTTTTAGGTTTTTGACCTGGATAAATGGTGAACAGGTCGGGAGGGGGGGAAAATGATAAGGTTTTTGGTACCCATCATCTGTAGTGAAAAAAGTGTGAACATCTAAGTGACCTGTCTTTCTTCCCACAGCGTGAATGCATCTCCATCCACGTTGGACAGGCTGGTGTCCAGATTGGGAATGCCTGCTGGGAGCTTTACTGCTTGGAACATGGCATTCAGCCAGACGGTCAAATGCCCAGTGACAAGACCATTGGCGGAGGAGATGATTCCTTCAACACATTTTTCAGTGAGACTGGAGCTGGAAAGCATGTCCCTAGAGCTGTTTTCGTGGACCTTGAACCCACTGTGATCGGTAAGCGTTGTTACCATTGGCTAAATGTAGCAGTGCAGTATGTGAGTCAGTTTAAATAACTGTCTGTCTGTTTCCTTAGATGAGGTGCGGACTGGGACGTATCGCCAGCTGTTCCACCCTGAGCAGTTGATCACTGGCAAGGAGGATGCAGCTAACAATTATGCCCGTGGACACTATACCATTGGAAAAGAGATCATTGATCTTGTTCTGGACAGGGTTCGCAAACTGGTGGGTAAATTCAGAGCCATTATCGACAAAGTAAACTAGATAACTGTATCGCATGAACTTTGTCTTTCCCTCTCCATCCTCAGGCTGACCAGTGCACTGGTCTTCAGGGCTTCCTGGTGTTCCACAGCTTTGGCGGTGGGACCGGCTCTGGTTTCACCTCCCTGCTGATGGAGCGCCTTTCTGTCGACTACGGCAAGAAGTCAAAGCTGGAGTTTTCCATCTACCCAGCTCCCCAAGTGTCCACTGCTGTGGTTGAGCCCTACAACGCCATCCTGACCACCCACACCACCCTAGAGCACTCTGACTGTGCCTTCATGGTAGATAACGAGGCAATCTATGACATCTGCCGTAGGAACCTCGATATCGAGCGTCCTTCCTACACCAACCTGAACAGGTTGATCAGCCAGATTGTGTCCTCCATCACTGCTTCGCTCCGCTT
>NW_005187553.1:1169344-1176364 GCF_000239375.1 Pundamilia nyererei | reverse complement strand
TTGTTCTACCAAATCTTGTTACACATTCCTGTGGAGGAGAGTGCATATTTTTCATCTGTGAATAAATGCGTATGAAAATTAAAATGCATTGTTTTTATTTGACATAAGAGTGTAACATGGAGACATGACGACTTCATTTTGTAGTTTTATTCCTTCAACGTCATCAGTTTTTTCTTCCAGGTGCTGCTGATCTTTAACAACGAGTACATGAGCGATTAAAAATCAAACTTGATATCTACTTGACTAGCGATTGAGATGAATCATTTTCATAATTTCTACATCTACTCAAGAGCTCCAAAGTGTTTTACAGGTTTGCTTTACAATATAAAGAACAGAGGTATTTATTGTCTGAAAAGCTGAACTCTTAACGAGTGTTACAATGGAAGGTGGCTTCTGATTGTAGATTGTATGCCTAAAATAAGACCTGAAGGTCAGGATCAGCCCACAGACCATCTCAATATGACTTCTGATGTCATTTAAAGGAAAACTGGAAACAAACCCTCCTGAGAGGGAAAAAAAATGGATAGCCTTGGAGCTTGAGATTAAATCAATTTAATAAAGTTGTACTGCCACTGACTCATTTCAACAGACTAAACTGTGTGCAAATAAATTATCAGTGACAAACTGAAACACCTTTATTTATGTAGCACTAACCAACCATAAGAAAGATTTAACAGTATTAGATCAAAGTTGTCAGTAACAGACACAAGACAAGTCAGCTTCTCTGACATGCTGATCATTTCTTCGTGCTCTATCAAATTGAATCTAGTTTCATTTAATTATGCATTTGAGGCCTGGTGATGAAATTCAGTCACATACAGTCTGCATTTTAAACCAATCATTATATTTATTTATTCAAAATGTGTCCTTTAGCTAACTGAAATGTGTTTTGCTTTGTTAGCAATAAAAACATTAATACAGTTTTTGAAAGCATTCTTTCTTTTCAATATTTGTCCCAAAGCATCTACCTAATAATAATAATAATCATCATCATAGGGCAATTTATTAAATTATGATTTTATTACTTACTCTTAAAAAAAACACCAAGGTATTCGTCGTCGAAAGTCGAAATGTTAATAATCGTAACTAAAAGCAGGTACTGCCAGCCGAACATGTTCAGAGGCTGCAGCGGAAGAGGTTCAACCTCCAGTTCTGTCTCAACGGTTTCTGGCATCGATTGTAAACACGTGTGCCAGGTGCAGCTCACCGTTTCTCCGTCAATTATTCAGGAACGCAACGCCTGCCTGCGATCACCTTTCCCGTCTCACAAACACAAACCTGTTTCATTTAGTTCGGTGTTTTCTACACTCTACAAACTGTATAGCTTTCCTGCCGCCAATGATCGCTACCCGGACCACAGCTGCCGGAGAGGCTGTTGCTATAGGAACAGCGGCACACAAGGCAGACAGACAGACAGGAAGATGTCAATTAGATTATTGCCGGAAGAAACATGGTTCTCCCTTCAAAATAAAAGCGGGTCCCATCGCAAAGGAGACCCAAAACTAAGGAAAAACAAAAGAACGTAAATAAATAAATAAAAGTAATGTCAAAAAGATAACAAAAAATAAATAAAAATGTCCCCAGAAATATGAATTTAAAACATTACAGATAATTACCTTTTTATTTACTTAAAAGAAGAAAAGTCAGATTAAACTGCTTATATCCTGCTGACCAGTAGAATTGAATGTCTTTTAAGTTACATAGTGTTTCAAAATAACTTCACTACAGAGTCTTTGTCATTTGTATAAATTAAGGTGACTATATATATAAAAAATTTGAATCTGTATTGTTTTGATATTGTATTAAAATATACATTTAATCTAGTCCAAAATTGACATCACAATCGCATAAGTCTTCCAAATCATATTAAGTGGCTAAGAAGCATTGTTGAATATTACTTTGAAAGCAGGCAGAGGAAGTGCAGTTTGTCCCACAGGTTGCACTTGACGGTGACAGTAAGGCTGGAGCGGGAATAGCCGGAGAGCCGAGGCAGGTAAAAGTGTGTATGTGTGCGTGTGTGCGTGTTTGTATGATGAGACAGAAAGGGGTAACGGCGTGAAGAAGAGAGGGAGAGAGGTGAAAGGAGGACAAAGCAGACGAGTGAGAGTTGGAAAAACAGAAGAGATAACAAAAGGAGGAAAGGATGTCGGAGCGGGTAGCTTCGTGTGGGAGCCTGTATGACAGCACCAACCTGCTGCTACAGTACTGCAACAACGGTGAGCTGCCTCTCATTCCTCTCCATCACACACAACAGGGGAAAATAAAAAACACCGCCGTCCAGACAGCTGCACAGCTCTCCAATTTCATTCAGAAAAATCGAGAAAACAAACAAACATGTTTTTGCATTCTTCTAGAGGACGTTTTAAAATATATTTCAAAAATATCAGAAGAGATGTTGAAAATATTTAGTGTCTTCTGATTTTGCTTACGTGGTTTGTGTAATGAGCTTTGTATGATTTTACTCTTTTATCATATTAGATTACTGCTGGCTCTTACACACACACACACACACACACACACACACACACACACACTATGTGTATATGCGTGTATATATAATGTACATAGCTGTCAACGTACAGTTTTTTAGTTGCAACAATAAAAACAGATGAACACATTTTAAGTGAACTGCGTTTGAAGGCACAAATGTTTCTATTATTTTAATCTATTTATTTATTTATTTATTTATTTATTTTATTTATTACAATTTAGATATGGCTTATATTCATTTCAAAAGTTCCCAGCTGTTTGACACTTTCAGGATCTCTTTCTGACAGCGTTGTGTTTTTAATAGTTAGAGAGTAAAATTTATTGAGTTATCATCACTAAGTCATTTACATGAGTGAAGAACCACACTTTAGGGCTACAAACCGCTGTTAGAAATACAATTGACCTGTTGCCTTTAGCACTAAAGTGGTGGAGGGATTGTGGTTGCCATCATGAATAGGAACTTTGTCTTGTTCGCAATATCAGCAGCTTAATTTTTTACACTCATGGCCATTTGACAGTTTCCTAACCCCCGCCTCGTCTGCCTGTGTCGGTCACATCCTGGTTAACAAATATGATGCAAATGCTCGCCTGATGCTGCTAGAATAGATCGTATCTGTGGTCACGCTGGAGGATTGTGACAGGCGTACGAGGTGGTGATGAGTTTCTAAGGCTGTTTTAGACAAATTGTCTCTGTGGAGAGATTCATGTGGAGATGCGAATACCATCAGTGGAGCAGTTTAAGGCGTTTGAACTGTTGTTATCTTAGGGAAGTATCTGTGGATTGCATTAATCCTGCAGTCAACTAAACTTCACAGACAGCCATATTGAGAAGCAGGTGGGGAGACAGTGAGGGGTCGTGAGAGTCTGATCAGAGCTGTGATGTGTGTTATCCAAGAAGGAGCATGTGCCAATCAAAGCATTTGGTGGAGGCGGTGGTCCAAAGCCTCCTGCAGCTTCCTGGATCATAACGATTTCAGTTAAACTGTAAGACAAATGCACAGCCTCGGCTCGTTGATCTTCACAGTAGCTGAGCTCAAATGAAAACAAAAAGAGGAAAGTTTTGCTTGTAAGTTACAGTGGAGGCTTGTTGAGTGACAGCTGGTCCTGCAGCTGAGGGTCAACTGCTTTATTTGGACCACTTTGGACGCATAATGACTGGCTTTTTGGCTTCTTCACTTTAAATGTTAAAACAAAAATAGCACTTTGATTTAAATCAGCAGTTAATAATATGAATACATTGCTGTTTTTTTATATGTGGGTTATTGTCATCTGATAAAACTGACAAGTTTCCTTTTTGGACTATTTATTTGAAGGACAAGTGGGTACGTTAATGAGGTGTCACAGTGTGCCATGAAGGCTGTAGGTTCTCATCCAATTAAATGCAGGCAGATTTCGTACATTATGGTTGCTGTATTATTTTTTTTACCTGCTATTCACCACAGCATTTTCATGCACGGACATGCCATGGGGTTGTTTTTAGCTGGTTTGGATTGTGACTTTGAGTGGGGACTCTACTGCTAAAATTATTGAAAGCAAAAACAGAAGTAATTTGCACCCTCCTTGGTCAACAGGGTGAAGCACAGTATTTAATCTGTGTCTGGATACTGCATTCAGACAATAAACAGTGTTTAGTTTTAAACTAGGTGCTGAAATATGCCTGTGTGAAGTGTGAATCAGTCATAAGAATAACATGAAGGTGTCTTATTGCAGGTAGCAGGCTGCAGGTAGACAGGAATGAGCTAAGTGGAGAACAGAGTGTGTTATAATTCTGTTAGTAGACTCTGTTAGCAACAGGAAGCTCTAGAGAGTTTAACTTAGCCAAAATGTGTAATCTTTTATGTGTCTATTGAAGCACCCTGTTTCGTTCCCTTTCCTTTGACCTGTCTGTCAATCTTCTTGTATCTGCCATCTGTCCTCTCACTGCTGTAACCAGAGATCTTCCATCTTCATCCGATCTGTTGTCATGTCCTGGTCAACGCTTGAGCCAAATGCAGTTTAGATTCTCCAGTGTTTAAAAAATTTTCTAGTCAAATTAAACACATAGTCTCTTTGAACATGTTGAACGTCTGGCTCCAATAAAGCTGGGTGTTCTATTTGTAGGGCAGTATAATGAGTTAGTTTAGCATTTCCAGTACTGACAGGTTTTATAGCTTTTATTTAAATGATGCTGTTGAGGTAAATACAACACATCAGGCTTCTTTATACATTCGTTCTCAGTCCTCAGAGCTTTTACTCTTGAGCTCATTTCAGAATTGCACAGTTGTCCTTTGAATCGAATATACTTGTTCATATTGTGACACTTTAGCACAGAGACATATGAGGACACACTGTACAGGCATTAAGTGATTCTCAGCTATTAAAGTCTGCACACAGACGTCGTTAATGGCCTCACAATAAATTTCAGTGTGCCTCACTTCTCTCCGTGCGGTTGTTTTAGAGTCGACAGGAGGTTTACGCTACTAACTAGCAATTTAGTTTGTTTTGTTATTTGGGTTCCGGTTTTAATAATAGTTTGCATTTCATATGCAAATTTAATTTGGTCATCAGTGGGGAATGAAAAAGATTTTTAACTAAATCTCATATCTCCCTATTTTATCTGAAGAAACAAGACTCTAAATGGGCCATTTCCCTTTGCACATCCATATTTTGTGATTCATCTTTGTTGCAGTGGTGTATTTAACAACATGCACCTGTTATCTCTACGAAAGTACGCACATGAGTGCATGAATCCATACTGACATCTGGACCACGTTTACAGTGCAAAGTGATGCTGTGCAACCTGCAGAGTGCCACTTTACCAGTGCAGAGTACAGTCTGTTCCTCCAGCTGAAGACTGAAATGACTAGCGGCTGAAGCAATGTTTGAGCGTTACAGCGACAAACCCGTCAATCGTGGCATACTGTATATGCTGCACAGCTGCCATTTGCAAACTCTGTTTAGTGGCAATGAAAAGAAAAAAGCGTCACGAACCAGTCTGCTTAAACATTCCTTTCTTCATGGTACGCTGAGGTTTCAATTCAAATGGCAAGTGTTTAAAATGTAAGATTTACTGTATTATTTATTTAAATGTTGGTATAGGGTGAGGAAAACACTTCACAAACACATATTTTATGTTGTGAAATGAGGTTTCTTCTTGTTGAAGGTTCTTCCTCCTAGTTTTCACCAGGTGCTGCTCATTGGGGATCATGCAATGAGTGGAGTTCTCTATAATATTGTGGGGTGTTGGCATTATAATCTATCGTCCCTTAAGCAGGCTGCAACAGCATACAGTGCAGCACAGAAGATTAAGCTGTGTCACACTTTAGCTACATAGACTGGAAATCCATCTGTTATCATTGGTTTTGACCTTTTCCTGTCTGTAGAATATCACAGACTCATCTTTTAAAGCACCAAAATCGGCCATACTCTTGTTACCAGTTTGAAACATTTCCAGATGAGTGCATGTAGATCTTGAATGAGAATATACTGCATGGTAACTGGACAGTTTTTACATTTTTACCTGCAAGGACACAGACTACAGTGGTGGCATTTATTCTCATGTGGTGTGTATCCTTTATGTGGGTGTGTGAGTGCATGTCATTGATCCTGGACGTCGCAGCATCTCTTCCTGGTGGTGCCTGGCTGTGCTGATGCTGATGCTGGTGCAGTGTGTTTGTGTGGCCCTAAGCCAGGCTCCACCCCTTCTGCCTTGGCTTTCTCTCTGCTTGTAGCTAATTAATGAGACAGGAGGAGGGATGTAAGGGAAGGAGTAGGAAAAAAAGAGGAGAGAGAGAGGAGGAGGAGGGGATGGGAGGAGGAAGAGGGAGTGGCCCAGGAAGGAGGAAGTGGAGGTGGAGGAAGGAGTGGGTCAGCAAAACAGGATGGGAGATGATTTATTTTTGTGTGTGTGTGTGAGATAGAGAGAGAGCGAGAGGGTGAGCAAGCACCGGTCACAGATGGGAAGGGGAGGGAGTGGGAGTCCAGGAAGTCTCTAAGGAGGAAGAGTGAGGGCAAGTGGACTGACTGACTGACTGCTCTGTGGATTGAGTGACTGGTTGATTGACAGGAGGAGTGACCAGGCACTCAGTGTGGCAGTATGGCAGGTAGGCACGTCGAGCTCCACCTTCATCATCACTTCACTGCAGCATAAATATTCCAGCAGCCAACAGTCTTCTTATTGTCCTGTGCCGACCTCCCTACCCTTTTGACAGGATCACACTTACACATTCCTCTGAATTTCATCATCCACATTTTTCTTCCATCTGTTTTTTTACTCCATTCCCTCTGATTTCTTCTTTGTTACTTTCTCTTTTCCATCCATCCTTTTCTTTTGTCTACTACCTTTTTCCATCTGTCGGTATGTTTCTGTTCCCTGATAGCAGCCATGTCTGTATTATCCTCACGTCAGCTTTGCTTAAAGTACAGTGCTGTGCTGGGATGGAGATGGAAGTTAGCTCGTATTGTGTGTGTAATGCTTACTGAATGTCAAATAGATCCGGGCTTAGGTTTATATGACAGCAAGAGAATACCACTGAGGTGTGTGTGTGTGTG
>NW_005187553.1:1153593-1169286 GCF_000239375.1 Pundamilia nyererei | reverse complement strand
GAGATGATTCAAGGGCAAATTGAAAAGTAGCCGGTGCTGCAGCGCTCTTTAAACAGGTGTCCTGTCAGTAGATGAGATAAAATCAGCAGAGGTGAACTCTGCTGATCTCTCTTTGTTTACAGTTTCCTGTGCCACCATATGCCTCCTTGATTACTTTGTCTCTTAAGTAACATTTAACAAGTCTAGTGCAAACTCTGCAACTCATCAGGCAGCAACACAAACGCACCTCAAGGGGAATAAAGTTAGATCTGTACACATCATATAGGTGCACAGTATCGACTCTTACAAATGTGTATTCTCATATTAAACGTGGACAAAGTTTCAAATAAAATCAGTGTACAGTAGGGGCAGAGGCTGTCTTGTTTGCGAGGCGCAATCAGTCAGAAAAGGTTGGGTTAAAGCAGTGGTTTCAGGCAAAGCTTAAACTGGAGGTTTATACTGTATTTTGGGATAAATGTGGATTATTTTAAGTTGCCAATCATGCATTTTCCAATAAAATCTGAAGCTGGAAACAAGTGTAATATGTTTCCTTTCATGACCATATGACCAAAACCAGTGGATTTTGTTTTTCATCACAATATTCAGCATGTTGGTACCTTGGTTACCACTGTTCCTTAGAGCCAGAAGGTCCTGGGTTCAAATCCAGTTGACCAGTCCAGGGTGTACCCCGCCTCTCCTGTGACAGCTGGGAAGGCTCCAGCCAGAACTGGATAAATGGAAGAAAATGGATGGATGGTCACAAAGCTGATGTTAGCAGCTTTATGACCAGTGTTAGCAGCACAGCACACAGTGCAATTATGAAAACAACAAATAAACCTACATCAGTTTGTGTCTTTTAATATTAAATGCTTTTTACAAGTTTCGTATAAACACTTTTACGAGATGCTCGCATGAATGGCTGCCATGTATGTCAACATAATAAGGTTAGCACATTAGCATCAGATTACACGACTGAAGCTCAGCTCAATCTGTTGCCAGCTGATAAAGCTCTGACATGAAGAGGCTTGTGTGAGCGGTGCTAAAATAGCCCCTGTAAAGGAGATGAAATCCTCTGATTTAGGGACCTGAATTTAAGTTACAAATATTCATACCCTTAATATGATCCAAAATCAAACTAGGAAAGTATTTTATATTCTAAGGAGTTCATGTTGTAGCTGTCTGAGTATTGGACGATTGCAGACAAAGCCCTGTTAAGGCAAAACTGTTGATTCTAGGTTCTTTCATTTAGTCTCTGCAGCTGTCTCTCCTGCCTTCCACCTCATTCTGTTTGTCTCCTCAATTAAGTGCACTCAGTAGTTGCAGTAGTTTAGATAAACGTGATTACTGCAGTAGTCAGATAAAAATGAATCATTCTTCTCCCACCTCTTCATCCTTTCTCGGTTAGTTCAACTCGTGATCTCCTCCCACCTACATTCTGGCTTCTCCCTCTCAGCTGACAACTATTCCTAGTTTTGTGTCTCCATTTTCAGCTTGTTTTAATTATTTGTACTCATTCCTTTTAAAAAGAACAACAAACAAAAAAAACATTATTTGGGGGAAAAGTCAGCAAACATTGTAAACAGTTTCTATCAGGGCTGAGTGGCGACTCTGTACATGCAGTAATTATGTCCTGGTGACACTGAAATGACATTGTTTAATTTATACAATGTGTCAATATAACTGCATTTTAAGCCAGCGGGAGAGTTTCTTGCTTCTTTCTTGTAGATGGACTTTTGTAAGTATTGTGAGTTATAGTAACTGTGATGGTTCTTTTACTTTGCCTGTTTATTTTTGAGTTGTCAGAATGGTCATTATGATGACTAGCTGTGTTAAACAGGGAGACCCGAACTGCTTTTTCATTGAAGAAGAGAAACAATGATGGAGGCCTGAGACAATCTTACCTTAGATGCTGGTCTGCGTAGGTCAACTCCGCCATGCAAATCTCCCCTGAACTTCATGTTTGTATGTAAATCTGAAGCTTAATTTCCTCATGGCTTCTTCCTGTGTCATTTGACTATGAAATGTAATACAGTAAGGGTAACAGTACTGCCTGTGTCTCAGTTTACAATGCTGAGCATTGTGTTGCCTTGTGCTGAAGCAGTGTAAAGTATAAAATCCCTTTTTGAAGAGTGGCGCTCTTTTACTGCAAGTTTATAAATAAACATTTTTGCACAAATGCTGCGATCACATGATGACTTAAAAATAACACGGATCAGGGAGGAAGTTTGTGGTAGATCATCTCATTTTTTTCCATTTATGATATTTCTGGGTTATATGAACATGTCACGGTTTTTTTCTGCATATGCATTAATGCAGCCTGGCTGTTTTTGTTGTTGTTTTATGGTGATATTTGAATTATTTGTAAATAAACGATAGCTCCAGCTGTCTTTTCCACACCACTACCAGTGTGTAAAGTTGGAGCAATACCTGATGTTTACAAATATTGCTTGTTTTGTTTGTGATCTCACTGTTTGTTCCAGTGAAGTAGAAAAATCTTTATTATACCTATTAACATTCATTTAAACCCTTTTCAGTCTTTCAGCAACCAGTTAATGAAACTAGATCTCAAAGATAAAAGATAATTATCATCTTACACTCACACATTGCTTTGTTGGGTACACCTCATCTATTCAGCCTGTCCATTTGACAGGCTGAAGCAGGACCTCCTTCTTTTTCCATACTTATAAGATTTTGAAAGCATTAACGTATGAATGGAAATATGTATTTTTGATCTGGAGATGGTGGCCGTGAGATCAGAATTCAGACCTCATGAACAGTTGGGATGATGTGTCCAACTGAAAACTTGTCTTTCACTTTATCAGGTTGTAATCTGATAATGTGGGTCACAGATTTAAATAATCCACACCGGGCAGTTTACCTTTGATAAGCTCGCCAGCCCACGGTGATGTCATCACGGTGGGGGGAAAGATGATGTGCGATTAGGCTGAAAAGAGTTGGAGAGGACCGGAGGTAGTCAGCTTGGTGGATGTGTGTGGGTTGAGGTCAACAGGAGCTTATATGAATTCCTGTACGTGTATTTATTAGCAAAAAGTATTGCTTTAAAAAAATGCATGTTTTTACTAATACATACATTTACTGAAATACTCATTTTGAAATATCACGTTTCACACGGAACCAGTTAGTCACTATACCAGGCTGTTTGTACTGTAAATGATTTGGGAAACAAAAGTGTTATACAGCATATCCAAACCAAAAAGACTGAGTAACAAATTTACAGTCATGTTGAATTCATGTTTTCATCGCTCACATCCGTGTTTGTTTCAGCCAGCAGTCGTTTTCCTCTGATTACTGCCCTCTGCAGTTGTCAGCAGTGGTTGCATAAACAAAAAAGGCACAAATGCTGCAAACAAATGCACAGACTGCACAAACATGTCGGGTCTGCCAATCAAAAGATTTTTCCACACAGCAAGCTGTGGTTGATAAAAATCCTCAGGGTACCTTTAAGTTTAAAGGATAGTCTCCAAGAGCGCTGTTAAGTCACTGTCTTACAGTAATGTATTAATAAAAAGTCTGTGCCTGTGGTGGCATTTCTGGAAAAATAAATGCAGTTTAATTTACTGTCCTCATGCTGCAGCTCCACAGTAAAAGCATTTAACTAGCTCAGTAAAATTGGCATCCAGTGTTGTGGTCACAGATAATGTAATATGTTTATCTGCGCTGAGAACTTGCCAATATTATTCATGGAAAAAATGCATCTACGAAGAGGAAACGAGGAGCTAGTTTGTTTTTCTGCTTCCAGATTTCTCTGACCTGCAGTGTGAAACCCCATTTTCTAAATGTTCTAATATATTAGAACTTAAATATTCATAATTTCCTCTTTAATACACAAAAACATAATAAAAAAGCTTAGTTTCTCTGTCTTATCCCTCTTTGTTTTTTTCCTCCCCGTCTGCATGTCCTTGATTGGTTTTCCTTCCTGCTGTTATTCTTCTTCTGTCATTTACACTCATTCTCAGTCTAAATTATTGAAAATGGTCACAATACCTTTAAGCTCTTGTCCCCACCTAGAAATTTAACACCACTGATTTACAAAGCAGCAGCCACAGCAGTGGATATCCATAACACCGAAACAGATGCTTGCTTTTAAAGAATAACCCCAAGAGTTCCCGTATATAGCTGCGGTCATTAGTTTACATGCGCTTATCATGGGTATGAATGTCATGGTAATCCTGGGCTTTTAATGATTTCTTTGAACTCTTCTTTTTCCGGCATGGAACGATTGTACGACACACATCTTTAATGACTTTGACAATTAGGTGCACATGTTGGGATTTATTTTTGATTTTCTGTTATCCACACAGGATCAAAAGTCCACCTCCAGGCTGCGTGCACTCACTAATGAGTAGTGCTGAAGGTTCTATAGTGTCCTGTAACTTACCAAGGCCTATTAATGTCTCATTAATGGTCATAATTGACTACAGTTGGTAGTTTCTCTTTGTCAGCATAAAAAAGATTTGTTTGACAGCACTCACTGAATTCACGAATCCTCTGAAAGCTGGGAAAGCCCCCCTCCCTGAGCCTGGTTCTGCCTGAGGTGTCTTCCTGTTAAAAGGGATTTTTTTCCTTCCCACTGTCTCCAAGGGCTTGCTCAAAGGTTGTCATTTGATTGTTGGTCTTTACCTTACAATATACAGTGCGTTGAGACCAATCCGCTATATAAATAAAACTTAATTGAATTGGAAATCAGTATTTTCTGAAGGTCTAACGTGAGCTTTGAAGCACCATATACTAAGAAAGTGCTGACCAAGAAAGAAGCTCCTGCTCCAAAATTAATACTTTTAAGCTCAACTGAGTTTGTGGACTAAAAGCGGGGTCCATTCAAGAAACCAATCACTTTAAGTGAACTATAACAATTCTGCCAAGAAGATTGGTCAAATGTGCAGCCAGAATTATGCCAGCAGCTTGTTGATGGCTACCAAAGGCGTTTGGTTGAGGTGCAACTTGCTAAGGGACATTTAAGCAAATATTAGTGGGTGTTTGAAGGTGTATGTATACTTTTGAACCTGTGTGGATTAGAGAAAATCCAAAATAAATTAAAAAATGTGCACCTCAAGTTCTGAAAACTCATTGTGATATTTGTTTGTTTGTTTGTTTGTTTTGTAAACATTTTTAGGTTCTTTTTTATTTAAGTTTTTTATTAAGTATTCTTTTCTCACAATCCCGTATGCAGCTGCATGTGACTCCTTTATCTCTATGGTTTAACTCTTAAAATCTACATTATAACCCCTAGAATTCATTAAAACTAAAAGGTTAAACACTTAAACTCTCCAGATGACACTGTGTCGGCGAGCAGTAACATGGACATGGAGGACCGGGTGTCTCACCTGGAGCAGAGGCTGCAGTTGCAAGAGGACGAGATCCAGCTGCTGAAGGCGGCTCTGGCTGATGCCCTGCGCCGGCTCGGCTATTGTGAGGAGCAGAGCCAAGGGAAGCAACCAGCAGGCGTTCATGCTGGGAGGAGATCTTTGGCCACTACAGCTGCAGCACCACCTACCAAGGGTAGGTAACATCAGTGCTTCTGTAAAGCTGAAATATGTTGCTGCTTTTCATATTCCAAGATAAATGTCATTGCTCTCCAATCAGGTGGTTTCAGATCCCAACTATATCTGTGCTGCAGTTCTTAACTTTTACTATGTTAGTATTTAGAAATGATAGAAATACCTTAGATTGACTTAATCCTGCTACTGCTAAACTATTCACAAAAAATACATGCTGATATAAAATCATACTTTCTTTTAATTTACGTTTGTCACAAGTCAGAATGGCCAGCCACCGCTAAAATGAAAGCTTTGTGTTGTCAGTTGAACAAGCTGAGCATGCAAATCACATTTGCTTATATGCCAAATATAGAAATCTTCTGTTTCCCTTGATGACATTGATCTGGAAGTGGTAAATTAAAAGTTTAACTGGGGTCTGGAACTGGGAAGCTGTACGCACTTTGTGCTCATGGCATTTTCTTTTCTTTCAGTGCGACAGCTCCTGCAGGCTCTTCCCTCCCGACCTCTGAGTAATGGCTACATTCAACAGAAACGTCTCCTTTCTTCGCCGTCATCTCCAAAGAAAGAGGTGCTACAGTCTATAAAGAGGTAGGATTAAGAATGGAAAGCAAAGATGCTGAACACAACATAACAAGACTTTTCATTTTTCGTTTGCAAGGGTGTCCTAATTTTTAATCCCCTATTCACGTTAATAAAAATGGAACTGCAATTTGATGTATTCTTTAATTGACAGTTAAAGTTAATTTACTTTTATGTAAAATAGCATCATCAAGTACACTTTACTTTCTCTTGTTTGATACTTTAAGTTTAATTGAATAGGCATTAACTTAGCAATCAACTGTTGTTTTTAATCCTCTTTTAACCCAATTGTAACTTCATGTAAAAAATGGTAATGTTACAGTTTGTTCATCAAAACATCAAGAGTTCTCCCTCCTCTTCCCTTCTTCAGAAAGAGTATGTCCACAGAACGTCTCACCCTGGTGAGGAGAGAGATGGGGGCGGAGAGTCGGAGTCGAACAACATCCTCCAGCAGCTCCTCTGGTGGCAAAAGGTAACAGCCTTTATCTGAGAGCTGGTGTGAAAACATAGACGTTTAATGCAAAATCTATGGACAACTCTTAATGTTTGGGACACTAAAGTACTGACCACAGAGTAAACCCTGTTGTTTGTCAGATAATGCAATAAAAGTGCTCCAAAAGGCAACAACACACAAATATTTTAGAGCGAGTCAAAGTGGTGAAGCTGAAATCCAGCAGAGAGCCAAAAGCCTTCCTGCTTCCCACAGGTTTATCAAAAATATCCCTAATAATGCACAACTTAAAGCCTTAATGCTTACATGGGTGAGTTATAAGAAAGGTTCTACCTCTACATTTGTCCTTTAGGGGAAATCTACCAAAATAATGCTGCACATGTTCTGCTCATACATGCCACCCCTTCAGATTTTTCCGGGGGAATCCCGAATTTCAGTGCCCCTCCCGAAAATCTCCCGGAGCCACCATTCTCCCGAATTTTTCCTGTTTTTCCACCTGGACAACAAAATTGAAAAACCATATCCCAGAATTCATAGCGCGGCCCAGCCAATTCCAGTTTCCAACAATGGCGGCAGCTACTTAGTTTTATTACTCTTTCTGGATCGCAAAATAAACTTTTAGCACATTTTGAGGAGGAAATGTAGCAGTGTGAACTTCAAATATCTGAGCCGGCGAGAACAGCAAACTCCCGGCACATCGTTTTCAAACCCCCGCGGTCTTTCGCTACTCAGGTTAAACATGATATATAGATCACTTAGATAACCTAAAAATGATATTGTTTGACTTTTTTCAAGGTTTTATTTGTTCCTCAGTAAAACGGTTTGGCTGAGATCAAAGTTATTACATTAGATTAAATACAACTTTATTAATCCCTCGGGGGGGGGGGTTCCTCCAGGGGTTTTCGCACAGCTGAATAAACGTCAAACAGAATACAGAAGTGTGAGATGGTCCCAAATTTGCGCCAGCGTCCGGTTATATCTGGATAGCAAGGAGCAGATGACAGAGTTTCACTACACCGAGAGAGCCCGTGACGTAATTCTGAAGGCTAGACCGTCACAGTCACTCACTTCCGGCCTACCTGGCTTTTAGAGGACCTGGCCCACTTAAGCCAAGGAGGGGTCCTCACATGGATGCAGCCTCTGAATTTGGAAAGCCCCGGCTGGGGACAGTAATAACGGTGACATTTAACTTTAAATAAATAGTGTTAAATAAATAAATACTGTAGAATGCCAGTTTTTTTTGTATATGTATAACCTACACGCCCCTTTTTGAATGCCTCCATAATTCTGAGGTCTTAAGATTGGCAAGTATGGTTCTGCTGTGAGGCTGAGCCTTGCAGTGGAAAAACAGTCATTATAAGTCATTAGGTTTGGGCGTTACAGCATGGGAGTCTGTCTCAAGTGGTCATTTTAGGGATTGCAGTTTTCACCACATCCAAGCAGGCTTCATTTTTCATCCCTGGAGATTGCTGCTCGACTGTGTTGCCATGACAACCAGTCTGAAAACTTTTTTTCTAACAAACTGTGGGTCAGAAGGACTGTGATGAAGTTCAGTGGGTTAGTCATAATGAGCTGTCTTATCGCTGCACTGTCTTCTGTCTGTAGGCAGACTTAAGTGGCAGTAATTGAACCAGTCTGGCAGTCTGTCCCAGTCAGATGCTGGAAAAACGGTGAAGAACGAGTAAAATAATAAGCAACCTGACCCTTTACAATGTATGTGGAGATACTCTCCTCCATTGTCATCCCGGAAAAATGCAAAAAAATTGTTATTATAAAGAAAGCAGTGTCAGTGTAAATTTAAGTCCTAATATAGTATCTAGAGAAGATCATAGTATTTTAGGTATAACAGTAGGTTCAGTGTCAGATACCTATCATGGATAAAATGAGCACGTGTGCGGTACACCTACAGGACAACATAGACGTGTGTAAGTGAGGCTTCAGTTATTCAGACTGTTTATCTGATTTTTCTCACCAACTGTTAAGTTTCTACAGTCAGTACAATAGATTCCAGATGTTTGGAGTTACTCAGCTGTTTGTCTTTAAAATGCTGACTTTATAATGGACACTGATGTAGCAGCATACCACAGCAAATGAAAAAAACATGTGGGTCCCTCATATAAGCGAACAAATATTGAAAACATTTATCATTGGTTATCATAGTCAAGAGATCGCAGATACACACAGTGAAAATGAGCTTTCTCTGAGGGGTGGCTGGCCTCCCCCTTAGAGAGAGGGTGAGGAGTTCGGCAGTCCGGGAGGGGCTCAGAGTAGAACTGCTACTCCTCCACATTGAAAGGGAGCCTGTTCAGGTGGTTCAGGCACCTGACAAGGATGCCTCCTGGGTGAGGTGTTTTGGGCATGTCCCACCGGGAGGAGGCCCCGGGTCAGGCCCAGGACTCGCTAGAAAGATTATATCTCTTGGCTGGCCAGAGAATGCCTTGGCGTTCCTCCGGACAGGCTGGAGGAGGCCATGGAGCTTCTCTGCTTAGGCTGCTGCCCCCGCGACCTGGCTCCGGATAGGCGGAAGAAGATGGATGGAGAGATGGATAGATTTTTCATCATACATCAGTTCATACATCAGTTGTTTTAAATCATCCTCTCAGAGGTGTTGATACCATCTAAAACTGGGAAACAATAAAAATGTTGCTCTTTAATAGGATTATTTTTTTTGACAAGGGCATAGTTACATTTTTGAAAAGGCAATTTAAAAGAGAGAGCACAATTTTGGGGGGTATTTCAAGACACCGGTGTTTGTTTGTTTATTTTTTTATGTATAATGACCACAGTGATCACCACTGACAAAACTGCAGAAAGCGCATAAAATGGGCCACATGCAAACTACTTTAATCTTAGGTGGGCCAGACCAGTGAAACTCTGCTTCCTGTCGGCTCAAGGAAGTTTTTTACACATTTAATCGCTGCGATATCTTAATATAAGAAAAAGAAGATGCATTTCAGCAGTGCGTGTCAGTTTTTTTACATGATAAAGAAATGCTGCTGTGGTAAATTAAAGAAATCTGTGAGCAGAACTCTCTGGTTCAAATTGGAAGAAACTGTAAAAGTAAAGTAAAACTTTACTTCACTGACTGTCCTTAATTGGAATTTTACTGCTGTGTAACCATGGTTTAAAAAAACCCACAAAACAAAACAAAAACCCAGAAATGTCTAAATAAACATTTTCCAAAGCATCCAGTGGACTCGATTATAGTCTTTGGCGGCCTGATTCTGATCCTTATCTCTACTCTGCTCTACTCTACTCTACTCTACTCTGCTCTACTCTACTCTGCTGTCTCCTTTACTCCTTTCATTCAAGTATCATGTTTAACAGTTCTTGGTAAAAGGGAGGTGTGGTAGTTGTGCAGAAAGGGGCGTGCC
The DNA here is from genome assembly GCF_000239375.1 of Pundamilia nyererei. Classification (NCBI taxonomy): domain Eukaryota; kingdom Metazoa; phylum Chordata; class Actinopteri; order Cichliformes; family Cichlidae; genus Pundamilia; species Pundamilia nyererei. The sequence continues at coordinate 1,159,384 of NW_005187553.1, read as the reverse complement.
TGTACAGTAAGGAAGTGGATTCTGATTGGATGATATGACCTGATTTCTCTCCTCTCTACTGTCTCCTTCACTCCTTTCATTCTGCTGATGTATCATGTTTCTAACAGTTCTTGGTAAAAGGGAGGCGTGGTAGTTGTGCAGAAAGGGGTGTGCCTGGACAATAAGGAAGTGCATTCTGATTGGATAATATGACCTTTCAGGCTGAGCTAAAAGTTTGCAGAGTGAAGGAGGAAGTCCGTGTGTTGGTGTGGCTTTGGACAGGAGAAGAATCGCTCTGACTGCTCACCAGTGTTGACGTTTAGTGTAACGGAAACCTTGCAGACATGAAGAAATCACCCAGGTAATTTGCTGCTTTACAATGAGTAGTCAATGATTGACTAGAATTGAGTAGAAGCAGACTTTAAGCAGAGATGGTATATTTGGGAATCATTTGAAAGGCAAAGACATGCTAATTACGACCTAAGTTGTTTGCATGTCATAAAGGAAACTGTGTAGCTTTAAACCTTGGATGGCTGGTTGGTATCTCCATTATGGAAAATGAATACACAGCTTTTATAAAGAGAGGTACTTGTTTTTGTTACAACTAGTCCCTCAGCTGCAGTTTAAATGAAAAGAAAATTAAATACAGTTTTTATTGGTAGGTAAATGCATTCAGGCTTTACCCTCTGAAATGCTTGGTTGTTTTCACTCCAAACAAAGTCAGCAGTCAGTGCTTAGGTTTGAAGACATTCAGGGGAAGTGGTGCTGCTTTTTGAAACCGTTGTCACGCAAACCATTAGATGCAGTCGGCTTCTCTGTCTGCAGGGCTGTGGGGAGGGGCAGCTGCATGGTTACATGAATAAAACAACAAAGCTTGATGAGTTCATCGACCATGAGCCTAATGGCAAGGGGCAGGTCTTATGAAAAAATGCTAAACTGTGTGATACTTTGAGTTTTAAATGTTTGGTTCAAACAAATATGAATAAGGTGAGTTACAAATGCTTATTTATTTAGCTAACATTCACATAACAAGCGCATTCAAAGTAAAAACCATCTATCTGGCTGTTGTGAAAATATTTATTTTCCTGAAGTGTATTTCTTTATTACAAACTCATTACATTATGCAAATGGTAAACCATTTTAGGCGTAAGCTGCTGTTTTGGCTGCTAATGAACATTTCTGCCTGGTTATGAAACGCACACAGACAGACGGGACTCAGTGAATGTGATGTGACATCGGACCAGTCGTTCTGTACTCAGCAGATCTGTCGGCTAACTCATTATTCTGTTAAACCTGACTGACTCTGACAGCAGATGAGACAGAGCTCCTGCTTTACTGGACACCCTGAACTTCAACAAGAATATTACACATGTTCAGGTTTTACAAAGTACCCGTCATCATCTGCTCTACTTTAATTTGCTACTGAGCTTGGTGCACTTTTATATACTAATTAATTTTCAAGTTTTCCAAATTGATTCATTGATTTCCGAAACAAGTTAAAAGTAGCTAATTGCGCATCAATTCAAAATGCTCCTAAGACTTTTGTTTTGTAATCCTCTGTAGCATTATGACCAGAGATGGGAAGCTGTGGGACTGATGTTACCATTATCAATTCTGCACAGCTTGCAGAAACATTGATAACATTGATTGAACATCCTGCTCTACATGCAGCAAACATACTGAGCATGTGTCTGATTGGAGAGGACTATTTTGCACCACATTGGACCAGTTTAACATCAATGTGTCTGTCTTTATTTTCATATAATAAGTCATTTCAAAGTTAGGGTAGCACGAGTATTGTACAGGGTTTGCATACACTACGGAAAAGGAAAAGATTCATATCACGTTCAGTCTGTCATCTCCTTTTTGTGTTTGTATCACTTGGATCTAGAATGCATTACATGGAAAAACTGTGCCTTCCTTCTTGCTTTTTGAGGTTTATAATTTTACAGGAAATCTGAAGTTGGTTAGATGAAACTCTAATGATTGTTAGAATCAGAATAAAGCATAACATTGGATTAAAAATGCAGATTTTTCTTATTTTTCTTCCTCCCCTTTTGCTATCTGGAAACTGTCTGATGCCTCATAAGTGTCAGAGTTGATTAGTTTATGACTAAAACAAAATACACTAATGTATTTTGCGCACAAGTGAAAATATGAAGAAAGTCAACTATGTTCATGTCTATTGTTATAGCTGCTGCAGTACTTAAGTCCTAATTGAGCAGGAAATGGATGCATGCACTCTTGACCGCTCCCACCACTCCCACCACAGTTCAGGGGGATGAGTCCCATTACTCGGACCACAACATCTTCTGCCTCCCTGTGTGCATCACTCTAATCTCCCAGATGGATGGAACTAGTACTTAAGATTTCCTATAAGAAAGAGAGAAGGTGTCTCTTGTAAACAGCAAAAAATGATAACCAAACAAATGCTCTATGCAAGTTTGAGCTGCAGGAGTAAAAATATCCGTTTATTATTTCAAACCACTAAGTTTAGGATAAAATATCCTGATTTTGTTGCTTGCAAAAAGTGGTTAAAGTTCAATATATTCAAAGTGACAAGTAGCCCAGCACAAAAATGTCGGTCCTTTTAATCTTTCTGCAGATGCACCGGTGCTCATTAGTGCCCTCTGGTTCTTACAAGAACCCTTTGTGTTTTCGGAGAGCCCACAGAAAAGGCCAACTACACCCTCGGTGCTGCATGTTAATGAGAGGTCTGTTTGTGCGTTCCCTCTGCCTGGAAACCCGGTGACTAGTGACGGCCGCTGCCGTTGGGTTGTAGAGGCAGAGTTATGTGCCCTGTCCGGCTGCCAGTTGCGCAGCATGGACCGCCATAATTACAGGTTCTGGATCAATTGTGTTCTGTTATTGGCCAGAGCCATGCCACGCCTTATCTTCCTGGCAGACCACACTTACACATGCACACAAACAGAAACACATGCTCGCAGTTCAAGGAACAAACAGGGCTTTATGTGGTTGCTTTAAAGAGCCGAAACCCCTCCTGGTCGCCTCTAACTGCCCAGAGACACAACAGACGCCGCACAGGCCCTCGGATGACTCGTCTGTTTGCTCTGCTGTCCTTTAATCTTCTTCAAACACACACGCAGGCTCTCATCTCATTTTCCTGTTTGCTTTTTGCATAGGTCCCTTGTTCACATTGTAACAAACCTATAAAAGAAATCTCAAATCATTTTTTCAGTTGACCCGTAAGCTTAGAGAGCTATTGACATGTCTCAATACTGTCAAGATTTTATTTAGTAAACTCCCCATTAAACAAATATCAGGATACACACGGCACAGCCTGGGGTCTTTTCATGTTTGTATGCCGCAGTCTTTCCCACTCACTCGGTTTCTTTATGTGTTACTTTCATAATGCAGCCTTGGTAAAGCTTCTTTTTGTCAACTAGTCTGTTTTTTGAACCGACCCACCAGGTATGGAGGTTTCATGCTTTCAGGTTTTCCCTCTGTGGTGTTAACAATTCTTTTGAAAGCCTTCAGGGAGTTTCCTCATATTTGACATAAATGTTCAAAGAGGTAGTGATTAGAATATGTGGCAAAATGTCTCCTCACAAAACGCATATCACCAGGAACCAAAAGATAGCTTGTGTCCAAAATCATTCACCTAATGTGGAACTACTGGAAAAATGAAAAAGGTTGAAAAAGACACATTCCAGGTTTTTGTTTGTTTGTTTGTTTTTCTTAGTCATACTCCTCCTACAGATCCATGCATAACAGATCAAGGCTGGATAACTTAATAAGTACAGCAAATAAATGGATATTGTATTGAAATTATTAGTGAGTACTCAGGGTTTCAGACCAGCCATGTGTGGTTGGTGATGATCTTCAGTGCCTGCTTATTACATTCCTCCCTTATGAGCCTGAACAGATATTGGATTTAAACCTAAATCTAAACTAACTTTGCTATAGTAAGATGTTGATTCTAGTTTGAGTGGTTTATCTTTGTTTATCTGTGAACCTGAGACAAATGTCCTGTGTCACTGCAGTTTTCCTCATAGTACTCTTCTGTATTATATGACTTGCTCTGTGGTTGTACAATAAATCTACATGAGAAGAAGTGTGTTCGCTGCTGTTATTTGTTTGCCTGTGTTTCCATAGAAATACTCAGAAAAGTCAAGCACGTCTTTCTTGATTCGCTTGTTGCTTTGCGAGGACCAAACATCCATTTCCCGTCTTATCGTATCAAGCCTTACCTTTATTGCTGTTGCCATGGTGACATCCAGCTGTCAGCCGAGGCAGCGCTTCAACATCCCGATTGGTTGATAGCATCCAGACAGGTTAGGTTGAGTTCTCAGCATGCGCTGAAATGCTTGGCAGGCAGTTCTGATTGGGTGACAGCAGATTCAGGGACATCTGCAGCTCTCGCTGATGTGGCAGGTTTTGATTGGCAGGTCTAATCACGGATCCTGGCAGAGTGGCTGACTCGCCGGTTGTCATTTTTACTTGTAAATGCATTTAGCTTGTCTGTGTGGCATCTTTTAATTCTGACCACTGCGATGCTTCTCTGTCACACTGTTTCACATCTGCCGTGTGTTTAACTGATAGGCGCTGACGCTGTCTGCGAATACAAGTGGACTTCTGTTTGCTTTGTGTCTGCTGACTCGTCTTTACAAACCTGTTTACACAGCAGAACTAGCAAGTTGGAAAGCTTTAGGCATCAAAGATAATGTTAAAGAAATGTGTATCAACTTGCCCGGCCCGGGGCAAATACAAGCTACTTTGTTGTTTTCTTTATTTGTTTCGCCAAGTTGAGGATAAAAGAAATTCATCAGATTTTTATCAAACCAGCCTTTCAGTATCAGGTCTTCTGGTCCTCTGTGTATCCAGGCCTGTTACCTACTATTCCCAGGTGATAGTTTATATTCATATTCTAGGAATATAAGAAATGAACCTTTAAGACCAGTCGCTGTGTTTGATAACTGGGAACCACAACAAAGCCGCACGATTTATGCCCCAATTCCTGTTTTGTTTTATGTTTTTTCTATGAATGTTCAAAGAAAATTAATCTGTTAGATATTCTTTGATATGTTTTTTGACACGGCATGAGTTTGACCAGACTACTGGTCAAAGCCATCCATCCTATGAATGACCTACCCGCAGAAATCTCTACAGCACCACTATTTCTTTTCTCAGGTGAAGATGTTATTTACATTAAAGTGTGCCATACTGCATCGTAGCTATAATCGTATGCACCAGATCTGATCTTTCCAGTTCCTGCCTCAACTGTCAGCTGGTTGTTGACATGTCTGGGCTGATTGAAAGCTCCTCAGGCCTCTGCTTATAGTCCTTGCCATCAGTGGTGCAGTTTCTAAAGTAATCTAAGGAGTGTAAATAATCACTTTTCTCAAAGGTCATACTGGAAATGTTGCGTGTCAGGTATGACTCGTTTTGTTAAAAATATGCTTTTCACTTTGCACATTTTAGGTCTTATAGTATTTAGTATGAATGTAATATTCAAACAGGATTTCTAAATAAATGGGGCTAAATCCTGTCTTCAGACTACATCATCTGATCCTCTGAAGGCGAAAAGTTGTGCACATCTTTGGACATGTGTGGTACACTCTGTGTGTGTCTGCCCTCTATTTTCAATTAACTGTGGGTGAGAGATGTAGCATGAGTAAATAATTTATAAAGACATAATATAACCACCTCTCAGCGCTTTCGGAAAATGATTGTAACATTCATGCTGTTTATCGTGTAATGTGCAAAATGATATTAATTGAAGTCGTAACACCATTTTTCTTTTTGTGTTCCAGCAAATCCAAAGAATGCACTTTCAATGCAGGTAAAATAA
>NW_005187553.1:1125642-1153490 GCF_000239375.1 Pundamilia nyererei | reverse complement strand
GTGTGTGTGTGTGTGTGTGTGTGATAATTGCGTTAGCTGTTATGTCTCAGCCTCCAATTACTGTCACACTTTAATTTGCTGTAAAGGGGATGAGCAACCTCTCATGTGTGAAACTCAATTAGCCTTCAGGAGTCCTCGAAGAACTCTTGAAGGATTCTTCTGACTGTCATTTCAAAGAAATGCATTTTCTCATTAGAGATAGTGATGTCCCATTTTAATTATTTTAGAGGATGTTGGAAATGCAGAGGATCTCCCATTAAGATGAGTACGAGACTACTGGAGATTTTGAATATGTTGTAAAACAAAAGATCTGTAATTGCTGGAAAGTGTTTAAGCATGTGAAGCTGTTTGTCTGTTTATGCATTTTCCCATTAATATATATTTAACAAGCAAAAATGTGACATCTTTTTAAGCACTGGTGAATTGTGAGGTGGTGTGCTGTTTTGCTATTTTACGTCGTTGTTTTTTTTTCTTCTGTTGGACATTTATGCAAATTAGGTCAAATTAATTAAACTTATGCCTCATTGCATGCAAGACTTTATATGAAAAGATAATCGTCTACATGCAAGGAAGCAGCTATGAAAGTTTTATGCTGCGTTACTGTATCCTTGTTACATTTTATACCAGCAAATTGCTTTTTATTCAATTTAAAAAAAAAAAAAAGAAGGTATAAACTTTATATTACATGGATTTAAAGTCTTTTAAAAAAACTTCAGCAACACTTGCATACAACGAATTTTCCAGTTTTAGTCCTGTCTGTATTCTGAAAGGATTTTTCTGGGAGGCTGTTAACAATATTTCCTCGTTCCCATTTTGAAGTCTAATGTGCCACCAAAGAGACATGATAATTATGAAGCTGGCTTTATTCAGTGTTTAATTTTCTCTTCTGAAGCATGCAAAGTAGCACAAATTTAGAGAGAGATGGCCTCGTATGCATATTTAATCACAAAGTGTCTGAAAACTTATACCAAGCACCAAAGAAGGAAAAATTATTCTGATGTCAGGTGTTGAGTTGGGAGGTTTCTAGACTTCCTGCTGCGTCCGCTGTCTTCAAATTGGCATTACTGGGGTGAAACTTAAAGAAGTATTTCAATCAATTATGTTCTTACTGACACAAAATCATTTTGGTTATAAAGTTAGTAAAAAATGCTGTCAAAGCTAGAGAGGGTGATGGTACAGAGGTCAAAACTAGTGTTACTTTGTCCTTCTCTCTTTCTTTAACTGGTGATCTTGCTTTTCCTCCCTCCCTCCCTCTTTAACTGCAGAGGACAGCTACGTGAGGATGTTCCTCCGCGGCCGTCCCGTCACCATGCACGTCCCAGACCAGCAGAAGGGGACTTACAGCCTTGACCAGAAGGTGGCGCTGCCTGACCATAAGCTCAAACTGCAGTGGGTGTATCCTTGATCCAGACAGAGAGAAATTAAGAAGTACACGAACAGTTTACTTAAAGATTCGGATGGTTTAGATATTTAAAATATCTGATTAATAGACTCAGGCTAGCGTTATTTTATTTTTAGGTTTATTTAGATTTATTCTGCTGTGATTCATACAACATGCAACTGTCTGTGGCTCACCAATCAACCTGTTAGACCATATAAACGTAATGGACGTGACCTCCGGTGTGGGAGTACATTTTTCTAATATCACTAATAACTAATGATCATATCTTCTGTTTTCACAGCTGTTCTGACACATATTTGTCTGTAAGATAAATAATAGGGGTGAAAGCACAAACTGTATCTCTGAAAACCAAGAAATTACAAAAAATAAGATTTGGTGTTTCTAAGTTATCTTAGTAAGAAGCATCAACAAAATATATAAAATAAAATTGCTGAATATTCTGGTAATCCTGTCCAGCATCAGCCATCTTCCTTAATCTAAGCGTGGTCCAGTTATGGCTACCGTGGTCGTGACTGCCGCTCCAACCTGTACCTGCTTCCCACGGGAGAGATTGTCTACTTCAATGCTTCAGTGGTGGTGCTGTACAACACAGAGGAGCAGCAGCAGAGACACTACCTGGGCCACAACGATGATGTGAAATGGTGAGAAAACAGCAGGCTGATGAGAGCAGCCATTAAAATCTTTTAATCTTTACAGAGACTGTGCATTTTCCTGCATCATCTCTGCTTTCCTCATTTACTCCAAGTCTTGTAAACAGATCCCGTTTGATCAAAAGCTGTGTTTAACTAACACACCGTGATATAGATGGTTTTGTTTAAACAGACTCACTTGATGTTATGTCTTTTCATACAGAAGAACTAACATAACAATCATCATTCAAATGAATAAAAACTAGAGGAAACCTCTTTAAACAGTAAAAATGAAGCTAAAATGAGCAAATCTCCTCCCAAAAGAAATTAAAATGAAAAGAAAATGTAAAAAGGCAAAACTCTATTCGACCCCACACGTGAGACAAAGAGAGAAACGAGCTGTTCAGAAGTTGTTTTTGTTTTTGCGTAACACGTCATCGACAGCTTCTGTGTTTACCATCAGTGAAATTTGTGCTGTACTTAATGAGCACCAGTTGACATCCTGTGCCTGGAGACACTGGGATGTAAACATTAAGGCCCCCTGGGGCATGCTGGGAAAGCTACTCCGCTCTGCAGGGAAACAATCGTGCTCTCCTCTCCCACGCCGTCACGTGGAATCCGCCTCTTCACGTTGTCATTTTTTTTGTGTTTTAGAAATGCAAAATATGATTCACATTGAAATAAATATTGTATATTTGTTTTTATTGACTTGGAAAATGTGAGTCAATCGGTTTGTTTATATGGCTGTTGTTTATACGTGTCAAGTGTCTATAACGTGCTTCTGAAAAATACTCGAGATTTCCTGTAAAAGTCAGAGACCAGAGAAAACGGCGTGTGTCACGATAAACATTTTTAAAGGCATCGTGTGAAAGAAGCAGAATGAATGAGAATTAATAATCACAAAGCCACAAATATAATTAATATTTTCTCATATCTTCTTAGCCTGAGTGTGCATCCTGACATGGTTACCATAGCAACAGGACAAGTGGCTGGAAACTCTAAAGATGGAAAGGTACTGCGAGCATCTCCAATCCTGCCGTAGCGTTGTCTCCTAATCACTAAATATGAAACTGAAAGAGCTTTAAAACTTCAAATAAAGTTTTGTTTTGTTTTTTGTGGAAACCAGAAGAAGGTTTGATATGAATCAAACAACTTTACTATGTCTCCTCTTTTTTTGTGTGTGTGTGTTCAGCTGCTGGCTCCCCATGTTCGCGTCTGGGATTCTGTGAGCCTCAACACGCTCCATGTGCTTGGAACGGGAGTGTTCGATAGAGCGGTCACCTGTGTGGCTTTCTCAAAGTCGGTAAGGAGCGTCTCACCCTTTTAGACTAGAGGTGTCAACATCATTCTAGTTCAGGGAATTACACCAATGAATAATGACCTCTAAAGAAAAAAGGGGATGAATTTGGAGGTGTTTTATTTTAGTGTAAAGACATATATTCCCCTAAAACTTCACATTTAATCAGCCAACTATTTATGTGTCTCAGTTTTTCTACATTCATCATCTACGTCAGTCGGTGTCATAAATCACAGGCTTAACAACGTTACTTGAGTGTGTTTTGGCAGGCGATGGTTAATGTCTTTGTCAGTAAGAAGCCCGTTAAACTGATGAGTCATAGTTCTGGCTCAGATATAATCAATGCTTTAGTCAGCCAGACTCATGATGTGATCTATATATAACACTGCAAGTGTAATGCTTCCTGCTAAATATAATACAATCCCAATAACTATGCACTTATCCAAATACCCAGTTTTTACACAAGTCATTCAGGCCCCTTTCTATGTTTTCATGCCTTATTAAGATTTAATCAGTTATTTATTCATTCATTCACCAGAATGGCGGCACCTTCCTTTGCGCTGTGGATGATGCCAACGATCACATCTTGTCAGTCTGGAACTGGCAGAAGGAGAAGCAGCTGGCTGAAGTCAAGGTATGGCCACCTGAGTCTGATCTCATTCATACAGCTGTATCATTATTGATCTCCTGGTTTTAAATTTTTTAGATAACATGCATGGATGAAGGATTTTAATGGTATGTTTTCATGAACGTAGCAAATAGAATGAAACGATAGCTTCCTGGCTTCTGTCCCTGCAGTGCTCCAATGACTCTGTGCTGGCTGCTGTGTTTCATCCCATGGACACCAACCTGATTGTTACCTGTGGAAAATCTCACATCAACTTCTGGACCATGGAGGGGAACACTCTCACCAAGAGACAGGGCCTGTTTGAGGTATCGCAACTATACACAAGTTGTTTGTTCTTAAAACCCTGCTGTATATTTAGTTTTATTCCTTAAGGTGCAGTCTATGACAGCAGTCTTTTCTGTAGTCCTTGAAATCCTTATTGTCTGGCTTTGTAGAAACACGAGAAACCAAAGTATGTGTTGTGTGTGGCATTCGCTGAGAATGGAGACGCCATCACAGGAGACTCCAGTGGGAACCTCTACATCTGGGCCAAAGGTACGATCAAAGTGAAAGTTCTGATCCAGCTGTTTTTGTTTTTTTTTTCTTTTCTTTTTTGACAAAATTTAGAGATTCAATCGCCAATCGCAGAAATCCTGGCTGCTTGAATTAACGAAGGTTTGAACACGTTTATATTCATATATGATTGTTTCAATAAAACAGGAATAACAGAACATAAAATCAAGCATTTGTGGATACAGCTAACAAAAAAGAAAAAAAAAAACGAAGGGAAACACAAAAACTGGTTACATTGAATACAAAACAGAACTTCTCACGTTAGAACATAGGTTAAAAAATTAACAAAACTCCAGAACTCGGAAAGGTCGATTGGTACTAACAAAACCTTTCCTTGCAAACGACACTAAGTTAGCAGCAACACAACTGAGCTTCACATTCCCATTAACACAGTAAAATCTACAGAGTTGTAGGTCATCGGACCTCGATGGAATAAGCAAATCTGTTAGTCAACAGGAACATCCTTAAATTGAAAGTTAGAGAAGTTTGTCAGAAAAAGACCCCAGATTTTACCAAATGTGCCCTTTTAATTCTGGGTGGATCTTTTCAAGACTGAGACACGACATAAGATCAGCAAGCCACTGATAATGGGGGGTGGGGCATCTGACATAGTTACGGCAGTCTGGATTTTAAATGAAATCATTCATTTATCATTACTGTGAAGCACAAATGTAAAGAGGCAGGATATCTGCTGCTCACTCTCTGATTTCCTGTGTCGTCTGACAGGTGGTACCCGCATCAGCCAGGTGGTGTCAGCGGCGCACGAAGGTGGCATTTTCTCAGTGTGTGTTCTCAAGGACGGCACCATGGTGTCTGGAGGGGGGAAAGACCGCAAGGTGGTGCTGTGGGACCACGATTACAGAAAAAAGGCAATGATGGAGGTGAGCGAATTCTCCTCTGAGGGGAAATCGGAGGTCGTGAAACTTCTGTGGAACCCACTTAAATATTATTTTAAACTTTTCTCAGTTTAGTGATTAAACTGTCAGTGGGTGTCTCTTGTGCTGCAAGTAAATAACTCCAAAAAAAAGTTTTGTTACTTAATGTTTTGAATATTGTGCTTTCTTTGACTCTGTGCTGCATGTGTGTGTCCAGGTGGGAGAGTCCTTCGGTCCTGTTCGTGCTCTGGCTGAAGGTAAACCCGGAGAACTCTTTGTTGGAACCACCAAGAATGCAATCATCAGAGCTGCCTTCCCTGATACATTAACGCCTATTGTGCAGGTACACGCTGATAACATTCACAGGCTGACTACTAACAAATATTTTAACTTTATGCATGCTGCATTTTAAATAAGAAATGATATGATGTGCTACAGGGTCACACCGATGAGCTGTGGGGTCTGGACATCCATCCCACCATGGAGCAGTTTGTTACCTGCTCACAGGACAAACAAGTTCACCTCTGGGATGCCCACTCCCACCAGCCCCTGTGGAGCAAGACCATCGAGGTGAGGAAGATTTTTGTGAATGAAGACAGCGTTAGGGACTGAGCTTCCCGTTCAATCACAAGTACTAAATAACAAGTATGTCGTCTTCTCTGTGCTTTAGGATCCAGGGAGGTCTGCAGGCTTCCATCCCAGCGGGGCTGTTCTGGCTGTGGGGACCATGACTGGAAAGTGAGCCTTACAGCTGAAACAAGTTAAAATTCAGAAACTGAGCATTGACAAAACATTCACTAAGACTGATCTCCTTTAATGCTGGAGATATTAAAGCCTTCCTATTTGGATCCTTGTCATGTGCATTTTCCCAAATCTCTGCCTTGTGTGTTGCAGGTGGTTGGTGCTGGACACTGACACTCGGGATCTTGTTTCTATGCACACAGATGGCAATGAGATCATTTCCAATGTCAAGTACTCTCCGGGTAAAACATCATCTGCTCACCTCGCTGACACAGATCCATAAAATGTTAAAGTTCAGACAAAATTTCATATTTCAGTTCATTGATTTTCTGCTAACTTCACTTTGTGTCTGCAGACGGTAACTTCCTGGCTGTCGCTTCCCATGATAACTTTGTTTACATCTATGCTGTAACTGAAAACGGCCGAAAGTACAGCCGTGTGGGGAAATGCACTGTAAGTAGATGCTCACATGGAGCGCCAGTTGTAAATGTCTGTTTGTAAATGAATTCCCATTCTTACAGTGATCTCTTTTCATAAAATCAGATCGCTAGTGTCTGAAGGCTTAAGTAGTTTATGGAGGTTGAAAAGTGAATTGATATATTGCTGTTCTTTGGATGAGAATTTCACTCAGAATTGACATCAATAACATTAAAAGAGAGTTTTAACAAAAAATGTTCAATCGTCACTCTGCATGATCTGCCTCTTCCCCAGGGACACTCCAGCTTTGTTACCCATGTGGACTGGTCGAAAAACAGCCAGTACCTTGTCACCAACTCAGGAGACTATGAGATCCTCTTCTGTAAGTCATACTTCATGTCTGTTCATGTGCACTTTTAGCTCCACCCTCTGATTTTACTGTCAATATAGGAATCTGGTAAAATATGAAACTCATATCACTGACATCTCAAAGTTATGTTCATATGTCAAGGAATCTTTTGGGGGGGTTTCTTCGGCTTTTAGGGGAGGCATCCAGTGGTAAACATGTGACCAACATGGACACAGTGCGCAACCTGGAGTGGGCCACCTCCACCTGCACTCTGAGCTTCAACACGTTTGGTAGGTTGATAAAACTTTTTAAATTCATCTATTTTATCACACTAGTATTTTGCAATGTTTGCCTGAAGCAAGCGTAGCTCTCACACAGTCGTTTCTTCTTGCGAATTTGTTTTGATGGAGAAGAGCACGGTGTTTTTATGTGGCCGCAGCTAAAAAAACACGAAGTGACTGAAGATGCTGTTCCACTGTCTTCGTCGCCCTCGTGCTAACTCTGCCGCTGGCGCTTTTTTTTTTTTTTGTCTTTTTGTGTCTTGCAGGAATCTGGCCAGATGGAGCAGATGGCACAGACATCAATGCTGCGTGCAGGTCACATGATGGATCCCTGCTGGCCTCTGCTGATGACTTTGGCAAAGTGCACTTGTTCTCCTTCCCCTGCTCTCAACCAAGGGTCAGTCATGTTAACTCACAGTGACAAACACAAAGCACATCAGAGCCGGGGTCTGCGTGTTTGTATGCTCGTGTTGAAATTTGTTCCACTTCGCAGACACGCTGACTTTCAACACTGCCAGAACTATGTAGCTATGGTGTTTGTCTCTCAACTGCATTGTGATTAAGTTTTAATGAACACTGGGAAACCCAATGAAAGCTCAGCAGAAATAACAGAATACCTTATCATTATCAGGCCTGTAATGTGCACAATGTCTGCCAGGTGTTTATATTGTGCTCACAAACCGTTGCAGGCTGTTAGACACCTTTTTTACAAGTTTTCAGTTAAAGCCTTCTAAACTGGGGCTGTAAACTAAATTGTCCATTAAGACAAACTGGCTGCCATTAGCGCAGAAAATCACAAGCTGTAAAAAGTTACAACATATTTTAAACAGATTTGGAATGAAAATGAGTGTTTAGTGGCTTAAACCAGACAGTTGTGTTTCATGAACAGCTGGTACGAATGTAAAACCCCCACATTATACATTTGTTTTTCATTGCAAATAACCTTCATGATTATTGAAACTTAGAAGGTTCATGAGGTGATTTATGTGACCAAGAAGGTTAACGTTGTTTAAAGAAGATAATTTTCTTCTCCAGTAATTTATATTTGGTATTATTGGTATTGGACCTCTGTTCCTGTAGCTTCCATGCAAATAAATCTAAAGCTGCAATAAGAGCCCCCGTCAAGAGGAGAGCATGGATTCATAGATTAAATAAGTCAGGCTCCTATTGAATCAATGGAGTTGAGGTCGAGATGGGTTGCAAAGTGGCTTGCAGGGGCAGCAGCAGCTCTAGCAAGACTACAGCAGCTGAAATAACTTCCCATATGAGATTGTTCAACTTTATCTGAGTGAGATGTCACTGTGGCTATGATGCACACAAATTTACGCATGCATAAACAAGAAAAAGAAAAGGGTTACTATTAACAATGGAGAACTTAAACTCTGTTATTGCTCTTGGACTCTACTAGAGTATCTTTGCTTGAGTCACAGTTCAAAATAAAACTTTTGTATCTTGTACTTGGTTAAGCACTTCAGTTCATCCTGAGTCTGGAAGGATCAGTTTTAGCTCCTCCTTCCTTAGGTCTCTCTTATGATTGGCTGCCCCTGACAAAAGGGAAGGTTTGAACTGCAGGTGATTGGGGATTATTATGACTATATTATCATTTGCTCTCCATGACATCTTACAAAGCACAGAGTAGGATGAAACCGAGCATTTAGTGCAGTAATGTATCCACCAGGTTAACAGTGCATATAGTTTATACATCCTTCAAATAAAGAAAACTGTGAAACTTTCATTTAAAATTCCCAAAAGAGCATGTTGTTCACTTTTAATTAATTACTCCTTAACTTTTTTTTTTGTCCTGCTTTGCTTTGTTATCCAGGCTCCAAGTCAAGAATACAGTGGCCATAGCAGTCACGTGACCAACGTTGCCTTCCTGCACGATGACAGTCACCTGATCTCCACTGGTGGGAAGGACACCAGCATCCTGCAGTGGGTGGTTGCCTAGGCAAAATTATACACCTGCATCTCTGACTTCCACTGGAATCCTGTCTGACCCTCGTCACATCTTCTTCACCTCATCTTTATCCTCGGGCTACCACGGGGCAGCAGCTCCTCTGTGCCTACTGGAATGTAAAAAAGTAAAGAAAAGAAAAAATGCACCACCGTAACTTGAGAAACCCAGAGATGTGACACCAAATGAGTATCACTGGAATAGTTTAAAGTGTACTGCTGTTTCTTATAGACTGTAGAGAAATTACTTGTTGTAATGGAGGAAATTACTAACTTTTACCATTACAAAAAATAAATAAATAAATCAACTACTGCAAATCCACCTCATCTGACAACACAATAAATCTGCAATTTTTCCATTAATACTAACTGGGCCTGAACTCTTTCAACCCTTTAAAGGGAAGTACATCTGTTCTAAATTACAAGCCTGTCAGCAAGGTTAAGATCATGTATACTGCAGTTTGTTAACCATTTTAAATGCATGCAACACAATGAGGGTGAAAGATACAATAAGATTTTAGGGTTTAACATGATGGTATTTTTCAGACGTTGGTTTCCATAAAGTGTACATTTCTTCAAACTTGTTTGGGGTGTATAAACTAACACAAAACAAAAATAAAGGAGGCGTGACACGTTGAACTGAGGTACTTAGATAAATTTTTTCATATCAAATTTAAACCAAATTTTATTTAGTGCTGTAAAATATCCATGATTTGTAATAACAGAATTAAAACATGAACCTTTTAGGAGTGCAAGATATATATTTTTTCTCCCCCAGGAGTGTGGAGTAGATCCCTGTGAACATGCAGTGATCTTTCCTACACCTGGAAAATCACAGATAAAATTTCAAACTTGTGCAAAGATTAAGTACAGCAACACAATGAAGGTGTGATACTCTAAAACCATAAAGAGTGATAAATATTGGCCTGCATTTGAGCAAATTAATATTGCATTAAATGGGTGAAATCTTCCTTTTAAAATGCTTATAATAACCCCTCTGCCTTCTTCTCTTCACTGTTACATCACTCAGCATTTCCATACTCTTAAGGTGCAGATTGTAAGTATAGTACAGATTGCTGTTGGAGATTGTAAACGGTACAAAGTGTCTGTTTTGTCCCGAGCCTTTTGATTTCTCCTTCTACTGCTGGGCTGTTGTGTTTCTGATTGTACTACTACTGCAAATGTGCTCAGATGGCACTAGATGGCGCTACAGCGCAAGAGAATGAGCATGACTTGGGCTCCCCTCCTGTAGATGTTGTCTAAAAGGTCTTTAGAGTAAATATATATTATGCAGTATATCCGAGTGGCTGTGTTATTTTAATATTTAACTGTAACAACGATGGATGTTAGAATTATTATACTCGTGGCACTTTTAGTGATTGACAGCGAGGTAATGTAGGCTGCTGTGCCATGGAAGCTTGGGCTGTGCTTTGCCTTCTTGTTTTGTTAATAAAGTTTTTACCCAAATGCACATGATGCTTTTTCCCCCCCCCTTTATTTCATCAGCCAAAAAGCCGAACATGATGCATTGATGTCAGTGACGTAAATGAATAAAAACTAACACAATATTCCCAAAAGTATTCACTGATCTGCCTTTGAATGCATATGAACTTGAGTGACATCCCATCTTGAATCCACAGGGTTTAATATAGCAGCTTCAACTCTTCTGTGAATCTCCAGAAGTGCATTTTATTCCTACAGAAGCACTTCTGTGAAGACTGCTATTGATGCGGACACATCAAACATGTCTCCGCTCCAGTGGTGGTGTGCTTTACACCACTGCATCCTACGCTTTGCATTGCACTTGGTGATGTAAGGCTTGGATGCAGAGCCGTTCCGTGAAGCTCTCTACCCACTGTACTTGAGCTAATTTGAAGGCCACATGAAGTTTAGAAGTCTATAGCGATTAACTCTCCAGAAAGTTGCAGACCTCCGTGATTTTACATTGCCTACCACAGCTGAGTCGCTGGAATTCTCAATCACTTTGTTAAAATACCGCTAACAGTGGAATATTCAGCAGTGAGGAAAGTTCACGACTGGACTTGTTGCACAGGTGGCATCCTGTCACGGTATCACGCTGAATTAAATGAGCTCCCGAGAGGGACCCATTCGTTTACAAATGTTGCAGAGGCAGTCTGCGTGCCTAGTTACGGTACTTGATTTTATACATGTGTGGCCATGGAAGCGACTGGAACAACCATTTACTTGTGCTCCTTCTTCCTGATGCTGCTCTCTGCTAAGATTGCCACATCTGTCACAACTGTGGTCTTCTGTTCCTTTTCAGCCACCACTATGTGTGGTTGGTTGGCCAACAGATGCTTGTCTGTCTGGAATGAAGGTCCTTGTTGTTCTCAACCACCTTTGGGGGCGTCTTCCATCGGGACTAGGGTACTTAGTAGTCCATATGTGGCACAGATGTTCATGTGCACTATCCCAGTCACTTGGTTGTGCCTCTGTGTCAATTAGTGTTCACATAAACAAGCAACTAAATGCAACACATTACTCACCAAGCTCATGATATCAGATTTACATACATTTTCATATGATTAATAACAGATGGAAAATATTTGACATGAATACTGGGATAGTTGAGAGGAAATCAGCAATCAGTGGTATCAGTGGTAATCAGTGAAGGTTATTTGCAACAACACTTCCAACATTGTTATGATGTACAGCAGCAATTCTGCAGTTTTTTACTTTAAAAAGCATGAAATGGAAACCCAAAGAAGATGATTCCAGTGTTTATCCAAAGAACAGCAGAATGTAATAAGCATAGTGACACTGCACTGGTGTTGTCATGACGGTCAAGTTTACCTATATCCAATGTTCCCTTCGTAAGAAGAAACAGGGCACGGTTTATCAAACAGGCCCCAACTGCTGCTGGCACAAATGTACTGTCCTCTTATGAAAAGTGCAGACTCCTTCCTCCATTTCCATTTCCATGTGGCCTAATGCAATCTTCTCTCACAAGGATTCTAAAAAAAATAGTTTAATCTCATTAGAAAACCCAGTCAGCATAGAGAACTCATGGTACTCTTTTCTGTGCTGGTAGGTTCCTAATCTTTATTTTTTTGTGGGTATGCATTTTCATTTTACTATTTTTACGTGTTTAAGGGTTTGTTTGTTTGTTTTGTGTATTTGCATTTGATTGTTTTTAGTTTTTCTCTTGTCTTAGATGTTATTAACTTGAGCCCCACTTTTCCCTACCAACTGTTGCCCAGTAGGTGAGAATGCAACCGGTCTTGAGAGATTTATATTTTTATCAAGTCTTGTTTAAATTCCTTCTTTTATTGGATATGTGGGACATATAAATATATAAATAGGGTCATAAAACTTCAGAGTTAAGATAGTGAGTTTAATTGCACCAGTGAAAGAATTAAATTTGGGCAGTTAGATAAAATCAACAGAAGTTACAGTAGTTTGTATACAGTCCTTTGATATACAACGTTTTTGCAGAAGTCTATACTCTGTACTGAAACAAATAAATAAAAATATGCCCATAGAGGGAAAGTAGCAGCCAGGTACTACTAATGAAATGCACAAGATTCACTGATGATCAGCAAGTGTCACCACCTCTGTGTGTTAACACAATGCCATGATCCCAACAATTTCACCCCAAGGTCAGACCGTGCAATTCTCAGAGAATATTGCAAAAGCCCAAGAGCTCCATCGGAGACTCTCCAGGCCTCAGTTACCATGCTAAAGGTCATGAATGTAGTGGTTTACACATTCACTTAGCAAGTGACAGGCTGCTGTTTTGGAGAGACAAATCCCTTTGGTGTTCAGGCAACGGCTGAAAGTGAGCATTATTTTTTTATGATAGTAGAATAATTAGAAAATGCTCTGAGCAAGCCATTTGACTTGCTTGTTAGGAGGAAGCCTCTTCTCTCTGAAGAAAGCATGAGAGCATGACTAAGACTGCAAAGGTGCATCTGAAGAAACCACAAGATTTCTGGAACAATGTCCTTTGGACAAGGTAAAAATGTTTGGCCAAAATACGCAGTGAGACAAAAAATAGAACATATCAGCTCTGTTTGTCAGGTCATATCAGTATGCTGGTAGTAGATATCAGCACAAACATCTCATACCAGCTGACAGCACGGTGGTGGAGGGGTGATGATTTGAGTTTGTTATGCAGCCACAGGACCTTAGCCGGTTGCATTAGACTGTAGCAGCGGACCATGAACTCCTCAGTATCCTAGTATTTTAGAATCAAACACGAGTCTTTCTGGCTGAAATGTTATTGTGACCCCTGAGGACACGAGTGCATAAATAAGTGTTTGAAAACATCCAGAATAATGTGAGAGTCTGATAAATTCATCCTTGAAATTGTTAATTTAAGTTATTGCTGCTGGACTACAGAATCGTGACGTATACTTACAGTATACGATATAGTATAAGTATATCTGATGTGTCTTACATGAACATAACAGCTGACCTTATGCATTACTGAGGGCATTCACAAGATATATGCAACATATACCCAGCTCTACCCGATTAAATACAATAACACTTATGTTTCTATTTATATTTGCGGTTTATATTTGTTTTCATAACTCAACTGTGATATGACAACAAATATAATGAAATCATGAGGCCAAATGATCATGTGATGACTGTGATTTTAACTAGAAGGGTTCAAATAAGCTCAAGAACTGCAGGAATACATCCTCTCAGTCCTGCATAAAGCATTTATTAAATCAGCTTTTGGCTTTGCATCGGACCTGAACGTCACTCACAAAAGTGAAAATCTTCTAATTAATCTATTTCACTATCACATTGTATTTCCTGCATGCTCTTTAGTCTTTATACAACACAAACTACTCTTCCGATCTGGTCTGAGGACCTTTGATTGTCAAAGATCCCTATCACCAGCAACACTTTAGTTAAAACCACTTGAATTGCAGTCTTGAATGAGTATTATAGATTTCTTTTTTCCAATTACACTAAACAGCATTTTGCCTGCCCCAGCTTTAATGCTACTGTAGAGAAATACTGGTGTGGACAAAGTGATTACAAAGTGAACTTTAGAAGCTGCAGAAAAAAATCAATGAAAGTCAGAAGCAGACACAAACTAATGACAGAATTAGCTTTTTGTAGCATGATTCGTGTAAAGACCCGTGAGCTGAAAATAGTTCCATTTGAAACCAAATACTTAGAAAGCCTGTCTTAACTCAGCAAAATCGTAAAATGATTGAATAGAAAATACTGATACAGAGTTATTCATGTTGTTATTTTTCTTTTTTAGACTTATTCTTTCTCTTATATCCTTCTATAGAAAAACACTTTCACATGATCTTCTGTATTATTGATAGGGTACAATGTAAAGCGCCTTGAGGAAACTGTAGTTGTGATTTGGCGCTGTATAAATAAAACTAAACTGAATTCTGTAAACAAAGTAAAGTGTAACAGGTTAGCATCCTTACAGTCACTGATAACAGATCATCTTTTTATCTCTGGATCACCGAGGCCTGCTTTCTCATGATCAATCTGTGAGTATGTACTGTTCTGGTGGGTTCTTCTAAAAATGGCATTAGCTTCTCTGAAAACATTCAATTTTCTGGAGGGGCTGTAGCAGTAGGTGGTGGAGGTATTATTGATGTATGATTCATGGTTGGGGATGATTCATCGCTAATTCAGTTTTATTAAGATACCAGCAAGTGTTTAATTCTTGCTGAGCTCCCTCGACGGGGGACGCACATTTCCTGTACGTGGAAAGGATGAGACCGAGACATACAAGACCCTAAATGTTAACATAATAAACATCGATGTGTAGGAGGAGGGGGCATGGAAGAGACAGGAATGCTTGGGCTTATTAGACACATTCGAAGATGGAAGATAAAATATTCCAAGTGTTTTAGTAAGCTTCTTGTAGTTTACTTTGGGTCTGTACTCAAGGACAGGGTCGTGCATACTACAGGAAGAAACTGGAGCTACATGAATATGCATACCTATTTACTTTAAATCCTTCCCACAGCACAGTGCTAATGCTAATTCTGTGTTGACCGATCGGACCATGAAAATTTGTCTGTAAAGACATAATGTTTGCCCATTAACTGATTCATTATGCTTTCACGGCACATTACTATGAACTGGCTGATGTATGTGAGTGTAAATAATTCACAGATGAACTGCACTGTCTTTCAAATGTGTCTTACTGATTAAAATAATTATTTTTAGTAATACATCAATCTTATCACTTGGCCCACCTGTGGAGGGTTCATGTGTTTTATGTGCAGCAGCAGCATCTGACAGACTCAAAGCTGCAAAGTGCTCTGGATGTGGATTTCATCCCAAAGTCATTTGTGTGGGATACACAGCCAATGTCATTTTATACATACCACATGTCCTCCAGAGGTTTAGAGAGCGAGAAAGCTGGACCCAGATGTGCTATACAGAGACTGGCTGTGACCAACATCAGTTTCATCTTAGACACACTCTGATGTAAGGGTCTGGAGATGTTCAGCTCTTGTGGATGAAAGAGACAAACAAAGATGAGGGTTATACAGGGAGTGCAGAATTATTAGGCAAATGAGTATTTTGTCCACATCATCCTCTTCATGCATGTTGTCCTACTCCAAGCTGTATAGGCTCGAAAGCCTACTACCAATTAAGCATATTAGGTGATGTGCATCTCTGTAATGAGAAGGGGTGTGGTCTAATGACATCAACACCCTATATCAGGTGTGCATAATTATTAGGCAACGTCCTTTCCTTTGGCAAAATGGGTCAAAAGAAGGACTTGACAGGCTCAGAAAAGTCAAAAATAGTGAGATATCTTGCAGAGGGATGCAGCAGTCTCAAAATTGCAAAGCTTCTGAAGCGTGATCATCGAACAATCAAGCGTTTCATTCAAAATAGTCAACAGGGTCGTAAGAAGCGTGTGGAAAAACCAAGGCGCCAAATAACTGCCCATGAACTGAGAAAAGTCAAGCGTGCAGCTGCCAAGATGCCACTTGCCACCAGTTTGGCCATATTTCAGAGCTGCAACATCACTGGAGTGCCCAAAAGCACAAGGTGTGCAATACTCAGAGACATGGCCAAGGTAAGAAAGGCTGAAAGACGACCACCACTGAACAAGACACACAAGCTGAAACGTCAAGACTGGGCCAAGAAATATCTCAAGACTGGTTTTTCTAAGGTTTTATGGACTGATGAAATGAGAGTGAGTCTTGATGGGCCAGATGGATGGGCCCGTGGCTGGATTGGTAAAGGCCAGAGAGCTCCAGTCCGACTCAGACGCCAGCAAGGTGGAGGTGGAGTACTGGTTTGGGCTGGTATCATCAAAGATGAGCTTGTGGGGCCTTTTCGGGTTGAGGATGGAGTCAAGCTCAACTCCCAGTCCTACTGCCAGTTTCTGGAAGACACCTTCTTCAAGCAGTGGTACAGGAAGAAGTCTGCATCCTTCAAGAAAAACATGATTTTCATGCAGGACAATGCTCCATCACACGCGTCCAAGTACTCCACAGCGTGGCTGGCAAGAAAGGGTATAAAAGAAGAAAAACTAATGACATGGCCACCTTGTTCACCTGATCTGAACCCCATTGAGAACCTGTGGTCCATCATCAAATGTGAGATTTACAAGGAGGGAAAACAGTACACCTCTCTGAACAGTGTCTGGGAGGCTGTGGTTGCTGCTGCACACAATGTTGATGGTGAACAGATCAAAACACTGACAGAATCCATGGATGGCAGGCTTTTGAGTGTCCTTGCAAAGAAAGGTGGCTATATTGGTCGCTGATTTGTTTTTGTTTTGTTTTTGAATGTCAGAAATGTATATTTGTGAATGTGGAGATGTTATATTGGTGTCACTGGTAAAAATAAATAATTGAAATGGGTATATATTTGTTTTTTGTTAAGTTGCCTAATAATTATGCACAGTAATAGTCACCTGCACACACAGATATCCCCCTAAAATAGCTAAAACTAAAAACTACTTCCAAAAACATTCAGCTTTGATATTAATGAGTTTTTTGGGTTCATTGGGAACATGGTTGTTGTTCAATAATAACATTATTCCTCAAAAATACAACTTGCCTAATAATTCTGCACTCCCTGTATGTACGTTCTTAATCAATGCGCATGCTTCAAGACACTCGTGCTGATTGTGTTTCCCACTGACACCTCGTCTGTGACACAGGAGGTAGAGCAGGTCATCTACTAACTGCAAGGTTGGTGGTTCGTTCTCTGGCTGGCCAAAATAGTCTGAGCCTTGAGTTTCTTTAGATGGAGTTATCAGCAAGTGTGAATGCCTGAATAACGCTCTTGTAGAATAGAAAAGCACTGCATAAGAACCAGCCTGTTTACCATTTGGGTTTCAAACCTGGGGTGAGCATATTGAATGGTCCAAATTTTGGTTTGCGAAACAGAATTGATCCTGTGTAGGTGCCCTGTACTGGAAAATGTGCAGTGAAATTGTTGACATCAAAAATAGAAAATGACAGACTGCACACAAATAAACTCCAGGGGCCTTCTCTGCTTCAGTGAAACTTGAGTCATTAAAAGGCCGATTCAGTTCATGAGCACAAAATAAGGTTAGGTCTCAATGTCTTCCTTAAGGTCACCTTTGGTTTGTGTCCTCTGGTGTCCTTTGAGGTAAGGGCTGAAAACTGGAGTTGGTTGGCAGCTGCTTCCTGTTTTCTTAAAGTGGCAGAAGATGTGAGTGTGAATGGTTGCCCAGTCACAGAATGACAACATGCTGAGGGTGTAACTCACCCAAACAGATAGGCACACACCCTCTGTGACCGCAGTTGGATAAAATATTTAAGGAAATTAGGAAAATGATCGTATTGCATGGCTGCAGTTTAGCCGTAGGAGACAGAGCCATCTGTGTCTCGTGACAAACACTGAGAGACTAGCACAACTATATTAGCAGATTTAATGCAAATCAGGGAAGACATGGGCTGCAATTTATTGATTTTCAGTCTGGTCTGGTTGGCCTTTTCTTCACTCTGACAGCAGAACAACGGAGAGGTTGACTGGAGAGTGGGGTTTAATCCAACTATACCACTGGTGTCTGTCTGCTGGGACCAACAGAGCAACAATATACTTAAATTAGGACAAAAAAGTGGAGCAGACTGACCTCGAGACAAAACTGCAGAAACCAACAATCACTTAATCATCTGACATCACAAAACTAATTCATCCAAACAAAATGTAAGTTTTGCACCACTTTGCACCCACACTGTTGGGTCTGAGGGACAACTGTGAAGGAGTTACTTAGAAGAAATAAGTCACACAAAAACATGAAAAATGTGACACTTTTCTGATGGGAAACAAGCCGTGAGAACAGAGAATAGACGGAGCCGTTCTCAGAGACCCTACAAAATGACACAGGATGGAAGATTCTGACAGTCTGGGGTCTCGTCCGCAAATGATACAACCCTGAGGCTACAACACTTGCACACATACAGACACACATGCGGACCATTTCATTAAAACTACACTGACTCACAGTTCCCGATCACTTACACAAACCCTAAATAGATCATCACCTCCATGTTATTTCTTCTTTCGTGTCCTCTTCCTGTTTTAGTTGCACATGTTTTTACTGGGAGATTTCACAATTTATGCCAGAATTAAACGCTTGGAGAGACGCATTCTTATAGTATTCGTTTCCTATAGTCATTACAGAGTAAAATCTGCATTTACTTCATGTGATTATCGGGGGGAGTCAAGACAATGTGGGTGGAAGTTGACTAAAAACATTCCAAGGAATTCTAAAAATATTTTGATTGTTTTGCATGAAACTGTAAGTACTAAATCACATATCACTTACTGGAAGCTTTTTAGCCGCTTACACGCTGAACTCTTGCACCGCTCGACTGTTTACCATCCGTGGATCTGTTCCGGTTTAGTTACTGGAGGGTCTGCCAAGATGCTGTGTTTGGCCTTATCAAAACATCAATTAATATTCCAGACACAAAACAATAACGGACACAGACTGAGCAGGAGGGTGTCAGATAATCAAAACATGATAAAAGTGACATAATATGTCATAAAATTAGTGCATGAAATGTTGGTGTGTGTTCAAATACTGACATGCTCTTTCAATTTGTTTACTGCATCGTTTAGGAGGAGCAACGCTACCCATCTTTACCTCAAGAAACTGTTCTTCACAAGGACGGAGAGCAGGTAGTTGTGTTTGAAAGAGGCAGAGGGGTAAATCTAAGGAGCGAAGAGGAGAAGACATAATGGAGCTGGGAAGAGGAAGAGCTCATGGAGAAGGCTGATAATGCAGAGCATATCGAGCTCTCCATTCTTTACCACCGGGGTGTCTGAGCTGCTGCCGACAGCCTGTTGAGCAGTGTGTTGATGTATGGGGTGTTGCTTAATAACAGCAGTCTGTCTGCTGGTCAACCCACAGAGCGGAAAAAACCGCCAGGAGTCATTTTATGTACTGTAGGATTCAAGTGGCTGCATAAAAGAGTCACGCAGCACTTGTCTTCTATTCTAACTACTATGTACTGTAAGCATCTGTACAGCTTTATGGCTGCAGGAACAGATTGCACGTAATCCTCGATCGATACCATTTTGTTGTCATGTAGAATTAGTAGATTTTTTTCAGTACTTTGTTGTTGTGAAAGGCAAACAGAGCACAGAGCACAGGCGGCTTTGACATGAAAATAGCTCCAAAACATAAAATACTTTTCAATAGGATGTAATATGTTAGTCAAAGCAGGAGTTTGGAGGTCAGGTCTGCTTGAGCTTGAGCTGTGCGAACCTAAACAAGACTAAACACACACAAAAAAACATAGTTAGCATTTTCCAGCAATGCATTTACATTTATTTTGCACGAAGCCTTAAAGCTTCAAAGAGATCCAGACTTACTGTGCAGCTTTGGTACTGAGTTTTGCATTATAAT
The DNA here is from genome assembly GCF_000239375.1 of Pundamilia nyererei. Lineage (NCBI taxonomy): Eukaryota > Metazoa > Chordata > Actinopteri > Cichliformes > Cichlidae > Pundamilia > Pundamilia nyererei. The sequence continues at coordinate 1,133,502 of NW_005187553.1, read as the reverse complement.
TAATACAAACATTGCATGTTAATATGCTCACATACTGTCTCTCAAGTCCTGTTCTTCCATAAATGCATTCATGCCCTCAATTGTCACCATGATGACAATGATGTGGATAGGGCCTCATTGTGATTCATTGTGTAGCTAACAGACAAATTTTTTTAAGACATTTCAGGTAAAACCACACATCATCTTTGTTTTGCTGTTAGCGGTAATGCATTTTAAGCTGGCATCTTCACTGCAGGAATTTAGAATAATAAGTGGTCAGATGTTTAGGGTTCAAAAAGTGCTGTAGATAGCACGACGACATAGTCAAACCATAATGTGGCACTCACACTTTCTTTTGGTTAAGGTTCCAGACTATAGAAGCCTCAAAAATGTCTGTCACATTTCATGCCACTCCATCTCATTAAGATATTTTCAGTCGGGTCAAAGTTTGCCATGATCAGTCAACTGACTCCATTTCCTCTATATGTAACATGGGCCAAAGTGGTAGACTCAAATTTCCCACTCAAATATATGGCTATTCCAGGGCTGCAGATGAATATGCTGTATTACAGAAGAGTTTTGTTCCAGGCTCACCCACCTCACTGAAAATACACCAGGTTTTCCTGAAAAATGCTGTGGACTGGCCCCAGATGAAGAGGAAGCTTTAATCTCTGCAGGGTGTTTATTTTGTCTGTGTTTCATGGTGATCTGGATCCACTCCAGTGTTTGGGAGACTCCACCTGTCTCAACAGAGCTGGTACTGCTCAAGGGTGTGACACATGTGGAGAAACTAAAGTACATGCTGATGTGAGCACTTTAGATAACATAATGCCACGACAAAAGCACACAAAGTTGGGAAGGGAATGTTCAACCGGCACAGTTTAGCAGGGAACATTACTCATACAATGGAAGATAGTTGTGGAGAAAAGATTCAGTCCTCTTATTAATCTGCAACGTCACTAATCTTGTGACGTTATAAATAAAACGAAATAAAAGCTGCAAACATTGTCCAAAATATTTTTTGGCCTTCTCAGTTTCAAGATGCAGTTTATGTGGATGAAACAGCTGCTTATTGGGGTCAGACTGAGAAAACAGTGGCCACGTAACATCACCAGTGATGACTCAACTAAGTGAAATGCAGGTCACTTCACTAAAGATGCACATCATTCAAGCACAGCAAGATTTCTCATTTAGCTGCTCATACCTGTATTTTTCCAGCTGTGACATCCACCCCACTGCTCGAAAGTCAGAGGTCACTAGAAAAGAGCCATGCTTTTTAAAGAAAATCGTTGGATTACATTTGAGACAATACATTTGACTAGTTGAGTATCTGGAGCATCAGTTTGATTAAAGTTGCCAAAAAAAAAGGAAACAAAAAAACCTCTTTTCAAAAACAAAACGCTGTTATATCAGGGGAATTGCCAGAGTAGTTTTAACACTGTCTAAATTCACAGAACAGCACAGAGGTGGAAAGCTGCAGTGTACCTCTGACCAAGAAGGAAAGTCCATCAGACTCTCAGTTTGAGGAATAGACATCTCACAGTTCCTCCGCTGCCAGCTTCATTATATAAATGCAATCCATAAGAGCCATATTCTGCTAGATTGTGAAGGAAGTAGTACACTGTTGCATGAAATCTTCAGTTTTTAGTCATTTTTATCCACAGTCAGCTGCCATATTTTTCGGACCATAAGGGGCACCAGATTATAAGACGCACTTTCGATGAATGGGTCTGTTTTCATATATAGGGTACCCTGGATTATAAGGCGCATTAAATCAAGCAAAACAGTCAGATAAGTCAAACTTTACTCAACTCATTCTTCTTGCCTCTTCTACTTCCGTACCATTGATTCATTAATGTTGAATTATGTTATGCTAACATAGCTGTGTTGCTAGCGATCACGTAGCATAACGTTATATACCAGCTAGCACAACTTCAGTAACCCTACAAAAGTCACTGCTGTTTAGTTTTCTGTCTTCATTCATGTTAGAAGTGATAGCAGAGCTGTATGTTTTATTTTTTTCAGAAATCTCTCAGTCAGAACATGCTCTATCATGTTTAGGTGGAAACTAGCGAGGTAAGTTCCTGCTAACTTCTAACTCCATTAAATTTAATAAATTCTGTTTTCATGGATGTCTGGATGTTAAACGCAATTGTTACACCTGGTAAAGCAGCAATGCTGATGATTTTATTAAGGATGAAATAATTTAGACAGTTTTTAACTCAGTGATGCCACAGTGCTTGTTTGACTTTGGGGCCTGAAGCAGACGGAGTTTTGGACCCGGATTACTCCGAGTCCGCAAGTCTCCTGACTACTGTAGCCGTAATGCTCCGACAATCCATGAAGCGGTGCGGCTTCATAGCTTACCAGTCGTACTAAAACATTTTTTGATAGATTTTTGAGTGCTGTGTACCACATAAAATCGGTTCGAGGTCAGTAAGCACAACCAGAATTCATACATAAAGTGCACCGGATTATAAGGCGCACTGTCGATTTTTGAGAAAATTAAAGGATTTTAGGTGCGCCTTATAGTGCGGAAAATACATTACCGGTATTTAAAATTGTTACTTCTAAAATTGTTACAATTTTCAGCCCCTGCTAATGTGATTAATAACACTTTTAACATTACAAACTGGAAGAAAACTGGAACGAAAGTTGCTGAAAATAACCCTCTACACCTGGGTAGATAATATTGCGGTCAACAGTTTATGTAAATGTTTATTAAAAATGTTTATTATTTATATAATAAACTATGACTATTACAATGCTTGTGCGAAAGCTGACTTATTTAGTATGCTGTTTATACTGTTTTTATATAAGACAGTATACAGTTGGTATAAAGGCTGAATTCAGTGAATGTAGCTAAGCATCATCACCTTAAATTTAAATTAATCGCTGCTGGATTTACCCTAACACTGACCATGAACACCACAGCTGCTCAACAGAATGGCTGTGGTTCAGGAGTTAGAGCTGGCCATCTACCAATCAGAAGGCTGGGCAAGATACTAATCCTCCAGGTTGTTCTCCGATGAATCCATCAGAGTGTGAATGGGTGAATGAGGCAAGTTGTATGAAGTACTTTGAGTACTCAGAGTAGAAAAGCAATGTATAAGAACAAGTCCATTTACCATTTACCAGTCAAATGCAGTGCATTTCTCTAAATTTGCCACAGTACAGCACTAAACTGTATTCTGATGCAACCTTTGAATAACACAAAGTTCATATACCTTAGTTTGTTTTGCAGGATGTTTCACTAATCTTTGATTTAAAGAACTGGGATATTACATGTAAGCTTTAAATTTCCTCTAAGCAGTCCCTACCTTTAAATATAACTGCTCGTGTCCGGTCTTTCTTACATCTTTCTCCCTCTCTGAGAGAAGTTAGCTCTCATTCTTTTGTCTGCTTGGGAACTACAGCAGCTGGACCTTTAGCTAGCAGATACACTGTGATGATGTTGATGTTTGAAGGCAAACAGTGAATAATAATATCTTCCCTCAGCTTAACTATAAGCTCTTTTTTTTGGTGCTTGAACTTTACAGAATGTTTATTTTCATTTCACCAATTTTCCCTGTAACCAAATATAATTTTTGCCTTTTTGATGCATTCAATATTTTAAAAATCTGTGATTGCCTTTTGTTGTCTTCTGACTTTGGAGCGAGCGTGTACACTGCTTCATTATACTTAAACAAAGATGTTATAAAGGTCTGGGAGCATCTTGCAATGTTTATAGCAACAGATAACGGGAAAAACAGTGCGATCAACCATGTAAATAAACAGAGTTGACTGGTGGGAGACGTTTTACATCTTCACAAGAAATTAGATTGTATGGCTTACACCGAAAGTCAAAGTTGTGCTTTTAGAGTTTTAAGTCACCTTTCCCTAATGAATATAATTCCGATGCATGATGCTTATTAGCACCTGTAATCTTTTATATGAAACCCAAACAAAGAGCTTTAGAGTCTATTTAAAATTTTAATTGCTTATTTGTGCAAAGTTAAATCAGCTGCACCAATCAAAGGGTGGCATGTTTTATCTTTTATTTACTCCTGCCCGATAAGTCAATTGAACCAGAAATGAGGCCATGTTTCCAGAAAACAGTTCAATCACAAATGATTTACTTTTTGACAGCAGTTAGATGTCATTAATTTTCTCACCATGCTGTACATCATTTCTCATAAAGATTCAAAATACTCTAAAGAGTTCCCCACAGGAAATCATTTTAGTACTGAAGCACCAGATTATTCCTGTTTACACCTTTACAGGGTTAGAATAACAAGAATGTCCTCCACAGTGTTCGTGGTGTTTCACCCAAAAAGTAGATTTGATGTTGACACGCTTGATAAGCATTTGACAGGCACTGCAGAAGGAGTGAGGGTGCACAGAGACATCCTCCCACAGCTTTCACACATGTTAATCATCAAACACAAAATACATGGAAGCCCACGTAGCAACGCACAGACATCAGTTTGTGATTTCCCACAGAAACAACACCATCGTCCCCCATCTCCAGACTGTAGAAGGGACACGAAAGTGCCTGTTATAAGAGACCGTCATGTCCAGAGAACAGTCCTGTTATTGCACAAAATGACACAGCCTGCAGTAAAAATTTCCACACACAAATAAAAGCTTCTGTGACTGTAACGTCAAATAAACTGAGGATCACCAGCGCTCTTCATAAAATCGTCTCTTTGTAAAAAACTTGTAAACAAGAACAAGAGCAGTGCTTCAGTCTTGTTCAGCATAAACCTTAAACAGATGCAAGAACAATCACAGCAGCACTCCGTCAGACCTGCATGGTGGTTTGGCTAGATGAAAGCCACTCTTGAGTAAATGACATATGACAGCCCACTTGGAGATTGCCGAAAGTAACTCAAGAGGCATGAAGACAAAAGATTCTCTGTTATAATGAGCCAATAAAAAAATCAGCTTTTCTTTAAGCAGAACTCCAAAAAGCTGTCTGATACAGACTCCTGCAGTGAATCTTTGTAGAGCACTAATTGGGAGTTTATGGATCGGCAGGAAATCTACCATGTAGCTCCTCTGAAACCCCACGCCGTAACCTGACGTGCATCTCACTACAAATTTAATTACACATCATATTAATGCAGTCTGCATCTAATGTGATTGGTCTGTTCAGTGTTGTCAATTTGTCCTGTGTGTTTCTAGTGCTGCAGTTTTTGAAGTTATCAGTGACGGTAACAATCATCATCTCACTATAGGAATATTAATCATAGCATCAGTGTAAGGACTCACAAATGCCAGCATATTACTGCAGAAACTATCAGAATACACAAATGTGATTGGCCCTGAAAACCCCCCCAAAACTGACCACAACAAAGAGCCGGGATTGAGAGGGGAAAAAGTCCCGGCTTTTTATCCCACGTAAACAGCTGACGTTGTAGCATTTATGCTTGTGTTGGTGCATTTTGTTTTAATTACCTTGTGGTCACGTCCAGGTGTTTTTATGTGTCCCACGAGACACAGGAGAAAAAAAATATAATGCCAGGGCTTTTTTTCCCCTTGGAGTGGAGTGGATGCCCACTCTTTGTTGTGGTTAGTTTGTTTTGGGGGGGCTGCAGACATATTTGTGCACATCCATTCCGGTAGATTTATCAATCTCCTTCCAGGAATATGCTGAGATTTGTGAGTCCTGATCGGGACTATTTAATGGAGCTGTCAGTAAAACACATAAGAGTTTCAGCCAAACTGACACGACAATTCTCAATGGTTTGACATTTTGAATGTATCGTATCAAATTGTATTGCATTGTATTGTATTGTGTGGTATCATATCATCATATCCTAGTCTATGACATCACATCATATTGTATCACATTAGGTCATATTGCACTGTAGAGCAGCGGTCCCCAACCTTTTTCGCACCACGGACCAGTTCATGCCTGACAATATTTTCACGGACCAGCCTTTAAGGTGTTGCGGATAAATACAACAAAATAAAACTAGTACCGGTACCGTAAAAAAGAAGATTTATTCATAACACACGTGAAAAGACCTAGGAAAACCGAGTTAACGATAACAAAATAACGCTCAAAACCGATAAAAACCCTGAAAACCTGTCATGAAACGCTGTGTGGCAGGCAGGAGATGAGGACTCAAAGTGCAGGACTCAGACTCAGGGGATGAACTCAAAATCACAGCCTTTTTTTGCTGATCACAGAAAAACGAGCATACAAAGTAAAATAGGCTAAACTGGGAAACAATGAACTAAAACACAGGGAGATCCACACAGCATGAGGGATGACGCGACACTGACTCAGAGAAACACAGGGTTTAAATACACTGGGAAGTAACGAGGGGAATGAGACACAGAAGGAGAGCACAGCTGGGAGAAATCAGAACTGACGAGACAAGGGAGCAAAGTAGGATACACTCACATGAGACACAGACCTTCAAAGTAAAACAGGAATTAGCACAGATGCAAACTAGACTAGGGGAGACAGAGCAACTAAGAAACACAGAGGGCAGCTACTAAATACTCAGAGAACTAAACAGAATACAAGAAAACCAAACTAAGACACTACACTAAAGAATAAGCTGGGACAACAAAGAGAACTAAGAACATAATACAGAAAACTCAGAGGCACAAGAAACTCAAAACACTGGGTCACTGACCCAGGACCGTGACGAAACCATACATTTCACACCTGAGCCTCAACTCTCGCGGCCCGGTACCAAACAACTCACGGACCGGTACCGGTCCGAGGCCCGGGGGTTGGGGACCGCTGCTGTATAGTACAGGGGTGGGCATTTCCAGGCCTCGAGGGCTGGCGTCCTGCAGGTTTTAGATCTCACACTGGGTCAACACACCTGAATCAAATGATTAGTTCATTACCAGGCTTCTGGAGAACTTCAAGACATGTTGAGGAGGTCATTTAGCCATTTGAATCAGCTGTGTTGGATCAAGGACACATCGAAAACCTGCAGGACACCGGCACTCGAGGCCTGGAGTTGCCCACCCCTGGTATAGTATGATATGTTGTCATATGACATTGCATCGTATTTCATTCTGTTACATGGTAATGTGTCTCATTGTGAGGCATCTTACAGTATTGCACTATGTTATCTCATATTGTTTCACATTGCATCATATCTGTGGCAGACAGGTGTGCCAAACTGACAAGTGAGACTTTTTCTTTTTTTACTCCAAGATCCTTTGAATTGAAGATCATTTAACTGGATTTCATGATTGGGACAACACCGCAGACATTCTCTGTCTATATATGAGCCCCCTGCACTGCAAGCTGTTTGTTTTCGTTTTATGCCCCATCCCAGCCCCCTTTTTCAATTCATTCACCTCTCATTAGTGCATGGGGATCTGCAGTCCTCAAGGCATTCACACTATTGAGATCCTGTTTCTCTTTAAACTTTATTCTACCTTATTCTAGTTGCTCCGACCTTTGCTGGTTAACTACTCCCTCAGTTTTCAGCCGATTCCCACCATTTAAACTTTAATCTGTTCTGCTCCATGCTAATGCCAGCTCTTTTGGTGCTCATACCTTTCATACTTTTTGAGATATTAAGATTTTTATGCCATTTTTTGGCAAATCCCGCTTATGACAAAAAACATTTCAGTAAACAGTTCAACTTTTTTAACTCTTTTCAACACAAATTTCAGCTTTTTTACCTCTTTTCAGCAGAATTTTCCATTTTTCAATACTTTTCAGCACAAATTCCTGCTTCTTTAGCTGTTTTCACTGCAAACTTCAGCTTCTTCACCTCTTTTCAGCAGAAATTCTGCTAATTCAAGTCTTTCTTTCTTGACTCTCTTCAGTGTAGTCTTTCAAATAAAGAATTTTTCAGCAGAGTTCAGCTTCTACACAGTGTTTTCAGCGGAGTTCTCCTTCTGCTGTTTTCAGATTCC
>NW_005187553.1:1113171-1125037 GCF_000239375.1 Pundamilia nyererei | reverse complement strand
AATGTATGAATCTATAATTTTAAGATCTCAATTTTCTGTGGACTATTGTCTAAATTATATTTTGCTCGACAATATTACTTATTTAAATGTTTCATGTAATAAAGGCGCGTTGAAGCGACGTAACAGAGTACAAGAAGAGAGGGAGGGAGGCGGAACTTAGAGTCTCACTTAGTGACGGTTACTCTCTCTCTGGCTCACTCTCTCCCTCTCACTCCGTCTGTGTGTGCATGTGTGTGTTTGGCTGTGTGTGTGTCTCAGTCTGCCGGCTGTTGTCGCTGTGCTCACACTGTTTAGTACTTTCACAGCCACTGTACCATCTGTCCGAGCATTTTTCGCGGAGGTTGAATGAAACTAAACGAGTTTTCGTCCCCCTATCTGGATAGTCTCCTTTTTTGGGAACTGACTCCAAGACTCCAGGAACCTAAACGTGAGTACAGCATCGCATCGTTTAATGACAAGCGTCTTTACCGCTGTATTTGCGCTTTGCTTTAAATGCAAGTGAAACTGTCTTCTACAACAGAAAACTAGAACTGAGCTCGGTCGTTGAGGAATTTTCCTGATAGATCATTAGATCACCGTTTTCACATCCTGTAACACAGACATCGCGACAAAGTTTAGCGTCTGCATTAAATAGTGATATAAAAAACTAGAATTCTTGATGCACAGAAATAAAAAAGGGAGATTTTACTATTCATATTCACGGTTTTTGCTGTTTCCTTTTTATTGTCAACTTCCCAACATCCCATCCACTCTGAGTGTTATTTTTTGTGATCCCATTAACCTGTAGCAGCGGGAAATCAGCTGAGCTGGCACCACTGACATTGCGGTACAGCAGGCACTAGTGTCCCTGCCACAGCTCCAGGGGTAATGAGTGCAGACAATTAATAAATTATCAGATTGAACGATTAAATCGGCTGCTTGTGTCACTGAATCCCTCCAGCTCCATATTACTCTGGGAGCGACCATGCACTGTTTGTGATGTTGCAGCAGCTTGGCCACTGTCAAGAACCGTTCTGAGTGCAGTTTATTGTGTGCTGATGCAGACTGGGAGCGTTCTGTAATGAGTTTGTGAACTTTAAAGGGGGATGCCTGTACTAGTAAAGCCCGTAGCTCATTTATCACCCCTAGCAGAAAATGTCTCAGTTGTGCATAAATGAATAATAATATTGTCCTTTTTCACTTTAAAAAGGACAATGGAGAGTGTGCATTAGTTTGTATTACAGTACCAAAGTCTGCTGTTCAAATGACAAATATCACACAGAGGTTACATCTAATGCAAACAGACTGCTTCTAGCAGAGAAAACAGTAGATTGGTCCTTAATTCATGCATTCTTCGGCCTACTTAGGATCTTTACAGGAAAAAAGTGTGTTGAGGCGACTACTGTGTTATATAAATAAACTTGAATTAAACTCAATTGAATCTGTCACATGCAGATGATAACAAAAGAAAATAAAACATAAGTGTCAGAGTCAGAGGTGATCTGAAAGGTATCAATACTTTGTTTTTAATTGAACATTTCGAGATCGATTATATACATTTACAAAAATATCTGTGTATGAAAATCTACAATGACTTCTGCACTTTCATTAGACACTCGAGCAGCTGAGCCACCTCAGGCAGAGAGAGGGAGAGAGAGACACAGGGACAGCGATCTCGGAGAAAATGTCATGCTTCACTAGGATGCGGGGAGATGTTTCGATGGACCTTAATGGTCTTTTTTAGTCGAAAATCGAAACCATGAATCCTCTGTTCCTCCTGAAGAATTCCTGTTTTCTACTTCTACAGTTGTAATGTTAAAATCAATAGGATCTCATCTTCTTCTCCCCTGTGTCTGCACCGCCCCCCCTCCCCTGTTTTCTCTTTCCTCGGTGAAGATGGATACAGTCAGTCTGTCCCTCTCTTTCACGTATTTCATCTTTCCCTCTTTTTTCTTTCCTGATTTCCTGCTTCACTGGCTCATTAACCTAAAGTGTATTACAAAGCAGTGAGGGGGAAATTACATTTATTTTTTAATGATCCATTAAATTTAAATGCAATTCTCCCTCATTTCTGTATTGGTGCATGATTTAAAACATTGCAAGTAAACATCCCCTCCTCATTCTTGACCCCTGTCACCTCACCGGAAAGATAATCTGTGCAGGTTTAGCTCCGACCTTCAAGGCAGATGGATGACTGTGGTTAGCCGAGCGCCAGCTTTACTTACCTGAAGTTCCTTTTTCCACCACTTCACGCCTTCTCCTTTCACCCTTAGTCCAGATGAATCTCTCCTCTCCTTCCTTCTTCAAGGTTTCCCTTAGAAGTCAGATTTTGATGTGACCTTTAAAAAACCCTGAACACTGAACCAAAACCCACTTACATCTGACTTTTGTCTTCAGTGTGAAATTGTATAATAGGGATTCAGTCCGGGTCAAATGACTCTGCAGCTGTCACAGTTATTAGCGGTTCCAGCTCAGATCAGCAATGATAGAAACATGACACCCAGGTTTTGACCCCCTTTTCACGCTGTGATGGGCGTTTGTGTTGTCATTCTGTCTTAACTTATCCAACTCTGTCATCTCAGCCCCAAATTCCATCAGTCTCCATTAAAGCAGCAAACTAACATTGTTTAGTCAGCACTGAAGCTGAAGAGACTAAAGTAAAAAACACCAAAAACGTAACCACAGTAACACTATCAGTGGACTCTATGTGGCTCAGTAGAGTTTACTGATCTTATTTTCAGGTTGTTTGTGAGGTTAAAACACAGCTGAAAAACAACCGTCTAACTCATCTTGTGAATATCTTTTACAAATTAAAAAAAGCATATATGGCACACCTGTCAGTGCGCGTGTGCCATAGTTTTTATGATTGCCAACAATATTTAGTTCACTGGATGGATTAAGATTGGCACAAACACAGTGTTTGGTGCTTTTAGGGTTTAGAGTATGGGCTATTCTTCACTTTTCCAACAACTCTAGCAAGTCACAGCTTTCACTCATCCTGTGTAAAATGTCAAAAGAGGATTAAGAAAATTGGATTAGGAAATGTGATTCAAGTAAAGGTGATGTGGGACGAAGAGCTGAGAAATGAGTAGACAGGACAGAGTTTTTAAAGGACAGGAGAAACAAAACTGAGATTAAAGTAGGTGAGGTCAAAGGGAGTGGAAAGTGGAAGATGGATGTTAGGATGAGGACTGGAGGATAAAAAAAGAACTTCAGAGGTGGGTTAATGTGAACGAGATAGCAGTGAAGGTGTAATTGGTCTCCAGAGGAGCTCTGATAAGCAGCACTTAAGAGCCTTTGTGGTTAAGTAATCACTGTGATTAACGGCTACAGCGCTGGAGAACGACACTAACAAGTAGCCTGACTGTAGGATCGACACCCACCGTGGTACATTATCACATTATATTGAAACATTACAGTGTTGTGGTGTGGTTTCCTCTCCAGTTTTTTGCAATTTTCTGAAAAGACTTAGACTTCAGATCCTCACTTCAGATCCTGTGTGGATCTGAAGTGAGGATTTAAATGCAGCTTTACATCAGAACTCTTATTTATCTGAGTTTGTGGATCGTCACAGAATTGCTTGGTCATTGCTTCACACTTCATTTTATATTTGCATATTATGTGTTAACTGTCTTGGTACAACATCTTCTCTGGTTCCTTTGGCCCCACGCTTACTGCTTTTTCACACATGCACAGAGGAGGAAGTTTGTTCTGCTCCACCAGCATTTGACAACATTTGTCTGCAGTGCTTGTGTGGCAGATTAGAAGTGTGTTTCCATGCAGTGCCATTATCCTGTGAATAGCTTTTAGCGCATCCAACGGAACAACTACCCACCATTATGGGCCAGTTATGTGTTGGTTGTTTTTACAAATGGGGTAAAATTAACTGGCAGGCAGTAGAATAAAGCCTTACTTTATTCCTCTAATGGTGGGCGTTTCCTTTAATGATACAACATCACATGAAAACTGTTAATAGAGTCAGTGTGCAGCTGACATACTAAAATGAGGTAAAAGATCTTGCTATTTAGAAATCAGAAAGGTCAAGATTTTTTACCCTCTACTAATGTCACGATCCTGTGTCGGTGACCCAGTGTTTTGTGTTATTGTTAATCTTAGATTTCATCATGGTTCATCATTTTTGTTTATGGTTCAGTATTTCTAGCTCTAGAGTTCTTCTTCTTTGTTTTGTGATTTCTAGTTCCTGGGTTTTGTTCCTGTGGCCTCATGTTTAGTGCAGGTTTAGTTCTGTCTTCATGTTTATTTTCTTGCTCCCCGGTCAGTCGTGTGTCATGTCGGAGTTTGTCACTCATGTCTCTGTGCTCCGTGTTCAATCTGTTGAGTGTCAGGTCCATGCCTGTCGTGTGTTTCCTGTTTTATTTTGATAGTCCCTGTCCTGTGTGCAGTGTGCCTGGTTTTGCTTCCCTTGTCTCGTTGGGTCTGATTTGTCCCAGTTGTGTTACCACCTGTTCCCCATCCTCTCATTGCCCTCATCATGTTGTGTTTTTCCTCTGTGCTTCTGGTAATGTTCTGGTTCTCTGTTTCCTGGTTTTGTTTTCTAGTTTCTCAGTTTTCCAGTTTAAGTTTTGTGTTTCTAGTTTAGCTTTCCTGTATTTCATATTTGAATGTTCCCCTGCAAGAAAGCTGCTGCTTTTAGTTAATTATTCTCTCTCCGAGTCCTGTGTTGAGGTCCTAGACACAGCAAACCCTGACAATTAACCTGATTGTTTTATGTAGGCTTATATATTGATGCTGATGATCTAGTTATTGAATCGGGGGAATGTGTGCATGCAAAGTTTTACAGTGTTTATGTGCTTTGTGAGTGAGAGTTGGGCAGGATGGCTTTTATACTATGTTTACATCAACCAAGGAGGCGATGTTTCTGGTAGCGTTTGTGTACATGTTTGTAAACACGATAGCTTTGAATAAATCAATGTTAACAGTCCATTAAAATTCGGCTGACGTCCACCAAGATATTCTGATTTATTGGTTGAAAATTGACAAAAAGCCTTGTAAGTTAGATAGTCTGTTTGTTATAAGTGTGGTGTGCATTGTCAACACATTGAAAGGACTGTATAAAGATTTAAAATGTGTCACATGTGACCTCTGACCTCTCCTTCAAGGCCAATATCTTTAAAGAAAGTCTTGCCAAGAGAAAATGACTGAGCTGCCTATTAGTTAAAAATGTTCTGAATATATTATATAATAAACACAATCAATACAGATGATCTATTACCTACTCTACATAATGTTTGTGTAATCAAAATAAATGTGTCATGCTAGGCTAAAGTAAATACTGCCCAGAGAGTGAGCTCTCTTGCACTCTCTCTTACGCTAATACTTGGATATTTTTGTATTTTATGCCTTTGTTAGCTGTTTTAATGCTCCGTGTATCTGCCCATGGTGTGCAGATGCAATTCAGGAAGTACCTAAATTGGTTACACAGCATCTTTTCTCCCATGAGATCAATTTTTGTGCCTGTTCCCTGACAAAGAATAAAACTACAACTAAAGTATAAGTGATGCATTTTGTGCTGTTTGATCAACACTTAAACCAACATTATTATACAGACAATCAAAAACTTTTTAGAATACAGACAATAACATGTGAGTTTGTTTACTGGTCACGATGTACAGACTGAACATTTTCGGTAGATAGATAGCAACCTATGGGTTCACAGGGTGCCTAATTGGACGATTGTTCTGGAGATGGCATGTGCCACAGTCCTGGTTTTTAATTAGGGGGGTGACTCATAAACGAGTGTGCGTAGTAGTGCTTTGTGTCACACCTATAAATCCACCCACTCTCACCCACGCTGAGACTGGTCCGGTGCCACGTGTAGCTACTTGTTTAATTGGAAGTCCCTGTGCAGAGTTTTGTTTTTGGCCAGTGCAATTTGCTGTGCTTGCTTTTGCTTTCCTGTAGTCAAGAGCTCATTTGCAGGAGCAACAACACCTATGACTTATTTATGCTTTGTTGGTTGTCAAGATAATTATTTGTCTGTTTTTTCCACAGCGTATCGGAAATATCAATATATCTTTAAGCAATAGAGGGTTTGTAACTTGCGTTAGTCATTTATTGAACAATATTTTAAATATTAGCTGGTCCAACATTAGTGGTTTGCCATTTTACTGCCTCATTACTTCATCAACTGAGTGAGATGAATTAGATGCAGCCTATTATTTTCTAATTATGAAGATAAGGGCAAAAAATGTAATAACCCTTAACATAATTAGATGTTGGACAAGAATTAATATGGTTATAAAGTTTTGTGTTAGTTACAGAATTTCATTGTTTTGGAAATCTATGCAGCAACAACAACAACAACAACAACAACAACAACAACAAAAAGACAAAGGAAAACGAGATAAAACTTTGCCGTTCTTATTCGTGCTGTCTTGTTCCTTTAAACCCTGTTTGTGGTGAGACTGGTCTTGCCCTGGGAAAATATGAATAACTCGAATAACCACTGAAGTTAAACCTTGTGTGACTGGCCTGGTGTGTTTTCAGTTGCTTTAAGAACAGTACCAGGGAATATTGCATGACTTGCATCTGCATAACAAAACATTTGTTGTTAGAAGGTGGTTAAGTGAGGAATCCATGTTGTATGAATAAAAATGCAGTTTTCCCATGCACCGCAGTTTAAATCCGCACAAATGACTTATTATAGGCCCTATAGTGTTCATATTTTTTACATTATAAATTCAGATCCCCACTTTTTCCACACTAAACTCTGGTTATGGTTGATGCAATGGTCAGTGCTTGTATGACTTGTGAAATCAACACAGTGTCACAACTCACAAGTACAGTCTTTTTGGAAACAAGAAGTGTTTCATAGCGTTTTTAGTACTCTGCAGAATACCTAATCTCTTCCATGTGTTGCAATAATTTCCATTTGTGCCATTTGGCAATCATTTTGGGTCCCTGCATTTATAAATTGCAGAGACAGACCAGCTTGCAAACCCATCCCTTGTGCAGGTTACAAAAATTTGAACATATAGAGCAAACAAAAAACAAACAAACAAAAAGGCAAGAATAACAACACAACACTCTGACATAGCTAGTTTGAAAAACCTGTTTGGGAAGGCCAATGTTTGAGTAATGATAACTTACCCATAACCCTAACCCCTAACGCTAACCGTGCATTGGGTAAACAAATTGGATAAATAAATACATTTTCAAGGCCTCATACAATTTCATGTTTTTCTGGCCAAACAATGACCATCAGGCCATCAGGGCAATGCTTTGGCCAGTCAAAAGTCCAGAGAGTGCTGTTGCAGTTATAGAAAAACATGCTGTTATTTAAACTTTTCAAAGATGAAAATAATTTTTAGGCCTTAAAATGCATTATTACTATTTAGACTGGATTTCCTGGTTCCTGTTACATTTCATCAGAAGCTACTGGCATCTCAGATAACCTCAAGCTGTCTTTAGTATCTGTCCTGATTTGCTTTGTGAATAAATGCTGTTTGCTTTAGCTTTAGCTGCTTGGTTAGGGTTTGGGAAAGATCAGGGTTTGGCTTTTTTTTTATGCTGCATGTTTAAAAGTGATGCTAGCTTCTACATTACAGACCAAAAGGAACTAAGGGATACATAGTGTACATAAGTGATAAGAATGGGATTAGACCTGTGTTACAGTACTGATGTTAAAGGACACACTGTGGATATCTCTGACATGCAAAGGGTTTCAGCAGAATGGCAGTGTCTTGACTGTTGTGCAAATGATAATCATTTTATCTGCCAGCACCTCAAACAAAAGACCACCACACACAAACCACTGTCCTGTTTAAAACTGTGTTGTGTTTTGTGGTGTTGTGTCTCCAGCCACTTCCACTAAGTGAGGTTGTTCCTGATCACGCGTTACTGAGTGGCAGGTCAAGTTTGTGGCTCCTTTTTTTTAAATGGAAAAAAAGACACCCTGGCATGTACATATTTTGAAGGCCTTCCTGGAACATTGCTGTGTGAGTTTAGTAACGTAATGCAATGGAGCGCATCTCTGTGTGTCGACCGAGAGGGAAATTTAAACAGGAGAGGACGAAGGGAAACGAAGGAGGGACACACAGACACAGAGTTTAAATGTGTGTTTGTGTCTGACGACACTTGTAAATGAACCAGGTTGTGCTGAGGTCACTGCTGTCTGTCAGTAAACACTGTTAGCCCTGTTAGGCAGACACACACACACCTTCACACACATACTAATGTTTCCACTGAGGAGACAGCAGCACCTGTGGCAACCATTAGAGCAGTTTCAGATAGTCGATAACCATCTAACCATCACTCCGGGTTTTTTTTTCCCCATTAAATGTTGAGCTCTCTATCCACTTCTACAATATCAATGCCACCTCTATTTCTCCTCCATTGTGTTTATCTCCCTTTTTCCTCCCAGGTTAACTTTTTCCGCTCTTTTTCAGCCTCCTGCATCTCTTCTATCGCTCTATCTCTATCGTTTGTCCGGATAACATTACCAAAAACTCTTTTTCTAACCATCTAGCCGTACACACTTTCTATCTCTCATAGTATCTCTTTATCTTTTTCCACTTCTCCTGTCTCCTCTTCCAGTTTATTCATCTATTTGTCTTTCATTTTCTGTTCATCAATAGTTTTCTTCTTACCCATTCTTCTACTTTGTCTTCATGTTTCTTAATTTCAGTAACTCATATGATCCTGACTTAGACAATCTGATGATGTCAGAAAAATTAAAGTGCAGGAAAGGAGAAGCTATCCCTCTCTGAGTCACTTTGTTTCTTTCTCATTTTCCCCTGTCTCTCCAAGGTTCCTCATCAGGTCTGTGGCTATTGATTGTTTTAATAATAGATTACCAAAGATGATCAGATGAAACTCTAATGATACCCGAGGAAAGAAAGTAGACTGTAGCCAGTTTACAAAAACAGAAAGAGGCCCAGAGATCAAAATAGAAGACATAATGGATGAATGATGTGCCTATATGGACAGGTTTAGGTTTAGGTTTATATTTCGTGGGAGGAAGGCTTGTGCATGAGCGTGCTCTCATTTTGTTATACAATATGAATGCAAAATGCAGGTGCCTCTTAATACTTTGATTTTAAATGTTTAGTTAATAGTGTATTTTTTAATATATAAATTGAACAAAATTTTGGATTGATTAGTATCTGAGAATTGATTTTTGGCAACCCTAATTGTTACAACTCTAGCAGGTTTCGCGTTGTGTAGGTGTGTCCCGAGGAGCCAGTGGACAGCTGGCTTCATGCAGCAATCAGCCACACAGCAGTATATAACCTTGTGAAGAGCTTCTCAGTCAGTGTTCGGACTAGTCTTGGCTGGTGACTTTTAGTGGCATATTCTGCTTATTTTTACTAAGCTTGGAGGTTTCTTTGGGCTGCTAGTCAGTAGCAGGTATTTTCTGGCAGCAGAAGCATACCTTTTAATTTGGTTAACCATCTCTTTTGCCTATCATTAGGATATTTTAGTTTGTGGATGGCTTTTGTTTAGTTGAAATAGTGGTGTTCCCGTATCGTTATTCTTTTTAATAAAAATCTTAATTAAACAATTTGCTCTGTTTGGCTTCGTCTTTTCCTGATCATACCATTGTTCCTCCTCTCATCCCGTAGCTTTAGTCTTGAGGACGTAACAATAATGATCAATTACAGAGTGTTCACTTACTTGCTATCACTAGCTCTATTTCCAGAAACGCTCAGATCACAACTGATCTCAGAGCAATGAAAGCAATAGCTAGGAGTAGCTGTTCCAGCATTCTGGTCTCCAAACAGTTCCTGACAAAGACCAGGGATTCATTCACAATGTGCATGAAGGCAAGCAGAGAAACAACAGGCTACTCCAGCAACAAGATGGCAGATGCTTG
Source organism: Pundamilia nyererei (assembly GCF_000239375.1). Taxonomy (NCBI): domain Eukaryota; kingdom Metazoa; phylum Chordata; class Actinopteri; order Cichliformes; family Cichlidae; genus Pundamilia; species Pundamilia nyererei. The sequence continues at coordinate 1,115,223 of NW_005187553.1, read as the reverse complement.
TGTTAGATTTCACTGGATATAACACTACAAACAAGGCTTGCCTTGCTTGCCCTGTTGGAATACCATCCATTCTAAGCATCATAAAGGAGGATTATCGATGATATGTCTGCTGGCAAATGATTTGTCAATCACAAGAACGTGTGGTTCTTACAGAATGATTAACAGAACACAGCACTTTGACATAGCTAGTTTGAAAAACCTGTTCAGAAAGGCCAATGTTTGAGAAATGATAACTTAGCTGTAACCCTAACCCCTAACTCTAACCCTGCATTGGGTAAACAAAGGGCCAGCATGGGTAAATAAATACATTTTCAAGGCCAAATACAATTCCATGTTTGTCTGGCCAAACAATGACCATTGGGGCATCAGGGCAATGCTTTGGCCAGTCAGAAATCCTGAGAGTTTACCTTAGCAACTCCAGCAACAACATGGCAGATGCTTGTGTTAGATTTCACCGGATGTAACACAACAAGCAGGGCTTGCCTTGCTTGCCCTTTCGGAATACCATCCATTCTAAGCATCATAAAGGAGGATTATCGATGATATGTCAAATCACAACAAGAACATGTGATGCCATAGTAAATGCACCCCTTTTCATTATATCTGGTTTACAACACCAAGGTTATGATACAAAGACTTTATAAACCAGTGAGTGAAGTCATACTAGCTATTTCTATATGTATATCTTTTATATTGTCAGTGGATGGAGCTTTTAAGCTCAGGCTTTTATTGTAGTAAGAACCAAATCTGGGTAATCTTCATGAAGGGATCTTCAGTTATATTAATAACTTAAAGGTGGTTGTAAATTTATATAATAGTAAGTTACTTTTTACCCTTATGTCCCTATGCTTCATTATTGACTTGGTATAGACATCTTTCCCAGCGTTTCAGTTCATTTTTTAATTGACTCCAACCAACATATTGGCCGTCATTAGCTTTCTAGATATTTAGATATGACATTTATAACGGCCAGTAAGTGAAAATTTAAAAAGTAAGAAAGAGATTAGAGAAACACGTTTCAACCATGTTATGAGAGTTTATCCTGCGTTGTTTGTCCATCATTAAAAACTACGTGTTTAGAACAGTACAATAACAACAGTTAGCTGATCTGAGTCAGCTAGAGCATCAACAAGTAACTCACGACTTGTTGTAACTGTAAAACAAGTTTATTTTTAAACTGCACTTATATATTATTTAATAAATAACCATACATGACATAAACCTTACGTCTTTGGCAGCAGGTTGTCTAATTTTATGTCATGTACTTAGATCTGAGGGGGAAAAAAGCTTTTTAAGACTTCTACATATCACTCAACACCATGAACTTCAATAGAATTAACTATTAATTATCAGATGAGATGAGGCACAACAGGAAGTGCCTCAGGAAATAACCGCGTCCTCGCAGCCCACCAATGTTGGCAAACACATAGATATCGAAACTAGTGTAGACCTTCACTGACATTATGCTTTCCCCAAACACTCGCTAAACAACTTTTAGCCAACTTCTATTTGAATATCAGTTTACCACTGTGACACAGGCCAGTGTGTCTTCATTCTCTATTTCTAAAATCTTGGTCCTCGTAATATGCAAATGAAACAAAATCTTGATATAGTTTAAAGATTTAAAGTTGGCTGAATCTGTCGGGTAAAGTTTGGGATTTACAAAGTGTCTGGTTGATAATGCTTATTGCAAAGAATTTATTTCTATATGCATATATTTATTAGTTTATGTCCTCTATATGACTTTATTTAAAAGTTTTGTTTACATAGAGAGGCATGGCTTCCAAACTAAGGCCCCTTTGTGTGTGTGTGTGTGTGTGTCTGTGTATTGTAAGCCAGCCATATCTGTCATCACTCACATACTCACTCATTTACACACCCACACATACTCTCGACTCAACAGAAATTCAGACAGTCTTACATTTGTGAGTGTGTACTTGACAAACACACACACACACACACACACACACACACACACGTCTGCCTTGCTATCCTCGTGGGGACATCCCATTGACATAATGCTTTCCCTAGTCGCTTACCCTAACCCTAACC
>NW_005187553.1:1099304-1113066 GCF_000239375.1 Pundamilia nyererei | reverse complement strand
TTATTAAAACTGCTGACACCTCCACATCCAGACCTCCACTGGAATATCATTTGTCTGAGGTGCACTGAGCAGTGAAGGACTTAGTTTACAAATCATCATGTCACACCAGCACAGTGCAAAACACTCCCAGCATACTGCAACATACTGCTGTGTAGAAAACAATGTGAATCTCATTATTAGGTGCCTGTTTCCATACTGTTGTGGCAGAAATATTTTTTTTACCAGTATAAAAGCACATCTGCTAATTCAGATGGCAGTTAATCAATGGAAATGTCTCTACAATTATCCCCGATGCATCTAAGTGTATGTGTGCCAGTGTGTCAGAAGTAACCATTGACACTGTTTTGTCTCAACACCAAAATAGTGTGAATGGTGCAAATAGCATTAGTGAGGAGTTTCGATATCAATAAGCATGGGTATCATTAAAAGCCTTCTGATCCTGATTGATAAGCCGATAGACTACAAGTGTTCAGCCTTAGAGACACACGTAATTCATCTTACCATGTATTGGATGTAGTCTCATGTTAATTATTTGTGTATTCATGCAGACACACAAAACACTTACTGCATGTCTGAAAACAAATTAACAAGCTCTGGTCATCTGATCAAAGCCAAATTTGTCCAATAAGGCTCGATGCGGGAGGGATCACGGGAAAACATGGCACTTTTAATGAAGTCATTAATTTTCCCTGCAGGGTGTCAAGTCAAGCCTACGAAGGCTCTGACACATTGATGGCTACATGAGCACTCAAGCATGAAATGAATAGCCAAGATTAACTACCTGTAGCCTTCAACTTTCTCTCTGACTGCTTCAGGGTCTGGACTGCATTTCTTTTTACTAGTTTCTGCTTTTCTGCATTCCTGTCTCCTTCTTTTCCTCCTGAATGTGCACATTCAGTTCTTTTCCTCCTGCAAGGTGAGGATATTGAGCAAATGTGCCACATGTGCTAGCTGCATTGTCTATATTAAAACATTAGTAAATTAATGGTTTTGAGAAGTATTTCCCCTTAAAGCAATTTTGGGTGATCAGGTTTGTGCATCAAAAAGTTGGAAGCTTTGTGTTCTGTTTAGTTGAAAAAGAGGAATGTGGGAATATGTGATGTAATAAAGAAAAAATATCATAAGCTATTTAGCCTAACCATTTTCGATGGGTTAATCTTGGTTATTGCCAATCCATCCATCTCAACCATGTTAAGGAACTTAACATGGTTAACATGGAGCATGTCCTAGCTATCATAGGGTGAAAGTTTGTTGTCATTGTTGTCAAAAATGAATATTTCTCCTCTAGATGCACAAATTAAACACTTGCTCTACTAGATGTGTTGATTTCTCTTGAGTTATCTATGTTGGCATGATGTAATTCATAAATGCAAAACTTAAATTCCCCACTCAGTGTGTTGTGTTTGTGTATGGACAAATACAAACCCACTTTTATCAAGAGAGAGACATTTGGTTTCCTCCATGAGTCAATAAATCATCCAGATACACCAGGGCAGTTTTGCATTTGTAATACAACAAAGTTTACAAGTTCATTTTCTCATGGTGTGAACCAGAGAGCATTCTCTACCATGTTTGTCAAGTAGCATCGTACATTAGGCAGGATAGATGTCCTGTCTAAAAGTTTGTGTTTTTCAGCAGAATCTCAAACATTTTTTGGTTTCTAGTTGTTGTTCCACTTTAACAGAACCAACGAAGAAGCCTCACTTCACTACTAACTCCTACTTCCATTACAGTAAAATTTTATGAAGGGTCAAATAAATGAGTCAGTGAAAGCACTAAGAGAAAATATGGAAAAGGTTTCTAGAGGATTGTTCTGTTTTTGTATCCAGTTCACCTTCGATGAATATCTCTTTGTTTGATTTTATAGCTCGGTGTTGCTGTAAACAGGCTGCTGGTCAGCAGAAGGCTGTGGATTGAGTTTTTAGGCTTCCTGGAGCCTCACATAGAAGCAGGAAGTGAAACCTGTGGGTGCAGAACAAGTTCTGAGCTCTACATTAGAGAAAAAAACAAGCCTGTTTCAGTAGCCACGCCCCTTAATTGTTAGTTATTGAATAAGTGTGATATAAACATACTGTACATACAATAACAGTATTCGCATAGTGTAGAATCCTTTGACCAAAACCGAGAGATAATGCATGCTGTTATGGTAATGAGTTTGACTCTTAAACCATAATTTACAAAATGAACATCCCACTGTACTTAATAAGACTTTAAACTAGCGATGGAGACTGTGGAGTCACCAGGAAAGGCTGGATCCATATTTCAGTATGGTTCATGAAGCCCAAGGGCTGGTTGCCCATAGACTGCATATATAGTGCTTTGAAGAAGAATTTGCCCCCTCATTTTTTCTCTTTTTTGTGTACTTGTCTCATTTAAATGTTTTATATTATTAAACAAATTTTAATATTATTCAAACACAACACAAGTAAACATAAAATGTAATTTCTAAATGATGATTAGCTTTATTTAGGGAAAGAAAACTATTCAAACGAACACTACCTTGCCCTACGTGAAAAAGTAATTCCACCTCTTGGTAAATCATAAACTCAAAAAGCAACATATCATAAACAATTGATCCAAAAAAACCTCAAACAACAGATGAACGGAGTTAATGGAATCTATCTTAAAAGGATTATAAAGTCATTGCTAAGGCTTGGGACTCCAGCAAACCACAATAAGAGTCAATATCCACAAATGGAGAAAAATTGCAACAGTGGTGATGCATCCCAGGAGTGGCCGGCATACCAAAATTACTCCCAGGAGTGCATTAACGACTCATCAAGGAGGTCACAAAAGAATCCAGAACAACATCTAATAAAATGCAGGCTTCACTTGCCTGAGTTAATGTCAATGTGACTGAACAATAAGAAGGAGGCTGGCCTAAACAAAAAGAAGAGTTCAAAGACCAAGAAGTAAACCAAGGTTTGTCTTATATTTGACAAAAAGCATCTCAATCATCACCAAGACTTCTGGGAAAATTTTGGGTGAAATGACAAGACAAAAGCGGAACTTTTTGGAAGGATTGGATCCCATTAATCTAGCATAAAAAACACAGCATTTAATGGAAAGAAATACCATACCAACAAGTATGTTGTAAAGCCAGTTGAAATGCTTTAGCCCGACCTTAAACCGGCCATTCATACTCAAAAACCTTCAAATGTGGCTAAAAAACCCAAATTCTGCACTGAAAAGTGGACCCACATTCCTTCACAGAGATATAAGAGGCTCATTGCCAGTTACCACTAATACTTGACGGTAGTTCCTACTGCTAAAGGTGGCACAAGCAGTTATTAGGTTTAGGGAGCAATTACTTTGTCACACACTTGTATTTACTTGGGCTATCTTATATTTGGGTTATCTAATATTAACATTTATTAAATCTTTTAAAACACATAAGTGGAACCTAAATCAGGAAATTGGCAAATACTTTGTCATAGTACTGTAAAAGATGGATGTAGCTATTGTGTCAACATTAGCGTTTTGGCCATGTTGGTTATTTTGCAGCCAAAATTGAGTATATTTAGAGCTAAGGGTGGCGCGATATTGTGCTAGCTTATGCTAACATGCTTAGCTAACTATACAGGTGCAGTACACAGACAGACATACAGCACATATCTACCTTGTAATTAGTGTTAAGTACAAAACTGTAGTACTATATAAGACTTAAATAATATCATTGAATTCACCAAATTTTAAGCACAAACTTCTTATACAGTGTTTGACTCAAATTATCGAAGTTGAGACCGAGGCCTAGCGGACAGCTACCAGCTACACCCCCTCTGTACCTCCAGCACACTTGTCAGTGATAAAGCCCATACAGGGTTGTTACAATGGAGTAAACAATTCATAGCTATCAAAACCATTTATGTACTGGCCTGTATTTTTGTGTCTTTGGTAAGAACAAAACACGCAGCTTGTTCATCCAATCCAATCCAATCCAATTTTATTTATAAAGCACTTTAAAATACCCAGCACAGGAACAAAGTGCTGTACAGAAAGTAAGTTAAATAGCAAATTAAATAAATAAATCACATAAGACATAAAATTAAAATTAAAACAGCCCTATGTTAAAACAAAACAAGATAAAACAGCATCGAGTCACCTAAAAACAACTAAAATAAAATAAAAATAAATATAAAAACCAACATGTCACGTGGTGTCAAAGGCCAAAGTAAAGAGGTGGGTTTTCAAGAGTGACTTAAAAACAGGTAAAGAAGTGGCCTGTCTAATCTCTAAAGGAAGCTCATTCCACAGTTCATGTCTTTTTAATTAGAGTCAGTTCAAACACTGCAGTTTGAAACATCACAGACTTGTGCTTCAGACACATGGGATGTTTCTTTCTCTGCTGTGAATACTTTGCTCTGTTTTTCTTTCATTCATTTAATCTTTGTTGTTCTTTTAACATCTGTGTGTAAGTGTTGTTGTTTTTTCTGCATACATAGAGAGGTATTCTTGTTTTACTTGACAATGCCTGTGAGAGAAATTGACAAAACTCACTGCCCTTCTGTTTCTTGCTCTCTCAAACACATTACATATGAGCATAGTTAACCAGGTGAGACGGCCACATGACGAGGAGCGCGGGCCCGCAGGCTTCAGTCTAATGACTCAGCACGGCAACTGATGACGGGCTAGAAGCTGTTATCATGTGGTTGTTCCTGGTTGTTGTTCTTTGTAGCTCTCAGCAGCGCTGTCATCTTATCTAACATGTATTGTGGTGACAGACGCCATGTTCAGAACGTGCCATAACAGCAGCACATCCTGTTCTGATTATTGTTTTCTCTCATAATGTAGTTGTGTTTGCTCATATGTAGTCGTTATGAGTCTCATTGATGATCTGTTGTGGAAAAAACTGACTCATTGAGAGTTTCATTTGTTTTTTTGTTGTTCCGGTTTCTATCAACAAGAGTCAGGATAGTAACATGTAGGATTATTAGGATTTCTTCCTCAGCATTGGCACTATGAATTGAGTTTATTTTACATACTTTATAAACTACTTATTAGTTGCACAATGCAGGTAGAATTATTAGCACTATTGATTTATGTAGATGAAGGAGGATACTTGTGTGGCTTTCACCACTAATTCCTACCAATGCAGTCCTCCTTCTGTTTATCCCAATTTGATGCATCGCTTCCTGTTGTAATAAATGTTTTATTTTTTTTCCCAGAAAACAACTTTTTCACATAATAATTACTGTCTGCGTGGCTTCCTGATCACTGGGCCTCCTTCAAGAACCATACACACAATCAAATTCTTGATCTTCTACTTAGGTGAAAGTAATCCAGACTTGTTTTATCAATTATATACATAGATACACAGCAGTATGAGGAATATTTTAACTTAAATTTTCTTAACTGTTTAACTATTTTTGGAGGAGGACTAAAAGTTACACCAGTTGAGGTTAGGCAGGAGGCCTGGATATGTTGCCATTTCATCATAGGGCTAACACAGTGAGAAACAACCATTAAGACCTAGTACCAGTCTATCACTAATTAACCTTACATGTGTCACTGTAAGAAAAACCCAGAGCACCCAAAGGACATGCAAAATTCATTCAGCAGGGCCCGGGCTGGTGTCCAACCACATTCTTTTCACAGCGAAGCAATTGCTAACCATCCCACGACTCTGCTGTCCCACATTTAAGGGCCCATTACACCCGCAATTGTCGGCCTCAGAATGGCAGCGCATGCCAAAGTGACATTATATCTGATGGTGCAAGGTATACCTTGGTGTCATTTTGATACGTTGTGCACCTCCCAATTCTTGGAACCTTGTGTAGGTTCCACACCTCGTACGCCCTAGCTGAAGACACAAGTGTGCCACTGTTTCGATTTTTACTACAAAGATGTACTAGAGCAGACTCAGACTCCCAAATTATATGGATGATACTGCAACAGCATAAAAATATAAGACTTCCTGGGGAAATCTATTAAAAAATCTATGCTTTCTACTCCTTTACCTTCACTGACAATTTGGAGAATACTGGACTGCACTGAATACCGATGCCCTCAGTGCTGGTATAAATGGTGACAGGGCTGTTTTTTGTGCCCAGTATGATTAATGTGGCAACTTTAATGAGCTTGTTAGGCTGTTATGCTTTAATCAAAGTGATTTTGCTTGAAATATAGTGCAAAAACAACTAAAATAAATTAAGTACATAAATAAAGCTCCCTTATTCACAGTTTTCGCAGAAAACTCTGCATATTTGATTTTGCAGATTTTGCAGGATGCCCTTCATGGTGCAAACCCAAAGGAGTTTCTGTCTCCCCCTGGGACTGATCAATTGATCACATAAACCAAATAACTGTAATGCAAATTGGATGTTGTTCGATAAATCTAACGCAAAGTGTGTGACGATGTGTATCATTATCAAGGTTTGCAAAGCCAAGAGTTACTATATGTCTTAGTAAACCTTTAAAAGTTTGCTATCCAGTGTCATAGCAAACTCCTCTAATATACGTTTTATGCCCGACAGAGTATCACCAGCTTCTGTGATCACCTTTAGTATGCTAATGTTCTCCTGCTCAGTTTCTGACCGACACGTTCCTTTGGCTACCTGCTATTTATGGCACTGACCACATTGTTTCTTAAAGACATTTTAACAGTCTATTAAACTTAATGTCCCTCTTTATTTCCATCACAGTATGGCTCTGCTCTGATCATGTCCTTAGCAGCTGAATTAATAGACCAATTTGGAGGGGCCGTCACGGTAACATGATTACAAAATCCAGACTTTGTTCCCTCATCGTTCATTTATTCAAGGCACAGTTGATGTATGGAAGTGCATTGAGTTTACTTTCAGCTCAGTTGTGTCCTTGCCTCTGGCTATAAGTACTAAATTAGTCAGAAAGGACAGTCAATTAATCTTCGTGGTAAATATCGGAAAAACGTCTCTGATTTGATTTGCAGTTTTTCCAGAAACATGCTGCTCATAGTCACTTTCCAACAGCCATTTGGCTTTGGTGACACAATATGCCATACTGATTTTCAAACATTAAAAAAGTCTGTATTTTACAGTTACTGTTTATAGACAAAACTATATATTTAAATGTATTCGAGGGTCCAACGACTCATGGGTAGGTAGCATTTACAAGGTTGAAATTTAGATTAGAAGTTTTGAAGTTTGTGCAATTTTAGTTTTAAAAACCGGGTTCAAATATTCGGACAGTTCATTTCAGACATCAAAATGTGAGGACAATCACAAAAGACGTGAGCCAACAGCATTACACACACATGCATGCACACACACACATCTGATGCTGACACATTACACTCTTCTTGGTGGGACCAGTGCAGGCCGATGTGACGCACAATGTGCAACAACTTCTTGCTGAGCTTTACAAATTTAGCACATGCGAGACTGTACAGCAGACATGTTCTGGTCTGTGTTGATGACATAGGATGACTGCTGCACTGTGCTGACTCACGCCTTGCAGGGTCAGATGCCATAGTAGTGCATTTTACTCCAAAGATATAACAAAAACTGATTACCTTGCTGAAGACTGAGCCTTTCTAATAACACAGTCTGGTTTGTTGGTCCAGATATACCCAATCATCTTTGCTGTAATCTCATCTGAAGTCACTGTCTGTTGTGACTCACCTGTAAACGGATTAGGCCTTTGATGGATTGTTGTAATAACTATGACCGTAGGCGGCTGCACTGCTGGTGACAACAGTCTGTCAGCACTTCCTGTAAGAGAAGATTTAAACAAGTTGATAGGTAGATCATGGAGATTGTTTTGCATATTATCACCCGAACACTATACTAATAGGAACACAAATAAAATAATGTGTACGTTGGAAGTTTGTCTCTTCAACACCTGATCCAGTTATTATGTTTTAAAATTCTTATTACCCCAGCGATGAAAAGCTTCACTACAAAAAACAAAATATAAACATTTAGAAAATATACAAAAGATTGTGTAATGTAATAATGTATATTAACATATAACATATAACAATCATGCTAAATACATAATAATAAATATTAATAAAATGTCCACTCCTTCTAGAATGGCCATCTTCAGAATCAAATAGATTCAATTATTGGATCAATGAATAATTAACCGGTGTTTAAGTGATGACATATGAACCCTGCTTCCAAAATACTCTGTGTGTTTAAAGGCTGTTGTGTTTGTAACTCTTAGTGATGTCTCAGTGTTTGTTTGGCTTTGGGACCTGAAGCGGAGTTTGGAAACAGTTAATGACGTCATACTGAGGCTACGTCCACACGTACCCGGGTACTTTTGAAAACGCAGATTTTTCTATGCGTTTGCACCTTTCCTCCAAACGTAAACGGCGTTTTCAGTCACTGAAAACAGAGATTTCTAAAAACGCCTGCCGGGGTGGATATTTTCGAAAACTCAGTTTTTGCATTTACGTGTGGACGAGAAAAACGGAGAAAACGCAGCATCAAAGGTGTGCGCCTTTTTTGACGTCACACTGTGCGCCACGTTATTGTTTCGGTGAAATGAATTTCTAAAATACTGTTACTGTTAATTCTACTCTCTGCAGTGTTTAAATGCTTACATATACACACAGTTACTGTCCCTCCACACATACGACTCGGTTCTGCTTCTATGCCCCAGCTTTGTTTACTATTTCCCACCGACTTCTGATTGGCCAACATTTCTACACGGTTAGGAATATATCGCCACCTGTTGCTTTGGCATGTTCATAGCAGCGTTTTCCTTCATTTCTGCCTTTATGTGTGGACGGGATTATTTTTTTAAACGAAAAAGGAAAATCTCCGTTTTCAAAAATACCTGTGTACGTGTGGACGTAGCCTTAAAGACCGGATTGATGCATTAATGTGTACACGACTTTTGCAGCTGAACATGATCTTAAATACTACATGCTGCTGAATAGCTTATCTCTAATAGACAACACAGTATGTCGATAGAAACTGCAAAATAAATTAAACCATTACAAATAAATGAAAGATACACGGCACTTACAAAATACAAAATATAGACAAGCAAACGACTAAATGTTTCAAGTTACTTACACCACTGTCCAGTCACATTAGTGGACTACCACAGTGTTAACTAAGTAAATGCTAATGTAATATATCAACATGTAATATAACACTTGATGGGTAAACATTTTCAAAAAGAGGACCCTTAGAGCTGTAACCTGCTCATCATTAAACCAGACTCACTGTATACAGAAGCAGAGAATTTACAGGCCGGGTCCCCTGACCTTTAAAACTGTGCCTTCAGTTGCATACTACAGAACACGTCTAAGAGCAGATGTAGATCATTGTTAGCTGCTCTTTTGTGTTTAGGCACATATATGCATTCAGTAGAGGAAATGAGGAAGGAAAAGAGGCTGTACTGGTGTTGTTATTACAGTGTTTACATCTTCAGTGAAAGTGGTACTTAAAGTTTTGTTTGGACCAGCGTGATTTTAGTACTAACGATGCTGAGAGCATGCGTCACTGTACAGTTGCAGATACTTATCCTAACATAAATACAAGAAGTCATCCAATGTGATCAACAATATTGCTCATTTGTCTCTTTCTATCTAATGATTGATACGAGCAGCTGCGAAGATAGCACAGATATTTTTCATGTGTGTTTAGGGTCAGACAATAAGACGTTGAAGGAAAGATGTAACTTTGGGTTAAAACTGAAGACTTTTGGCCTTCATGTTTATATTTAACTCTACTTAACAGTGTTTAACAGAAATATTGACTTGAACTTTGGTCCTTCTTGTTGTAATTATAATGAGAGCTGGACAATACTTACATTTTTTCTCAGTTGAAACCGGAAACGAAGAGTGGTCTCTTGAGTTTAAGTCCACAGTTCTGTCAATTTGTCAACTTATGTGGACTGTGGCTGTGTAACATCAACTGTGTTCCCTCTTCACTTGTGTCTTAATTACAATGGAATTAATTGTCAAGTTTATGGTAAACAAGGACCCAAATACAAAACTCACAAGCAAGCATCAAATAAGAATAGACCGTTATTCTAGGTGAGGTAGGAATAATTCAGAAAGCAGAAGAAAACCGTGAAAACAGAAGCCACACCGCAGATAACAACACGAGCATAGGAAACATCAGTGGGCAACAGTGTGATGTGACAACCAACAGAACAAACTAAACGTATAAACACACACAGAGCTAATCGGGGAAGGTGAACGCGCAGGTGCTGAACAGTCGAGGAAACAAGACTAAAGGAAAAGTCAAACTAAATACAGAAACAAGACACAAAACTAACAAAATTAAACAGGTAACAAAACCAGGACCCCTAATACAAAATACAAGGAACACGAGGGAAGCAGAAAACTACATCTAGAAAATTTAAACATTAAACTGAGAGTATAATCAAGACGAAATTAACAAAATACGAAATAAAGAAAACTCAAAGCACCATAATCCAGCAGCCAAAATACTGGAGAGATACAAGATGAAAAAAGATAAACAATAAACTGTTAACCAAATATAAATCAGTCAACATAAAGGTGAAAACTGAACAAGAGGCAAGAATCAAACTAAATTTAATAAAAAAGAAACTGAACTCCAGGATGATAAAACTAATTATGGGTTCACTCATGTTCACTCTAGCCTCTGATGGGTGTTTGTTTTTTTTAATGGTTTTTTTTAAGTAGAAAACTCTATGTAACTGCAACATTTTCAAGTTTTCCACCCATTCTGAACTGGTTCCACGTGGCCGAGCAGATGTATGTGTGCATGCTGCAAGCCAACCGTGTGACTATCACAGGAACATCTTTCTATCAGCCCCGAGGCAAGCTGCCTGTGAAAGGAAGCAAACAGAACCCACACAAACTGATGGGAGATATTTAAGGACTGTCTTAAACTTAAGTTAGTTTTCTGCAGTTCCTCCTGTTTTCTGGCAGTTTTCTTCCACGCATGTTCTCAGTCAGCCGCTTCCACAACTCCCTTCATGCCCCCCAAAGACTGTTTTTCTACTCATGCCCTTGTTTTTGGAGAGATAAGCACCGTGCTTTTTAGATTCATGCTTAATCACTTTGTGCACAGATTTTGCCTGTTTTACAATTTGAAAAATTAAGGAGAAGACATAGAATTCAGTTTTTCAGGCAAAACTTTTAGTTTTCACTACCTGTCAGGTGCCGTGCTGGATCAAAATGTGCGTTTGACTCCTACTATCATGCATTGTGTAACTGTGCTTCACAGAAACTGAGTTGCAGCCCATTTGTAGAAGCATCACTGGAACAGAGCCAAATGGCACCTCTTTCAAAGCATGATTTAATGCGACAACAAAAGACAGTAACAGTTCCACAATGGATTGCTGTTGTATGTGTTTATTAGTGGGTAAAGTTTTCTTTTGCAGTAATGGCGCTTAAGGGAATTACAATAGGAAGCCATCCAGGCAGTGTAAAGTCCCATAAGCCCTGCAGGAAGACAATAAAATATTTCAGCCATCTGGAGGCTGCTGAGCCTGAATGAACAGTTACACTGTGGTTTCACCAACTGGAGCAGAACTCAACCACTGACAGTATTTTCTATGAGCTTTTTTTTCTCTTTGTCTCTTTCTGTGGTTTTGGGCGTAATTTCTCACCTGTTTTTGCTGTGACCGTCAGATAAAGATATTACTAAATTTCACTTGAAAGAAGATGCAGCGAGAAAAATGATGAGCCAAATGATAAGTTTGTAAATAATCATGAAAACACAATTTATTTGTTAGTGTCCATGGACATTTTTTTTTCCTTTTTTTGTGACATTTAGCACGAGTTTGAAACATAGGAAGCACATTCCTGCAGCACGTATGTTGTGAAGACACTAAAGCAGGATGTGTAACTAAAGGACTTGTGGTCTCTCTAGAGTGGCCAGCTAAAGAGTCACAAATAACATGGGTGGAGGATTCATATCAAGGAATATGAAAAACAAACAAACAAATAACTCAGAGACACAAAACAGCAGATCAAAAGTTGTGTCCATTTCACAAATGACTAGGAATAGAAAAATCCAGAGATCCTTGAACTCAGCATGAGGTGGTCTCAGACTAGTTTCAAACAAACAGATCACTTTGTTTCTGGCGAGAATGTGACCCAACCTTGATCTGACACAACTACCATACGCAGCAAGTCTGAATTAAACACCTTCCTGTAAACAGGTATGCTTTGCATTCTCAGATGTGGCATAGCATAGACGTGCAGAGTACAGAGTAAAATTAATAAAATTGCCCAGACGTTGTCCAGCAGACCACAACACTGAAACTTCTTCTACTTCTTCTACTTTTTGTTGTTGCCTCCGCCTCAGACACATCTGGCCAACAAGCAAGCAGAATTTTCTCTCGTGCTTTGTAGTGACACTATGTGGTTAGCCTGAAGTTCACTGTGTGTGAAAGAAGCCACTGCCACAGAAAAAAAGCTACAAATTTACAAAGTCATCAACTGATGCAGCCCAGACGAAATGAACTACAGGTGTGAAAATACCCTTTAAATCTCAGGAAATTGTGCGTTTACAGTTACAATGAAACTCGAATCATTTGTAAGATGTCTCAGTTTGCTCTCATTCTCTTTCACCAGAAAGGTTATTTTCAGTGTCTGTGATTGTCTGGGTATTGTTTTTCCTCACTTGGTTTCTTTCCTCGCAGCTGAAACATCACACTGAGATGTGCATTCATTTTTTGAATGATCACATTCCACAGGGAGGGGCACATTTCTTGGCTCACTGAGCATTCATTTACATGTAATCTGTGTGCCAAACATAGAGACGATGTGAAACTCAGTATTTCCTGTTTGTGCACATAACATTTTGTTTCCTTTTCCTCTGTCTTTCTTGTCACTTGTAAATAAAACTCGGATGCTTTATTGTTTTCTGTCTATAACAGAGGCTTAAAAGAAAAAAACTTCTCCATTTTGCCTCTCAGTCGTCATTTTTCCTCTTGCCACTTGATCTTTTTCCATTTTATGCTTCCCTCTCCTTCATCTCTCTTCTCCTCACTCGTCTTTTCGCCTTTTTTCATTCTCCCATTTTCTTATTACATCCTGCATTTGCGTCTTCTGCTTTGATTAATCATTTTTAAGCAGTGACTTCCTGTTTGCCTTCCTCTTTCTATTTGGAGCAAATATCCGTTTTCTGCATTTTTATCTTTGCATTGTTTTTAATTGAATAACGTGCTTTATTCAGAATTGTTTGGTTCATCTGAAAAGATCAGTTACTTCAGAGGGTCTAAAGATTATTGTAAAAAAATATCCTGGTAGTTTCCTTTTGCTGGATAAAGTGTAACCTGTCTCAGTTCATTCACATTATCTGTCACTAAATATGGAAGGAAGTAAATGATGATTAAGAAACCTGCTGTGGTAATTCCATACTAGCCTTGTTTGCACCATATGAAAACATTTGTCTAATAGCTAGGACGTATTAAGATGGAGGAGAGCAGATCCATTCCCAAGTGACCACACGTTAAATGTTTTCTATCCAGAAAACTGGTACTACATAACCTGCATCTCTTAGCCAGCAATTCAGAGTGGCTTGTGCTTGGAGCCACTTTCCAATGAGCCAAAACAGTGATGCACACGTCCTGCACTGTTGTTTGTGCTGTATATTGTGTACGTTTTATAGTGCAGAGAGTGGTCACTGCAGGCAAAGTTGGACAGATTGAAAGTTTGACTGCTATGTGCTGCAATGACTGTCCGGATGGCCAGTAGAAATGAAACATCCAGCCCAAAGCAGCCACTGACTAATATGTGTTCATTATTTAACTATATATTAGGGGTGCAATGATACACAAAATTCACAGTTCGGTTCGATACTTTGGTGTTTGATATTTTTTC
>NW_005187553.1:1072261-1097871 GCF_000239375.1 Pundamilia nyererei | reverse complement strand
CACGAACAGTGTGTTGAGCCCAGCAGTGAGTGCACCATATGCCACACTGTGTAAAAGCCCCACAACCAGCCTTGAGTTGCGTTGCTTTTTCCTGGTAATATAAAAAGCATTATCATTTATGGCTCAGTCACATTAGAGTAAAAATAGGATGGCAGCCTCCTTGCAATTAGGAAAAATCAATGGTTGCCCGGTAGGGCTGGGAATTGAGAAGAGAAATGGTTCCCAGTTATTTCGTTCCTTGGAATTGTTAGTCTGCCTGCCTATCGATTCTGCTTATCGGTGAAACCTGCTCTACAGTCAGCTGATTTCGGTTCGTGTGCCAGAGCAGGACAACAATGGCAAAATCTACAGCATGGATATGGACATATGGACATTTTATGGACATTTTTATTTATTTTTATTGGTGGTTAAGTGCAAACTGCATCCAGGACAAAAACAACTGCATGCTGCATGCTGGCTCTTTTTAAACATATGCACAGATAGCATGCTATCACTAAGCTAGCCAAGAACGCAGAGTGATGTTAAAGCTGTCAGCTTTATGTCCATACCTAAATATTAAGAACAATCATATTAGGATAGGAATTTGTGTTGGTGTGTGGGATTGTAGCCTCACGTTTATATTTTGTTAACTGGTAACTATGAAACAATGCATTTCAGGTCATTTTACAAAGAAATCTGAAAGTACTTTAATAACTTTGTTATTAGTTAGATCCATGTCATAGATCTTCAAAGCGATCAAAGCAGTTACACTATTGCTGTGTTTCACGAACAAAATCCATTTCTCAATTTCTAAGCTTATGTTAATGCCAAGGTACTTGGCATATAAAAATTCCATCAATTTAATATGACTGTCTTTTTTTAAGATTCAGATTCCTTTATTGTCACACAGTTGATACATGACACATGCTGAACAAAAATATACCCAGAAAAAAACAAGAAAATCATAATAATAACGGGACCATGTTTAAAAAGCCTGTAGTCCAACTGTCTGTTACACAGTAGTCGAATAAAATAAAAATAAAGATGGTATTGCACATGTATAGAACATGAAAAAAATAAAAACAATATATGAAAAGAAAATCATTTTCAGAGATTAGAGGAAACCGAGAAAAGACTGTATCCATCTTTTCATGTAGCAAATAATTTGCTCAAATCAGAAACTCTAACTCATCATCCCTTTACTGCTTGACAAGATGTCTGCACTTCTCAAAAATATCTCTTCTCTTGAAGGCTGAACTCCAGTGTCCTACAAAAGGACAACAAATACACAAAAAGAAACACAGGCAGTTCATCTTGACCCAGTCGCTGTGTCTGCACTAGCTGTCGTGGCGCTGATAAGTCAAGATCTTCACAACAAACCTCCTCTGCTCTCTCTCCTCTCGTCCTGCTGTGCTTATTGTTGCGGGGTTCATGAGAGTGATGCCGGGACTTTCCCACCACACTTATGGGAGCTGACACTGAACTGTCCTCCCTTGTGTTTACAATTCATTATGACAATAAGACCCCTCTGGGACACCCGTCTCAAACTCAGACCCATGAGCTTGGAGATGCAGCCCAAGTGTCTTGTCTGATGCGGTTGGTAGTCCTGAGTGCTATAGCCTCGAATCTCATGAACAAAATGCCAACATGGAAGTCAGGTAGGTTTGCAAGATCAACGAGGAAATATACAGAAAAGCGTTCCTGCAAGTAAACAAATTTGATTGGCAGCTCCATACATTTTAATGTCAAGCCAGTTTATTGTGTTCTGTTGCCTGGAGCTACTTCCATCAAAAGCCACAGAGATAATCACACATATCAAAAAGGACAGAGGCAGAAGATGACAGGCTATTTTCTAAGATAGGACCTACTCAGTAAATAGCTTGTAATAAATTGGAAGAAATGCAAAGCTTGAAAAAAATGATGTTATTGATTTTTATGCTGCCCTCACAGCGTTTTCAGCAGAGCTAGACGTAAACCTACATGTCCTTGATCCCTGGTAAAGAACGCCAGGCTTTAAGCTAAATGACCACCTTTATTGGGGGCTCCATTGACGAGTATGTATATAGATGCATCAAGCTGGTTGTTTTTGTATTTTTGTTCCTTCTATTTGTCTCTGCTGTTTAAAATATAGGTAATGTGATTTATGAAAACTGCCATGAAGGCAGCAAGCTGAAATGCGATGGAACAAGTAATAGAGTTATTTTATATACTAGCAAATGTTTCTGGAGTTATAATCTTCAGACTATATCCAATCAGCTCTTAGCAAGTTTATTTGCATCATTTTTGGTAATAATCCTGTAAAAGCAAAGTTTCTGTAAATTAAAATAGAATGCAATGATTTGCAAATATTGTGAATCCATATGTTATATATAATAGAATATAGACCTTTTTTCACATGTCTGAACTGAGAAATTGCACCATTATAAGAAAAATATTAGCTCATTTTGAATTCAACAAAAGCAGGACTTTACAAAAAAGTTGGCATGGAGGAGGCAAAAGACTGGAAAAGTAAGCTGTCCCAAAAAGAAAGATTCAAAAACATTAGCAACTAATTTGGCGGATCAGCAACATGATTGGGCTTAAAAAGAAGTGCAGAGGTTCACCTGGAATTCTACAATTATACAAATTGTGGAAAAAATTCAAAGTAATGTTCTTCTACATAAACTATGACTATATTTGTGTTGTGAACACCATTAGTGTAACACAATGCAATTCAACAGAATCTTAGATTAACCGTAGAACTGGACAAATCTCCTTCTTTAAACAGTTTCAATGAAGCATGAATATCTCCCTGAACGGGGACGTAACAATCAACAAGGATTGTTGGATCCATTGCAACACAATTCTGACTCCCAGTTGCAGCTGAGTGCAGAGTGCCCATTTACTACAATGCTTCAGGCAGTGTTTTAAACCTTTGGCTTTGTATGTAAAGGATCTCAATGATATGTTCACTGCAGCCACACAGTCAAGGCTGTAAGCGAGGAAGGGCCATCTGTCTGTCTGTCTGTCTGTCTGTCTGTCTGTCTCTCTCACCATTAAGAAAAACAGGACAAAGGTCCTGTGGGACTTTAAATTCCAGACAGACAAGCGGTTGTTGGTCTACCAACCAGATAAACTGGTTGTTGACAAGGAGCCGAAGACAGCAGTTGTGATAGATGTGGCAATTCCAGGAGGGTGTGTGTGTGTGTGTGTGTGTGTGTGTGTGTGTGTGTGTGTGTGTGTAGGTATGTGAGTGCGTGTGTGCGAGGATCTCTGGCTCTCTTCCACATTGTGTCTTTTGTCCCATCTTCCGCCCCCTCACCACCAACCAGTTGCAGTAGATTGGTGCCCCTCCCTGGTTCTGCAAGAGGTTTCTTCCTGTTAAAAGGGAGTTTTTCCTTCCTACTGTTACAAAGTGCTCGCTCAAAGGGGGCCATTAGATTGTCTCTGTCACTGTCGGGTCTTTATCTTAAAATAGAAAGTGCCTCGAGGTGACTGTTAGCGTAATTTAAAAATATAAAAATATAAAAAAATGGAATTGAATTGTGTGGCCGTGTATGTCTTTGTGTGCTTGTGTGTCACCATGTGACATACCTGGAGCTATACTGGCTGAAACACCCTGACTCAGTCTGTTTATGTTGTAAGTGCAATTTAACATCAATCATTACTTATTTAACTCATATGATTAACTGAATAAAAATAGCAGCAGATAAAACTCCAATTACTGGTGATAGACTCTGCTCAAATTTCATTGGACGGACTGATACAATCAGTGAGGCATCCTGCCAGTAATGTAATAGATATTGTCCGGACTTACTCCATGTCTATAAACACTGGCTGTGTAGCCAATACAATAGCAGCAGCTGCAGGACGCCAGCATTGTTTACACCAGAGCTGGTCATTGCTATGCTCTTGGATGTGGTTTGGTGTTTTGTTTCGTTTTTTGGTGTGTGCATGTTTTAATTAATGCAAATTAAAATCAATAAAGCTACAAGTGTAAGACACGCATAATTTAGTATTAGAAGTAGATGCTGTAGGATATATGTGCAGATATGTGGCTGAAGAGCCACTCCATGATAGACAGGATGTTTAAATATGTTTTGTGGAAAAAATATAAACTCAGTTTTCTTTCCTTACATGAGCCTAATTACACCCAGCCTTTCAGTTAATGGTAAGCTAAGTAAGATAAGTTAATGTTGCCCTGCTAATAGTCATTACAAAACTGTCACTCGGTTAAGAGGTGGTTTAAAGTTTGGGAAGGAGGGGCTTTATTTCAATCTCCACAGTTCAGAATAAAAATATGGGTTTTAATGTATTTGGGAATTCAAATGGGTACCAGCCTTCCTCAAGTTTAACACAAGTTAAAACAAGTCTACATGAGAGCGAATTAAGTGAGGATCAGGTCCTTAGAACTTGTTCTGCTAGTCTCCTATTGTGCTTTGTTACTTTATCCCAAGGGTGAGCTTAGCACACGAGGAGGGGGATGATGAGGGGGATGAGGGGAAAAAACACATAGAAAAGCTTTATTAATATCACTAATATGATTGTTAATAATGTGTGTAGACATATTTGGAATGAGCATAAAGAAAAAAGGATGTGGGCCAGCCAGACTGTCAATATTCACTCCAAAATGTAAAAAATGGGCAAAATGTGTCTGCTCAGGACTAGGAATGGGTATCGTTTAGGTTTGATACCAGTGCCAAACCGGTACTTTTGAAACGGTGCCGGTGCTTAAACGGTGCTCAAACCGGTGCTCGAACCGGTGCTTAAAGAATAGAGAACACAAACTTTGTCAAAATCTTACGTACCACTGCTGTCACTGCGTTACAATACTATATAGAGTAAAGGTTTCTGCGTAGGATGGAAATGTGATGCTTTAGGAGTGGCTCATACAATCTAGTCTTTGTTTTTGTACAAAGCTTCTTGCAGTTCCCACTAGACCTTTAAAGTCCCCCTCAAATGTTCCCAAGATCTTGTTCTTTTATCCTTTAAAAAAATGCCTGAGAGGAATGAACTTCCTGTCTGAGTACCAGTGGAATAACATTTTCAATGATAAGTCTTCCCTGCTCATGTAGGAATACTGCCGTAGCAGGTAAGCCGTTTCAGTATCTTTGTACGAGATAAATGTCAGGTAAGCTTAGCAGTTGTCTGAATTGACAGGATCTGACAAAAAATGGAAGAGAACCCCAAATGATGTAAGTGAGAATTATACAATTCAACATATTTAAAATATATTACAAGGGATGAGTGAGGAAGCCAGAAGGAGAATGGGCATTGTGCCTACTTATGATGTGATTTAGATGGTCCGGTGACACGTGTATGTGACAAGTGACAACCTTCATTTTTTTTTCAAATGATAATTTAAACATAATAGATAATTATAAATATAAAATGTAAAAAATAAATATAAAAAATGTCAGTAAAAAATCTCAATCACCTGACTAACATCTTTAAATCCAGGATTTACAAGAAAGGAACATTTAAAAAGAACAGGCACAAAGGCCGAAATATGCTTTGAGCACATTCATATACTTTCTATATATAATCTGGAAGATGGCCATAAGTGGTGGGAACAAAGCAGGGTCTGGGTCGCTGTACTGTACATGTTATAATAGTTGGTGGTGAGGTTGGGGTCTGTGTCCTCTTGTTTGATTCAGGAACTGTAATTTCTTGAAATTTCATAATCCTGGACGCTAAAAATCTACAAGGAATGAGAGTCGTCTCTAATATTTACAGAATTATCTCATTGTTTTTGTTAAATTCTACCAGTTCCATAAACAGTTGAGCTCATCTTTCGTGGCGTTATCACGTTGAAGTGATAATACAGTGAGCATTTTACTCGCAGTTAATGGGAAATACTAATAAATACAGTTTAACATCATCTGTGTCCCACAGAGCAGCGTGCAGACACACCATCAACAAGCTGCCCACACAACAGTGTAAGAGTGTCTAAAATAAGAGTGACGATAATGAACTTGCTGAACTCTAGCTCTGCTAAAACTATCAAAAATGTTATAAATGTTGGGAAGTTGATGTCAGAAACATGGGAACATGGGTGGGCCTAAACCGAGAACAAGGGGCCACGATGACTCTGCTGTCATCAGGTGTCCGGTTCTCTGTCACCACTTGGCTGCAGCCCAAGTTCTTTTCTTGTCCTTATTATTTGTTATTGAGCTCGAGTTTTTGAAAAGCCAGGGTGAGTGAAAGTATTTGGCAAACGCACCGTGATATAAGAATTTTAGAGGATGGTAAATCCAATTTCACCAAACAGTTAACTTCATTATCATAGATTGTAGCAGTGCTGTCAGTTTGTTAACAGTAACAACTGCA
Organism: Pundamilia nyererei; assembly: GCF_000239375.1. Classification (NCBI taxonomy): domain Eukaryota; kingdom Metazoa; phylum Chordata; class Actinopteri; order Cichliformes; family Cichlidae; genus Pundamilia; species Pundamilia nyererei. The sequence continues at coordinate 1,091,583 of NW_005187553.1, read as the reverse complement.
GCTTATGTCCGAGTCTTTCATGTAAAGTTCGCTTGAGAAATAATTAAGCAGTAGAAATATTGACTGTGATTATCCTGAGTGCACGCGTTTCTCAGCAGTTCTGACTCTGCTGTTCACTAAGATGTTCTGGGATGTCTAGTGGTTAATTTCCTGCTTCTCTCTCCATTTCCACTACATAACATGTCCCCAAAATAATACAAAGGGAGCTGTGGATTCTACCTGTTTTGTTTTTAATAACCAGTAAACTGAGTGTAAGTGTTCACCTAAATGTTATTCAGTATTCTTTAAGTTTGTTTTTATATTTAAAGACTTTATCATGGCTTCCTTCTTTCCTCAGCTAAACTAGACTGTTGAGATCATCACTGACACGTTCAGCGTGTCCAGTAATGATGATGAACCATCTGACTTTGTTTTATTTCATTTTATTGCCAAAACTGCAATTTGGCACATAACAAGGCTGCACTTCCACTGAACAAGTTAGCTGTGACTCCTGGCAACTCGTATCGTAATCGGATGTATTTATAACCCGACAGTGTGTACAGTAAAGACGGCATTTTTCACTCTGGTTTAAGAACAAGAAAACAAAGAAGGTGTGACAGCACGCTGATGCTGACCTTCACATATCACCGATACTGATGAGGGTTTGTGAAGAAGCTGAAAATAAAACACAGCTTTAAAGTATTATTCATGTGAACTGTGCTAATAAGCTGGTGTAACACAAATTTAGCCTCCCCTGTGAACTCAGGGTGCTCGGTTTTTAACAAAATGAACAGGCCTCACAGGAAAACTGCTTGTACCTGCGGAAGATTGCCATTGTGTGGTTTAGATGATTTTTTATGAGCGTTTGTGTATGCATATGCGTGCATGCTTGTGTCCTGGAAGAGGCCAAGTTGTTTAGTGAAGTCTGCAAGGTGTTTCAGCACGGCTGATAGTGTTGCATTACTGTCTTCCTGTTTCCGCTGTTTGACTGTCAACAGGAATGTTTGGCAAACAGCCTCCCAGTTAGTGCCTCAGCACTGACCCACACACACACACTTTACATTCATCCTTTACATTCCTCCTAATCTAACACTATCCAAACCTCAGATCTACTTTGCATGCTTAAAGCAAAAACCTGTATAATTGCAGTTCATTGTGGAAACAATTGTATGCATCCAGATTTCTTTTGCATAGCAGGATAATGATATTTTGTTACCACCGGTTATGATACACTTGGCAATGAGGCTTTGTTTTAACATTTTCAACTTGTTTCCAGATCTCAGATCTATTCTTAACAGCACTTTTACAAGTGAGAAGCGGAGCTCACATTCCAAAACCATCTTTGTTCTCAAGGTTAGATTTACAGTTCAGACAAAGTCACACACACGTGACTCCGACCTTTTCTCAGACACAGGTCAGGATCTTGTGTCTAGATGCTCCACTGTCTCGTATTACGGCGCAGACACTAGACTAAAGAAAGAATAAATAAAGGGTTATATTACTGCTACTAACCACGGTGGAACAGTGGTTAGGATGCTTGCCTCACAGCAAGAAGGACCCGAGTTCAATTCTTCTATCTGACTTATTTATAAGCCACTGTTCTCCCCGTGTTTGGGTCTATTCTCTCCGAGTACTCTGGCTTCCTCCCACAGTCCAAAGACATGCAGTTAGTGGGGTTAGGTTAATTGGAATCTAAGCTGCCCGGAGGTGTGAATGCAAGTGTGAATAGATGTCTGTCTCTATGTGCTGTCCCTGTGACAGACTGGCGACCTGTCCAGGCTGTACACTGCCTCTCGCCCTGTGGTAGCTGGGATACGCTCCAACCCCCATGCATCCCTGAATTGGAAGAGAATGGATGGATAGATGAACTATTAACTAACCTAGACTTATCTTAAAGGCATGTTTTGCTCACCACACTTCATGCTTTGGAGCACAAATACAGATTTATAACCAACTTTTTTAAGTTTCCTGTTTAGGCTGAGATTAATGGGGGGGGGGGGGGGGTTCTGTTATGCAAAGATGAAAGTGTTTTAAAGATTTTCTGAAAAAATGACTTTGTGGCCATATTCTTTCTTTAATATGTTTACAAACCAAAATACAGAACAACCAATGGTCACATAAATATCAGTGTTAAGAAATACATACATACACCTTACCAGTAATAACTACTGTAATATGAGATTAAAAACACTGAACAACTGTATAAACATCATAGAAAATGAAATTAGACTGAAACAGATATTGAGGATTATAAAGAGAATTTGCTATTTTGTACATCTGAATGTATAATCAATATTACTGTATCATATCTAATGCACTCAGAATATCTTATAACAAAAGTAGCGTACTACAAGTTTTGCTGATGAGCTCACTATGTAGTCTTCTAACATAGAACATCCTACATAAGCAGTAGGAACACAGCCTATATTATCTTATTAAGTGGTGACAAAGTACACTGATCACATGACTTCAACTCGCTGCTACTGACTTTATAATGATGTAAAAAGCTTTGACTTGTATGGGTGCGCTAAAGTATGAAAATAAAGTATGTTACATTTCATGTTATCCTGCTTAATGTTGCTTTGTGACATATTAAGAGTTGGTTACCTAGAGAAAAACCACAAACGCCAGAGGTGGCTACAACACAGGTGCACAATGAGAGGCACTTTGATTCGTTGCAGCATGTGGGGATGTGTCGTGGGGACTTAAATCTGTTTACTAAGGCACATTATGGGGACTTTTCTCCTTTATGGGGATAAAAAGCAAATCCTCATAAAGAGAAACAATAATATTTAAGCTGTAGACATGCTGAGGTTAGACTGAGGTTACATTTGGAGGGAAAATTAGTTTAGGCAATGACTAATTAAGGCGAAGGTTTGGAGTTAGTATCCTTGAAATGATTGAAAATCACAGTAATGTCCTTGTAAGTCTTGGGAACACGACATTGTAATTGTGCTGCTGCCAGTGCTGCCTTGACCTAATCTCCTCTGGCAGCAGATCAGACACTGCTGTGTTTTACTCTACTGCCCCGAACAGGTCGAAAGAGGCCGTCATTGTTCATACATGCACACACATTTCTAATTCCTTATTACTAATAAACCTGTTGAGCCTGTGGCCTCAAATCTTCTTTCACATAACATCTCTGCATAACTGTACCTTATGCAATATTTTTTCATAGGAATGTTAGGCGTTTTTAAAAAGAAGTTCTTTTAATACATCTGGGACTGCACAGAGAGCCTAACAGCAGGGAAGTAAAAGAAAGAAAGGGAAAATAAAGATGCTATCTGGATGAAGGAAAGCTGTATTTCTAGACCATGTCTAAAACTGAAATGAGAATTTATTAAAACTACAAAAAACTTTTGTTTGTTTTATTATTTATTTATCTCTACATTAACAGAAGCTACAAACAACTCACCCTCCCTCTGGTAATGACATCAAAGAATTTGTCAGAGAGGTATTTTTTTCAGTTTCTATATTTGCCAGCACTTATCATATCTATTTAAATGTGCACTGAACAGATAAACAGACACAGTGAGGTGAAGCTTCTTCCTAATCTCCAGATTTACATTTTAATAGGAATCCAAGTTTGGATGTTTATAAAAGCGACAGCGCCACACTTGGAAGGCTTTTGTTTAAGTTAAACAAGCCCATGTAAACTGGGAGCTCAGCCTTTACACTTAACTCCTATTCGAGTTATTGTTGCTTTCCTATCAGCTCAGAGCAGTTATTTTCTGACCATTATTTTCTGACCTCTGGCATCAACACAGCATTCTTGCCCAGAAAACCGCCCGCTCACTGAATATTTTCCCCTTTTCAGGCCAATCTCTGTAAATCCTACAGATGATCCCAGTGGCAAATCCCAGTAGATCAGCATTTTCTGAACCCTGTCTGACACTGGCAACCATGCCATCTTCAATGGGATTTTTGTGCAATTCATTGCTCACAATTTGTTGCGTCCATTGCACAAGACGAGTGAAGAAAAGAGTGTAGGCAGGGTGGAGATAAGTGTCAGGGGTGATTTGTGACAGAAGGATCAGAAGTGCTCGGGTGAGTGGCTTGGAGACAAAGTTAGAGATTCGAGGTTGAAATGGAGGGAGGGATAGTGGATATACTGAAGGAAGGATGTTGAAGATGGAACTGAGAAGGTGGAAAACAGGAAGACCTCACAGAGGTTCATGGATGTAATGAAGGAGGACATGTAGAAGTTGCTAGGGGTACTGTGAAAGAAGATGTTAGATGTACGCATCCCCTTTCTTCATTGCAACAACATGGAATATATTTCTTGTGTTGTAAGAGACCATCTCATCGGACCTCTATTGTACTTGGGAACAACGTCAGCGTTGCCCTTTTACATAGTCCGGCTTCTGCCCTCATACTGCAATCAGCTTTGAGCAAGGAGACAATGCCACTGTTTCAACTGCGTTTGCTGGGCAACCATTGCACCACTGTGTTGCCTCCACGCTTGCATGCTATCAGTTTTTAATCACATTGGTCGCTGATTGTGCAAGGTTTTTAAATGTTATCACCAAACGTGTATTAGTGAAACACTGTGAAAGTTGAATCATGCATCCCACATTTTGTGAACATTGCAAACAAAGAGGGACTCGCTCATTAAAACCATCCACGCACTATTAACGTTCAGGACCTATTCGAACATTTATGTTGACACTGTAAATTATGACATGAGCAGCAGCAATAGGACAATTAACTAGTTCAAAATCTTAAATCTAAAAGAATAAAACAGTGTTTGTCAATACGCTCTGTTGGTTAATGCAACATGTTCACAGTGACTGGAGATGAGTGTTGACTTTGCATCAGAAAGAAGAACTTCTGACTGCTGACAGGTGGCTTAAATGTGTGCATACATTTCTCAGAAAGCACATGCATGTGCATCACTCACATGGAAATGAAGCATGATAAATATCTGCAGCTGATATTACAAACCATAGTTGTGGTGACTCAGTGGAGAAAGATAACAGAACGGAGACGTGCTGGAAAATAAGCCCATGTCACTCTGGTTTATTTTACTTCTGTAAATAAGGACTGACAGCATGTCCGTGAGCAAGACTTGATCCTCCAGTTACTCCACTGTGGCTGCTGGACAGTCTTTATGTTACATTAACTTAGTTTCTTACCCTTTGATTCCATAGTTTGATTTGAGTACTAACCCTGCGCTCTGTGATGGGAGTTTAAGACGTGAAGGTTTTGTCACTGACATGTGGCTCTGCTGTTATCTAATGAGGAAGTGAAGTCTTTCATCTGTGCTCAGTGGGGACAGATGTGATCACAGTCCTTTGATTGTCGAGTGCTGTGAACTCAGCTGTGAAAGAGAGTCTTCAAGACAACGGCTCAGTGGGATCGCATCTAAACTGTCTTTCATATTATAAATATTCCTCTTCAGGAATGCAAGGTAAAAAGTCTTTCAGTGTTGATGTTTTCTTTCTTCTTCATTTACACTTTTGCATTTCTTCTTGACTTTTTTCTTTTCTTTTTTGCACCCCCCAAACCTCTTCGTTTGTATTTCCTTCCTTTCTCGTCTTGCTTCTTTCCTCCTCATGTTTCTTTCCATTTATTGAAAATAAAAAAAACCCCTCCCAGCTGGACAGGAGAGTCTTAGAGATTCTTTATTTATAATTAGACATCTAATATAATCACTGCAGGGCTTTGCTCTTCTATTGTAAGCCTGACACAATAGAATTTTAATAATTATCCAATACAGGTGTCCATTCCTATTCCCAGGGTGTCAAATATTGCCATTTTGTCACAGATACTGTATCTCACAGATATGCACAAGATGCCCTTTGGCACTGTTGCTGTAGGAGAAGTGTCATAGTGTTTCATCGAGACCCTTTGAGGTTAGATTTTAACACACTGGGAAATCTCAAACAGTTGATAAAGTGCAAAATATTTTCCTATCACTAGTAGGTGAAAGGAAACAGCAATTAAAAGTCAAACTAACAGAATAAAGGGAGGCTCTCAAACAGGATGTTCTTCTAGTTGACAGTCTGGTAATTTATGCCACTTCCACCTTTCCTGCCTCTGTATGTCACTCGAGTGTTTGCTTTCTGGACTAGTACCATCACATCACCTTGTACATATTTCCGTGACACCAGCAGCTTCTGACCAAATGGTGCAATTTGCCAAAGAACGTAAAAACGGAATTACCTACGGAGGCCACAAAAGGTCACACATTTAGCTAATGCAAATGCTCAAAGTACAGTGGGTGTGCTCACAGCTACTGAGGAATGAACCAAAAAATGTGTTGCATAACTGGCACATCATCTCCTCTTCCTGTATCACCTATAGCTCATTTCCTTAAAATGCCAAGCTTTGTCTTTCACCGGGGTTACAGGGGTTAGTTTCTCTCTTATGGAATTAACAAAAATAGCAGAAAATATTAAAAACGAGCAGAAACATGAAACATTCATCTATCAGCTGACACACCTTTGACATTTTAGAACATAAAAAAATGACAATTTACCACAAGAGTGGTGAGTAATTATCTCTGCAACGAATGTGTGTGTTTGACAACAGATTAGGGCAGAGCTGTGGCCCAGTTGTGGTCACCTTATCAAAATCAATGTTTCCTAAACATAGCTTTTTTTTAATCGTGTCACTGAGGAAATGTCCTAGCATAGCACTCTCCTGTGTTTGTATATATGACAGTAGCTGTCAGCTCAGTCCAAAATCATTGATCACTGAACTGGCATCTCTGAGGCCCCTTCCTGGATTTGCAACCGGGAAGTAAGCTCACTTGTTCAGCATGTCTGCCAGTTGCAGTCTCCCCTAATTATGAAGTATGGCATCATTTTTCAACACTGCTACCTCAGTAATGTTGAGGGATTTTTCAGCTGAAGTTCTGCGGTCTGGTCTCTTTCAGTACTGACTAATAGATTTCCATAAAATTTTCTGCGTATTTCCCCAAGTAAGAGTTTTGCACCAAACATTGAATTTGCATCCTTTGGATCCTTTGGAGCAGCGTGGTTCATAATGTTCAAAAATATATTTGATTAAAAAAATACATCAAAGTTATCCAATACGTGAAATATAGAAATTAAAGAGGTAATCAGCTTCTCGTCCTGCTCCTTCTGTCATTGTATGTGTTTGGGTGAAAATTCTGTCTCTCTCTGACTTTATGTTTGCATGTTATGCAAAAGCTTTGTGATTTACGGTTTGTCAGCATGTGCTGTGTTATTGTGCTGGGTAGTAGAGATTGACTGTTTCACATGCTTTGTCTTTTCTTGCACACACTTTTCTGAATGTTTGGAGCAGCAAAATTCAATATATTAGTAGACAAGTGCTTGTTGTGTTATATGAAGGGTGTGTTCATTCCACGCAGTTTTGAGTGGTCTGTTTTCACCAGGAGAAGGATCCCATTCAGTTCAAATATCCAAAGCAAATACCTGAAAATGCTTGTTGGAGTTTTCAGTTATTGCACATTAAAAATCTATGTAAAAGGCAAATAGATGCAAGACAAGACAGAATAAACTGTCTTTTGACCAGTACAACTCTGGGGAATGTAAATTTCTGCAATTTTTTTTTAATATTTTAAGTTTTAGTCACAGTTATTCCAAATTCATGCTTTCCCAAAATCCCCCAAATACCAAAACTGTCATCAAAATAGATATAAATGGTCCAAAAGATAAGACAGTACTGTAAGATGTACCACTTGTTTAAATGGCCTTGGATAAATGTTGGATAAATAGACCCCTATAAGTTTTTTTTATATAGTTCTGTTTCAGTATTTATATTATTATGCAAAAACAAATTTAAAAAAACATTTTCTAATTACAAATTATCTTAACTTATTGCTCTCTCTTTCTCTTTCTTGCAGATTTTCAGAACTTGCGAATAAACAGGTCCAGTCCACCGAAGCTGTGTAAAGTCATTCCTGCCTCACCGGCAGCATCTCTGAGGGGTTTTGTGTGTCATCAGGACCTTGAGACACAACGGCACACACAAAGTGATGCTCAGGCTCATCGCTCTCACGGTAGACCTGGCAGACCTCTAATCTCTAAAAGATTGATGAGGTCTTCTCCAGGCTCAGGAAGCCTGGCATGGCACTGATAAGGCAGCTTTCATTTCACCACATTATATAGCTCACTCCTTCCCTTCTTCACCTCTTATACTGGAGGACAAAGGCCGGCCTGGAAGCGTGAAAGAGGATTATAACATGTCAAGTCAAGAGGACAGTGGTTTAAGAATAGGAGAGATTCCCTGGAAATAACACGTATGTTTTCCTCCATTGCCTCGTGTGGGACTGCTGAGCAGGACGTCAGAGTCATCATGTCACTGTCAAACTGCTGGAGCTGGAACATAGTGAAACTACAGAAGGGAAAAATGCAAAGCTGAGAGTAGCTGAACACACTTCGCACACCTGCAGATAGTCTGATACATGACAATGTGCAACATCACCTTCTGTAATGTGGATAGTAAGGTGGACCAGTTCTTTCAGCCCACACTCTACATCATAGTCATCGTTCTTGGGCTGCCGACTAACTGCATGGCCCTGTGGGCCGCCTACATGCAGGTGAGAGACACATACCCACAGTTTTCCACCTCCAATGGCCTCAAATGTATCAGACTATCAGACAGTGGTTTCCAAATTGGGGTTAGAACCTACTATTTACATAGTAAAACAATCCAAGTGTTCATCCACTTTAGATGTCTGGCATACGTATAAGTCATTCAAATATCTTTTTTTTTTCTAGCCATAGTTCTTTTTTTTTTGTGAATCATCACAAAATCAAACTCTGGTGGTTTCTGGGGTTCCCTTTGTAGAAATCCAGAAACATTCCTATGACTGCACTAAAAACAAAACAGTTCACAAAAAGCAACACAGCACTGAGTGTAACTAAGGGTAACACACAATTGTGGTTAATGACGCTTGTCAGTTACGTCGCATGTTCAACGTTGCCTGCCAGATACGGTCAAAAGAGCCTTTGGGATATTTTCTCACCAGCATCAAACTTGTACTGCGTTTCCCACAGACTGTCAGTTTGCTTTGGCAGCAAGAGGAAGGATTGTTAATGACTTTTATTCATAAAGCTCAGCAACTCGTGTTTTTCAGAAAGAGCCATCATTAAAGTAAGCAACATTTCATGTTACATTATTTGTCTTTCATGTCAGCATCAGGGCACATTTTTACAGTTCAGATGACCATAGGAGTGCTGGGTCAGGTGCATTATGGTCATTGTTGCTACCACGCTTTGCAGCATTAACCAGATCACCGGCTTCAATAATGATAGTACTCAAACTGAATACCAGTTATACCTAAATACTTTGTATATGCAGTAATTCAGTGTTCAGCCAAAAACATTTTCTAAGGCATGTGTGAGCCAGACGTTCATTGCACAACACTAAAGGTAACAAAGGGCAAATATTCAGACCAAACACAATCAGCCTTTCAAATTCTCCTGTGTTTTGACTTCCAGGAAACCAAATCATTTGCAGCTGAGGCAAATATGCATCGCACCTTGTTTGCATTCTCTGATCTGTTGGAGAGATTGCATGCAAAGGATAGCTGGCTCACCAATTTTAAGCAAACATGTTAGTCTTGTTCAGATTTGAATCTTCACCTTCTCCCCTTTGCACCAGGTACGCCAACGCAATGAGCTTGGCATCTACCTGATTAACCTGTCGGTGGCTGACCTCCTCTACATTGCCACTCTTCCTCTGTGGATTGACTATTTCCTTCATCACGATAACTGGATCCACGGTCAGGAGAGCTGCAAGCTATTTGGCTTCATCTTCTATACTAATATCTATGTCAGCATCGCGTTCCTGTGCTGCATATCACTGGACAGGTACCTGGCTGTGGCATACCCTCTGCGCTTTGTGAAAGTTCGACGAATCAAAACAGGTTTGTATGCAACATAAACTTGATCCCTGTGAAGGGAAGAATCTAAAAACATGTTGCACTAAAAAACTTGTACCTCTTTACATGCGTTCTGCGAGTTTTCCATTTTAAGTCCAATCAAGTCATCTTCCCATTCACCTCTGGACCACTTCCAGCTGTTTTTAGATCACTCCAAGGATGCCTCTCTCATGTGTTTGTGACAATTAATTTGTCCCCATGATCCAAACTGGCTGTATGCATGTATATATGAGTGTGAATGGTTGTCTGCTTTTCTGTCAGCCCTGCGGTAAACTGCTGAAATGTCCAGGGTGTGGTGTGCTTCTCGCCCTGTGAGAGTGGGGATAGACTAAATGGATGGATGGATGGCTCAGACTTACTGTAATGGCTTGTGGTGTTTGAGGGAGAACAATCAGTGGTTCATACACTATACACACTGAGGTTTTATGCGTTCCTATAATTTGTCTGTGTTACAAGAATTACGTTCAAGAAATGGACAAGATCCAGCGCATATTGCAATGCTCAAATTCAATAAATAAGGGAATTGGACGTCCACAGAGTGACCAAAATGTACATGAGATATAGAAATGGAAGTTATCAAGGTATTTAATGTTTGCTCTCTTTGTCTTTCCTCTCCTTTGCTTCCTGCAGCTATCCTCGTCAGCACCATTGTGTGGATCATTGAGATTGTAGCAAACTCTGCTCCTCTCTTCCATGATGAGCTCTTCCAGGACCGGTTCAATCACACCTTCTGCTTTGAGAAATATCCAATGCAGGAATGGGTAGCAGGCATGAACCTCTACAGGTCATTTCTTGGCTTCCTTGCTCCGTGGACGGCAATGCTGGTCGCCTACCGAGGGATCCTTGCAGCAGTGCGTTGCAATGTCTCAACAGAGCGCCAGGAAAAGGCCAAAATTCAGCGGTTAGCTTTGAGTTTGATTCTCATTGTTTTGTTCTGCTTTGGACCATATCATATCCTCCTCCTGGTGCGGAGTGTCATGTTTTTACAGAAGCCATGTGACTGCAGCTCAGAGGAAACCTTGTTTGCAGCATACCATGTATCGTTGGCATTGACCAGCCTGAACTGCGTAGCTGACCCTATTTTGTACTGTTTCGTTAACGAGGGAGCTAGGAATGATGTCGGCCGAGCCCTGTCGGCTTTACTGTCAGTGGCCTGCAACAGGCGGCCCTCTTCTTCGCCTTCACATGCTGACATTCTCAATGCTGGTTCAGTAACCATGGACACACCGCTGTCAACAAAGAAGCAGCCTTGTGTGTATGCGGATCCAGGCAAGACCAACAACTACAAGACGGAACTGGTGGCTCTGAAGGAGGAGTGTCTACAGATGACCATCCTCAGGAAATAACTTAACTAGTTGGAACAAGTAGTAGCAGGTCCAAACTGATCAGCTCAGTGAGAGGCCGGCAGCTCCTAACAGTTCCAGGGTCTCATTTCTGACGGCCTAACGGGCTGAAATCAGATGCAACCAGTGGCTGCGGATGCACAGGGTTCAGTCAGTAGGTGACATATCAAAAAAGCAGAATAAGGATGGGATAAATGAAATAACAAAACACAGGGTCTGTGGTCATGTGAACAGACATGTGGGAGGATGAAATGCTTACGCAGCAAAACACAAAATTGTTAGGTGAATGAAAGATAGTCAAACCACTGGTTAGATTCTCACCACTGGTGATGCAAAAAGTAAAGTGTAGTCTGAGAGTGAAAGCTGAGGACAGATCATGCTGTCAATTTTGTCTGCTAACAAAAACCTTTGGACATTACATAAAAAACCCCTTAACACGTCAGGCTCAGACAGAAAGGTCGCGAAGCTCAGTTCTGTCTGATGGATTGAATGTTTTGTATTTAGAGCTGCAGTTTAACAGCCTCCACACAGCTACAGTGCATGCAGATGTTAGCATGCTAATGTCCTATTCTGCCCTAGCAATCTGGCTATGATCATCATGAAGTATCATCATGATAATGTGAAGTGTCTGATCAGAAGAAACTTTGGGCTGCTGAGTCAGGGGATCTCAAGCATCTGCAGGATTCAGCCACAGTAGACTTTTGCATTGGCCAATCTGGCCAGCAAATCGTTTTTGTCTTCAGTCTGAACCAAAGTGCAAGAAAGCTGACAAATCTGATGTCTGTGGGCGGTGTGGCTAATAAGGATTTTATCAACAAAATTTGATGACTTGGATTTTTGGACAATTTTTCCAGCGTGCCAGGAATCATTCACAAAGATACTGTTGAATATTTTTGAGAAATCCTCGAACAGACCACGCTCTGCATGGCTGAGTCCTATTAGTGGTCGAAACTCAAATGCACTTAAGAATATATCCCCACTTTGGGATATATAGAAGAAGCAGGATGGCGATTAAAAGGACAGAGGATTAATGGTCTCTTGAAAATGTCTTTATTATGGTGTTCAATTTTTAAAGGAATTTTTAAAAAGCCTTATGAAGTACCTCAGCTTGTAAACTGTGATGGCAAGAAGGCTTACAGTAGAGTTGTTGTATACCATGAGCCATGTTTTCTATTTTATTTTTTACAACACACAGCAAATAAACCTCCCTCCAGCGGGATATCAAAAAGAAATCTTAAAAGCCTTCAGATAAGTTTGAAAGTTTATTATTTTCCATTATTTTATGTTGTGGAGCTGAAGATCAGTGTCATACTTCAGACAAATGTGTATGCAATTAACAGTAGCTACTGGAATATGTGAGCATACATACCGCTAAATGAAAAATGTATTGCTTAAAAAATAATCAATGAATTCAAGCTGCACGCTTGGGCTAAAGAGTGCACACAGTTGACCAACAGTGATAACGTTTACATTGCAGTTACAGACAGGCCTTCTGGCTTAAACTATCCAGACTAATCTAATTTATATGTAGTACAAACTTTCAGATGAGTTTTCCTCCATTTGCATGTGCACCACTGCACAGCACTCATAATTCATCCTCGGCTTCCCTAAAATGGAAAGAAAATGTGCATTCGACTTTGATTGAAGTGACATCCCTGGCTGCTAATAACCTTTGTTATATTAGTGAAACAGATTCATAGATTTTTTATTTTTTTTATTTTGAAAGGCTTGATAAGGAAATCCTTCAGTAGCTGTAACTATTAAACCACTTTCAGAAGAACCAGTAGCAGGTTAAGGCGGAATTTAAATAGGAAATTTACTGTTATTGATGATTTATTTAAAATTAAAATATTAAAAATATATATACTTGACGCTGATTGTTTTAAATGTAAATATGGCTGACAATTTCTTAAATTTTTTTAATGATAAGCTTGGTCATATAAAGTAATTGCTACTGAAACCAGTGATGCACAAGCCCCGTATTAGGATGGATGTTGGTTCAATCCCGACTTTAAAAGATCACGCCAATCTATGTGTTTAGGAAAAAAGTTCACTTCAGTTGTCAGACTGATCTATAAATTTTATTTCAGTTTGGATTTGTTTACATCATACGATGCCCTGCTGGATGTTTAGAGACAAAGCAATGTGAATTTTCTGACGTGCGGTATTGCGGCTCAGATTATTCCAGTGCAATCAAATTATTTTGTGGATTCAGGTATCATGTTGCTGTTCCACATGCAGTATGGGACATATTTCGGAAAACATGTTTATGTTGTGCTGGCATGAAATCATTGCTAAATTCAGTGGAATAATGTAAAGTATCTGGACAAGTTCAGCTTGTTAATGTTGCCCTAAGTGTTGTCCTATGTGCCACTGGTTTTAATGTATCTATGTGTCAGTCCAAAGCAGGAGGTGCCAGGCTTCAAAATGTGTATTTGTTCAATAACAGTGTCAGTGAGAAATAAATTATGCATATAAAAAACTGCATCTTCCAGCGTGCATTTGTTTTGCACTTGCAAGCTAAAGCTGAAGCAGCTTTCTCGTGCTGGTGGCTTTTGAAATGGAAATTATTTAAGGGAAACAAGTCTATGCTTATCAGCATATTCTAATCTTTTCTTTCTTCTGTTTCTCTTCTTTCTTCTTTTTTAATGTCTTTTTTCCCTTCTGTTTTATCACAAGAATTAAACTGTTGACATTGTGATAAAATTGGTAAAGAAAGGTCAAGCATTGAGGCCCAAAGGAAGTGGGTAAAAGGTACAATTACTACTCAAAAGTAAATACCCAGTTGAGACACTACAACCTCTCACTTCACTTTTCTTTTAACACTATTTACTGTAGACAAACCTACACAGAAGGATTGATGTCATGAGATACAAATAAAGTGTATAGTCTGACTATTGTATTTAATTTAGAAAGACTTCACACAACTGCTTCTGCTGTGCTCTGTGAATTGCTAAGGTGCTGGAGAAGAGAGTCAAACCTCAGTTTCAGGAGGAACAATGTGTTTTTGTCCAGCGAACACACAACTCTTTAACTCTTCGAGGATACCTGAGGGTCTGTGAGAGTCACTCTACATGACTCAGGGTGATAGCTGTACAGGTGTAACAGTAACAGTGGGATAAACATATCTGCATTTATAAATGGCATAAAAAGGAGGAGTAATGATATATAAATAAATAATTCCAAATACCCTACTAATGCTTAATAGTGTGAAATTGTTATACAGTCCTACTGAACCCTCAAAATAAATGCGAAGTTCTGGCAAGTCATTCCTGTGTGTTTTAGGGATTTTTTTTTTTTAATGAGATTTCGACCATAACTTGGCAGCGTTAAAGGAGACAGCTCTACCCAGCAGACCTTTAAAAAATCCAGGTCAAAATTATTTGCCGAGATAAGCAAAACGTCTGCAGTACACAGAACCCTGCAAATGCAGGTAACAGATCACAGAGCAGCAGACAGAGCAAGTCTGGGATCCTGCCAACACAAAGTCACCTTCTTCACTCTTCACATTGTCTTGTTCCAACCTTCCTGTAAAGCTAATGAACAACATCAAGGTCATGCTGTACAACCTGTGTGTGTGTGTGTGTGTGTGTGTGTGTGTCTGCATGTATTTCAATGAGTGTCCTGCGTGTGCTTGCTTTTTTTTTTTTTAATTTCTGACACCGTGAGATGCGTCCTTCCTACTGTGATGCTTTAGATGCAACCCTATACTTACAGCCTGTCCTCATAAGGATGGACACATTCGAAATATCCTATACAAAACAGGCCAGTCTAAACAAGGAAGTATGAGAAGTGGGGAAAAAGGCAGATGTATTTGTGTGACATACAAAATGCACATACATATATCTATCTGTCTATCTGCATGTGTGTGTTTACTTTTCATTGGTGTTTTACAGCATTAAGCAAAAGGAAACTGAGCGGTCGCACATGCCTTTATGTTCTTAAGAGGAGAGAAAGGACAGACTCTCTCTCTGAGGGAACATTGTCTCTTGTCCTCTATGCGTCACTAAGTTCCCCTACTAAAGATTTATATATAGAAGCTCACCAGAGGTCACGCTGTCATTACCAGCAGCTCACCTGATGATGAGAGTGATTTATTATCCGATAAGAAACCCCGCTGGGACATAAAGAACAGTTGTGCAGGCTTTTTGCATTCAATATTTATATCTATTTCTATAGGCAGATAATATGTAAAAGAGCTTCAAAACAGCTGGAGAGATGAAACCTTTTGTTAAACAAACAATTCTGTGGAAGTTGTAGGCACACAAGGACAGGATGAGCAGTATAACACAACATTAAGATATTCTCTTTTAAGCTGATATAGATATTGATATATATACTAATATAGAGCAATTCTGAGTAACAACTTTGCAGCAGATGGGCTACAGCAGCAGAACATCTTGCCAGGTGCCACTCCTGCCAGCTCAGAACAGGAAAGTGAGGCTCCAGTTCAACTGTAAAAACATTACCTGATCTCAAGAGTCTCAATTTCTGGTGTGGCATTCAGATGGAAGGGTTGGAATTTGGCATGGATAACATGAAAGCATGAATCCATTCTACCTTGTAGTGACAGTTCAGGCTGGTGGGGGTGATGTCATGATGTGGGGGATACAATCTTGGCACACTTTTTGCCCTCTTAGTACCATTTGAACATTGTTTAAACTCCAGAGACAACCCAGGTATTGTTGCTGACCATGTCCATCCAGCCATCTTCTCACACACCACGTCACAAAGCTCAAATCATGTCAAACTGGTTTCTTCAACATCTCAGTGAAGTCGTAGCAATAAGTTCATTGTGCTCAAACAGCCTCCACATTCACTAGATCTCAGTCCAGCAGCGCACCTTTAGGATATGTTGAAATGATTTGCGTCATGGATGTGCAGCCAACACATCTGCAGCACCTGATGATATCATGTCAATACAGACCAAAATGTATCCAGCATCTAATCAAATCTAAGGACTAAGGTAGTGCTGAAAGCAAAAGGGCTCCAACCCCAAACTAGCAAGCTGTAACTAAAACTGCCTGGCAGGTGTATATTGCCTCTTGAAGCTTACTATAGATATTGAGTTTTTAAATTATTTATTTATTGTTTTATATTATTGAAAAAAGTTTTTCCAGCTTCAGTAGTTCACAGGATTATACAGATATATCCACAGATACCCAAAAGACAGCAAACTTGTAGTCTTCTGTTCTTTAGCATGTAACAACACTTAAAAAAATCCCTCAAAACAAATGGGAGTGAATGTGACATATTCAAACTTTACATGGTAAAACAATAATAAAGGTCAGTGCAGCAGAGGGTCAGTGCAATAGATCCTGTCTATAATAAAAGGTAAAATCACAACACTCACAAAAAAGTATGCATTTAGGTACCTTGACCTTAAGCAATAATAAAATTGTGCTGCACACATATAATCCTCTTACAACTGTATCTAATGTGACCCAGCATCCTTTTAAGATCCATGTTATAATCTCATTAACCCATTCAGTTGTATCCTATGGAGCCCCTCTGATGACATATGGTCCAAAAAATAAATAAATTGTGGCCACAAAATACTACTTCGTGCCCTCGAAATACTTATTTGTGGCCATGAAATACTATTTTGAGGGCACGAAATAGGTATAACGTGCGCACGAAATGCTAATTTGTGGGCACGAATTGGGTATAACGTGGCAACGAATTACGCATTTGTGGCAACGAAATAGATAACGTGCGCACATCATATTGATACAATTCCTGGACAGTTGCGTAGAGACATGAGCATAAGAGTAGGCTAAACCTATACACCATGGCCAGAGACAGTATGATTGAGTTTTATTTTTTGTCATGGTCTGCGTGGCAGACCGTGGGTGTGTGGGGAAGGAGGACTCAAAATGCGGAACCCTGTGCAATTAATGCAGTGCGTTTATTTAAAGTGAAGTAAACAATACACAATAATAAATCCCCGTGCGTTTCCAACTCGTGTCTCCTTCTCAGTGCTCGTGCCCGTGCTCGTGTCTCCGCTCCCGTGAAAGTTGTGCTCGCTGCTCTCCCGTTCCTGCACTCCTGCTGGAAAATCCACAGAGGAAGCCGTTAACACACAACTACAAAGCGACAGACTCGCACTCACTGATTTTGCTGGGAACACTGACGGGTCACTCAACAATCCAGCGTCGAGGAGCTCTCAGCCACACTGCTTTGTAGCTGCTCCGACGAGGCTTGATCGGCGCCAGGTGTGTGTGAGGATCCTTGGGTGTGACCGGTCAGCTGGCAGGGCCACACCCACCAGGTCTGAAGGTGCCTGTCACGACCGCACCCACACACACACACCGACCCACACACACACACACTTGCCAATACACAAACATGGAAGAACACACACACATAATATAATAAGTCCACAACTGCTCAGGGACTCTAGGTCACTCAGACTCAGATCCCTGACAATTTTAGGCTGGGAATGAGCTACAAATGCATTTTGAAAAGCCTGGCACTGAAAGGAACCATTATTACGGAGAAAATTTTAAACAGGATATTGAGAGCCCAGTTGCTTTGCAGACGTAAGTACGACCCGGACGCTCGGATAGATTTTATTGTCAGCCAACTGCAAGGGCCTGGGAAGGATCACGGTTATTGGAAGTGTTTCGTGCCCACAAATTAGCATTTCGTGCGCACGTTATACCTATTTCGTGCCCACGAAGTAGTATTTTGTGGCCACAATTTATTTATTTTTGGACCATGTCATCAGAGGGGCTCCGTACTTCCATCCTGGCAGAGGACAAAGAGCCTGGACAAATATACAGAACAGTTAAAAAAAAAACAAAAAAAAACAGCTAAAACTCCCACTGCACATAGATGCTGACCATGTATTGTGAGTCTAATACAATGACCCCAATTTCAGACTGACAAAAAATGCATTTTTCAAAGGTTATTGCATGTTTGGTGATGCATTCAGGGTCTCGTGGGCTTATGAAAATTCTTTTATCTGTAAAAGACCATGTTAACCTTCAGTACTTATACTTCCATGTTTAAATAAAGACGCCCGTGCTTGTGATCACATGATCACCCTCTTCTTATTGTTGTAGGTATTTATGTGTTTACTTATGTTTGTGTTCTGTCTACACTGTAGCCAATGATGTTTGTAATTTTCATATTTTTGCTGCTTTGCTGAAGCAAAGACGATCGAACTGCTTTGCATTTAAAAATATAATATACTGTAACATTTTACATGATGCTTTAGTTTACTTTCATTTTTTAGCATGTCAAATTTATATTGTTAAAATGTATATAAAAAAAGGGATCTATGCCAAATGCACTCATTTAAAAAAATCACAAATTTGTGAGCAGGTAAAGGCTTGTCATTGTTAAGGTTATTGTTGCAGTGTGAATGGCATTTCCAATTTTATCCATAGTTCATAACAGTGTATATTAGCACACATATTGGTTTATCTAATTTGAATAAGGTGAGGCCATCTAGACTCTTAAAAGTTATCCCCCAGCCCCTCAATAACTGAGACTCTATTTATTCAAATAATCCAAAGCCTTATTATTCATATCCAGAACTATTTCTCATTCGAAACACAAATTCATGGAGAGTGAATCACGCACAGCCTTTAGCTTTGGGATTTGGATTCATGGTAAGTTGAAAGAGGTCAAAGAGAGAATTGCAAATGACCATCCATAATTCATGTGCTCCCAGACCTGGTTGTTCGTCTCAACTTTTAAGGTCAAGACATTTCCATGAATGTGGGAATCTACAGGCAAGTGCCCTAAATAGGCTACATTAACATTTGTGTTTGTGTGTTTATTTAGAAATTAGCTAGCTGAGCTACGACCCTTTTCCAGTAGAATTTAAAGGTTTTATTATAAATTCTTTTTGTAGTAACAGCTGTGGCTCTATATTGTGTTGAAGACGTGCCAACTAAAGTTTTGTGTAATAATACTTTATTCCACGATGAATCAGTGTAGTGTCTTGTCTGCTCAGAGTCAAGCAGCAGAGGATATCATACCAATGGAGAGGATGAGGAAGCACGAATGCCAATGTGAAATAAAAGGATTTCTAGTGGGACAGCTAACAGTGGCTGAAGCTCCTGGAAAGCCACTATGTTCATGAGCAGCATTAACTTCCAAAACAAGTAAAA
>NW_005187553.1:1070206-1071251 GCF_000239375.1 Pundamilia nyererei | reverse complement strand
GCTACGTCCAATATGGTCTTAAGAAATGTGCACATGGTGTCACGTGACCGGGGCTTTAGCAAATGGTTTCACAGTGACCGTCAGCAACCTCCAGTAACCGCTCACAATCGGTTGGGGAATACGCTAAAAACTGGTCTCTAGAAATGAGTGATGATGCTGAGTGTGATGTTGAACTCATAACATGTTAGATGCTTTTTCATAACACAGGGATCACAAGCTACAACTACAACTTTTAGCTAAAATCCTGCTCCCTCTTGGTTAAAGTTTAGCAGCTTATAGATTCTCCATCCTGTTACAGTTACCCTCTTAAGTCTTTATTGTGAGCAACCTTTTTCTCAGTCAGCCTGTTTTACTGTATTTTAATGATTTCGTAAGTCTCAGCTGTAAAACACAGTTGTTTTTAAGGAAAGACTAAAGCAATTGAACCAAAACAAAACCCAGGAAACAGCTGGCGCCCTCCACGGCTCACTGACCACGTACCAAAAAAAGCGAGACCCCTCAGTAGATGTAGATTAGCTACTGGCCGCCTTTTTAATCAATGTGGGCAAGATTTTAGATTTGAGTTAGAAAAACAAACACAATTGTTTGGCTGCCAGACTGCCAGATTTGTATCCATACGTCGGGACAAAATAATTTATTAAGCCAGTATTCGTGTGCTAACAACAGCTGTTATTTTTAGGATGCATTAGTTTTGCATTTAATGCGGTCCATTAGAGCAACATCGCAAACAAGCAAGGACCAAAGAGCAAATATCTGCAGCATCAGACAATGCAAGCATCAGAACAGTCCTGTATCTGCAGAAAAGGCAGCGCTATATTTAATGAGACACTTTAGCAGCTTTAGTCTAAAGCCTTGATAGATTCAGTGATTTATAGCTTGCCCTCTGAGTATTGAGCCCAATTCTAAAGAATCGTACGCGGTGGCATCAGTTCTCTGGGTGCTATTGTTTTTACAAGGACTGAAAATGACCCAACCAATAAAATTATCTTGCATAAATAGGCTGTTGATTTTCTTTACTCATTTCAGATATTACCAGCAAAATAGT
>NW_005187553.1:1052730-1069164 GCF_000239375.1 Pundamilia nyererei | reverse complement strand
TTTAGGTATACAGTATATACCCAAGTATATATATTTTTTACCTAAAACTATTTAAATCATGTTTTAAATCCAATATCTACTAATTGCGTGCAAATAAACCAAATAAAGGCGCTTGGAAGCACTTTATGTAAGGTTTTCACATCATGCTGCTTCATGCTGGAAATATTTGTTTTCATTCTCATGGAAATCAAACCAGTGTGATTATCTTGTGACCTACACAGCATATTTTAACATCACATGATTTTACACACCACCTTCTCTTTGTTTCATATGAGAAGGAGGATAACTGACTTAGACGATGTTAGTTTAACACAAGGGCTTATTATGCTGCAATGGATCGGTCTTAATTAAAAGAAACAACAGAGCAAAGATAAAGAACTTTAAGCAGCGTGTTTTTATTCTTACTTCGCTTCACCAACTCCTCTTAGTGTAGGATGAAGGGACAGTGCCTCATTGACTGACTGGGTGTGTCTTTCTGTGTGGACGTTGCATGTTCCCTCTGTGCCCGTGAATTTCCTCTGGGTAATCCGGTTTCTTCCCACAGTCCAAAGATGTGCTTGTTAGGTTACTTGATGTTTCTAAACTGGCTGTAGGTGTTTGGTTTTACGGCTGTGCTAGCCCTGACCTGCTGAGGGTGTACCTTGCCTCTCACATTACCAGGCTGAACTTTGTGGAGGGGTGGATTAGCAAATAAAACTTGGGCTGTCCATCTATATCCTTTTGTTTGAAATTGCAAGGATGCATTCTGCCAAGCTTCTGGACAACTCAACCAACTCTGAGTTGATTAATGTACAATAAAGCTTTTTTTTGGTGACCGAGATTATGCTTATATTTATATTTTTATATTTTGATAGCTACGTTTGTTTCCCACACCTACCAAAATCCACATCCTTTTTTTATACACTGTGTGATCTGCCACAATTGCAACAAATAATTATCAATGCCCTATGTTATATAAAGCAGTAATATATATATATTTTTTGGTTATATTGACATTTTATCAAAAGCCTTAATTATGTTATACAGTTCAGTGTAGTATGCAATTTTTAAAGGTTCGCTGGTATCACTGGGTGTGGTCATGATGTTGACCCAGCAGCTTCACTTATCTGGGTTTTAAAATGTGTCCCACATCCTTACTAACCCTTGCAGATGTTTCCTGAAGGTCTGATGAGCTGGCAGTCTGCTTCTGCATGTGAATCCTGCTCTGAGGAGGAAATACGAAAATGAGACCTGAAGTATAAAGTCTCTGTACTTCCTGTTGACAGAGAGTCCCCAAGGTGATGACAGAGTTTCAGTCCAGCTGTGTTACCGTAGGGTCTGTGAATTTTGGGAAAGCAAGGATAAGATTAAAGACTGGGACATGAAGGACTATACACTGGGGACCCGCTCTGAGGCAAGTGAACTGAGATTGGATGTAGATTTGGGACTGAAGATTTCAGCACAGGATCTGAAACGAGCAAAGAGGGAACAGAAGTCTAGTGTGAGATTAATAAACACAAACAATAAATGAATGTGTCACTATTCAAAGGTACACTTTGCCAGTGATAACATTAGACTCTCATCATTGTTTCAACACATCTGATTTTTGACATCAATATCAGGTATTACATCCTACTCTGAGAGCTTAGAGTTCATTCTTGGGTGAGAGGCCATGGCTGTTGGTGCAGCAGCTACAGCAGAGACTCAACGACAGGCAAAAAGTGACTGATGGCTTTTACAATTCTGGCAGCTGTTTATGACAGCTTTCCTGATTTTTTTTAAGACAGTTTTAAAATCCTGGAAATTAAGGATCAGCTTTGTTGCAGGCTCCTAAACCCAGACGTTGGAATTCCCTCCGAACGTGGCAGAGCAGTCTGGTCATCTGTCCAAAGCCGAATGCTAAAATTGAAAAATCAAGTACTGCTTTTTAAAATGTATGATAACTAATTGAAGGGGACATGAAACACTACAAATATAAAGGCTAATTGACAGCATTGGGCCCTGCTCTCAAAATCTGACATTGATATAACTGTCTGTGAAGCTGGATTTAAGAAAGAATTGCTTAAAGTTTTAAAAACATTTTTAGTGCCGTCTTCTGTTGGTACGGAGCGTGGCGTCTTGTGGTTGGTTGGTTGGTTGGTTGCGGCGGCTAATCCGATTGTTAAGTGATGACGTATAAAACCTGCTTCCGGGTCCAAACTGTGTTTATTAAGGCTGTTACATGTTTTAATGTTTTGTATCTTGTTCTATTTAATCCAAAAAAGTGGAGCTTTTATTACCGGTAGGCCTATTCCTCAGCAGCACATTTCAAAGCTCAGTTTTTAAAACCTTACAATGTAACTTCAGCCCAGCCCATGCAGCTGTATGTTAATGATTAACCTCACCTTTTGGATGGATTATCTCAGTTGTTCTCCTGACTGAAGTTTGGTCCGTTTACAGCATCCTGCCATGCAATTGCATTTGTCGGGAACCCTCGCATTAACTTTCGAGTGGAAAAAAGTTAACGTTCATCATCCAGCTTCACTGTGCTAATGTCTTTATATCATGCTAACCATAGCTGTGTAGCTAGCCACCACGTAGCACATCATTATATACATGCTAACTTCAGTAACCCTACAAACGTCACTACTGTTTAGTTTTCTGTCTTCATTTGTGTCGGAAATGAAGACAGAAAACTAATTTGTGTGTTAGTGTTTTAATATTTCAGGAATCCCTCCGTCAGAACATCGTCTGTCATCTTTAGATGGAAACTAGCGAGTTAACTCCCTGCTAACTTTGAACTCCGTTAAACTTCATAAATACTGTTTTGGTGGATACCTGGATGTTAAACTTAATTGTTACACCAGAGCAGCAACACCGATTATTTTATTAAACATTAAAGAATTTAGACAGTTTGTAACTCTCAGTGATGCCGCAGTGTTCGTTTGACCTTGGGACCAGAAGACGTGTTTGGACCCAGAAACTGCTAATGACTTAAAGACTTACATTAAAGACTTACATTAAAGACTTACATTAGTTGGTTAGCTAACTAGCGACATAGAACGTAATGGCACTAAAACTAAAAATCGGTTTAAGAGGATCATGTTTGTGCTGCTCCTGGCTGCAAGACAGAGTTTCATGTTAAAACCAAGGATATACTGTCCACTAGCACCAAGTGGTTCCACCTTATTTGGCTAGCGCCACTCAAACAGGACAGCCAACTTGTGCACTGTTCTGTGTCAGAGTTGGAAAAACAAACTTGTCCTGTAAATCACTTCTTTGCATTAATTGTGGAGCTGGATTCTGGATGTGATTCATTCAGAACAGAAGATTTAAATGGGGGTGGGGGGGGGGTTAAATGCAGTTACCTTGCCAGAGTTTCAGACCACTCAGACTGTTTTTGGTATTTTTCTATAAGAAGATTAATTTATTTATTTAAAGTTACAATATGATGTGTTTTCATATTTTATGTTATCATATAAAATCTGTCACAGCGATACAGCTAGTGCTTATTGAAACAACATACATGAGGTGCAGGCTTAAGCTTCAACCAACTCTGAATATCTCTGAATTTCAAATATTTGTTGTGCTTTTGGCCTGGTTAAAATCACTGTGCAGGGATTTCTTACATGGCCTTACATGGACACTGAGCACACCATCCCACCCTCCCCAACCCTCTCAGAAAGGGTTTCCAACTTCTACTTAGCAGTTCTCTTGAAATTTTCAGAGGTTAATCATAAAAATTGTGTCTATACAAATGGAACAAGGGTTATGTTTAGATTTTCCAGGAAAGGCAACACGAGACAGCATTAGATGCTTTTTATTCTTTCGAAACAACGGACTTTAAAGCCAAGTATTGGTTCATGCCAGAGGAACTGTTAACAGAATGCAGCTGAAGCTAGGTTTGCGGCTAAGCCTGTACTACAAGATGACAGTGTTTAAGAATTGCTTTAAAATTCTCCCTTTTTAAAAAGCTTTTTTCTTTAAATTGAAACAGTGGTGCATTGAACTCCCTGGTATGTTAGGTATTGGCCCTAAGGTCACTCTGTCATTGTGTGCTCTACTTTTTTAATGCACTGATGTTTATGTACTTGTTGCTGTTGAATGGGTAACACTTCTGACACACCCAGCAAATGAGAGGTGCTGCAGAGCCCTGCAGAGCAACCAGGAAACACGCTGTTCAATACAAAAAAACAATGCATGCTGTTCTGTGATTGAATGTGTCTCTGGTTCTCAAACAAGGCTAGAGCCAGCCAATCAGGAGACAATGGGCATTTAAAGTGATAAGCTTAAAGAGCGAGTGTTGGGGGGGAAAAGCAAATCTTTGGAGAATTATACCTTGATCTGTGCAGCACTTTCTATTTTCAGGGCTTAAGAGTCTTAATTTTATTACCTCTGCAGAACTCCAATCTTTGCCTGGGAGCACAGGGTTCATCAGGGATATCCTCAGACTGAAACAATGTAAAGCAGTAGGCACAGAGGAGAACGTCCAAAGTAAACAGCCTCAGCTTCAGAAAACAAACAGCTTATATCATCTGTAAGTGAGCTGGGCAAAAAGCTTCTCCAGTTCACTATTTACAAACAAAATTTCCCTTTTCTCCTCCTATTTCTGTTCAGCCTGGCTCCAGCTATTTGCAGACCGTTGAATTAGCTTTGGTTTGTTTTCAGTGCAGAATGATCTAATCGCTAAATCAATAACCAGCCGTTTTTTCAGCAAGTGAGATAATTATATTTATTTGGCTTCTGATGCTTTAAAGTCTGATGTTTCTGAATGGGAAGGCTGTTTCTGGCAATGGGATATTTACAGGGGTACATTTGTCTTCCTCGTTCTCTTATTCTGAGAAGCTCAGTCCCACACTTCCTGTTAGTCTGAGTGAGAATGGGCATTAGTGATTCAGCCTTTTTCCCTTTCTAAAATTATTTACTGTTATTTATAAGATGAAAATGGCATTGCAGTATAGCTTTTTTTAAGTTGATGCAAATTAAGAAGCTATAGTTATTTTTGTTGTTTACAATGTAAGGATATGAACATGCAGGATGTCCAGGAAATCCTCAGATCATTGCATTTCCTGACTGTTTTGTGGCCATTAAGTTAAGATTGAAATTAATCATCATTGTTATTAATTTATGTGTCATATGAAACATGAATGGAAACCAAATAGCTTGTAACAATGGGCCCAATACCCTCTCAAAGCACCCCCAACACGACATCTTAAGGCATACCAGTCCACAAAACACATATTGACCTGTCGGGGAGACTCCTGCACACGCTTAGTTCCTCCTGAATCGGATGTTTAACCAGCAGATGGACCCTCCTCTCAACCTGAAACACACTACTCCTGTCCCCATCACCCTAATCTGCCAATTCGCATCCAAGCAATGTTTCAGGGGTGTGTCAACCAAAACAGCCCCAGAGCCATTCAGGAGCTCCAGGGATTGTCATCCACCCCAGCGCCCCTGCCATCAAGGACTTGTTAAACTACCTCAGGGATCTCGCCCCGAGCAATGGGCAAGTTGTACCCTTTATCCTCAGACGTGAGACGAGTCACCTGACAATTAGCAAGACTTTATTCAAGGCCTGCAGGTTTAATACAATTATATTTATTTAATTTTAAACTGTTTAAAAATGAACCCCAAAATTGCCAAAACAAATAAACAAGTGTGTGCATTATTTTAAATACCGACAAATTGACCGATTATATTGATTATGCTTATTGTATTTTGTGGATGATTTTCCATTTATTTATTTTCTTTAACAGTTTTTGTTTTCTATACTGCTTAACATAATAGTATCCCCATCAAAGTATCTATAAATATAGCACTGTCGGAATGAAATATAAACTCTATTGACAGAGAATATGGAAAATATGCTTGTAATACAGTGGATCTGGCCGAAGGAAGACTTTCTATTCAATAATCATCATCATCATCATCATGCTTTTACATTTGCTAAGTTGACATTACACCAAAAGGACGTTTATTAGGAGCTTAATGATTGCCTGCTAAATCAATAATCACTCAATTTTAATTCATGCATGCTGAACTCTGGTCTGTTTAGTATTTTTATACCAATACAAATACGCCATCTAGTGTGTGCAAAGCAAAATGACCACTTGACTTTGATTAAAACTTCCACAGAACAGTCACTCCAGATGTATTTGAGACTGTGGTTGTGGCAGAAGTATCAGCAGTTGTTTTGTGATGGTACCACAGTGGCAGTAGTGACAGTAGTAATGGTTTATGTAACAATAATTAAAATTCTGTAACCATGTGCACTTTAGATTTTAAAGGGTATAGTCCTTCAAAATGCTGCGGTTCCCCTTGAAGCTGACCAGCTAAATTTAAATAAAAAAATTAATAACATACAAATCTAGAGATATTACTATACACTGTATGTCGGTATGAATCTGTACTGATTTAAAGTGTTGCCTCTTTAAACCCCATTCGAGGTTTCTAGTTAAATCTTAATTAGAAATATTTTATAACACAGTACAGTAGATGGGATTAGCTAATAACAATGAAAGATTACAGTTTTTGTATTATAGTACTTTCACACCTATTATCAGTATGAAGCACATGCAGGACATGCTGTATATTCTTGGCAGTAGTTACTGCTGCTAATGCAAAAAAAACAAAAACAAAAGCTCCATACTGTAAATCTGTCATTTTCCATCTCAGTCAAACATCTTTTTGCCATTTCAGCCACATAGATATGGGATTGACTCTGAATTGTCCATAGCCAATCCCCAAATGGATTTTCCAAGATAATAGACAGCTGTATGATCTGAGAGATTTGTGATGTAACTATAAAGAGGCTTCTATCAAAATTGCTGAAATCAGCCCTGATATTGATGTCTAATGGAGCAGACCTGATGTTAGTTTCACCACACAAAGGAAAATAATATTAGAAAGAGGGGGAAAAAATTCCCAGTTGACCAGATGTGTGCGCGCTCATCAGTCTGCAGCAGAACAATAACCGTAATGGCGGCTTGCCATTGAATTCTCCCTTTTCCATCACCGAGAAGGTGAAAAGACATATTTTTTCAATATGGAAATGTGTTCTATTTTTCCAGTCTCATTGTGAAATAATGGCTGTTTTGCTTGCCTCTTGACTTCCTATAATAATTAATCATGTGAAACAGCCCAAATACTTGTCACAGTTCACTGCTCTCTATATTTTCATTTGTAATAACTGGACACAATGAGAAGGTAATTCATTTTCGGAGGTTCAAATCTCAAAGAAGGCGACGATGATTTATTCTCGTTCTCCCTCTTTTACTGACTCGCTTTGCTCTCTCTTATTTTCTAGCACAAACTTAAGCGGTGCAACATTGTTTCAGTGAACTAGCAGAAAATTATCCAAAGTGGCAGCACGTGGAAATGCAATGCATGTGCAACAAAACAGCAGCAGTGAGCAGTGATTATGAACACATTAGCAGTTTTAAGGTCAGAGGATAATGTACAAATCTGGAATCTCAAGAATGATCGTGGCAGAAAAACACAAAGTGGAGAACGCCCCTCTCAAATATGTGCAGCCACACACACACACACACACACACACACACACACACACACACACACAGCAGCAGTTTAAGCACAGCGTGCAGAGAATAATGTAGATTTATGTAGAAGCTCATAAACCTCCTCCAGACGTGGTGAAATGATGGGTGTTCACCCAGCCGACCCCCCACCATCTGTCAGGAATTACCAAAAAGCACGCACCTTCAGATTTAAACTGCAATCTCTCCTTCCAGGCTCCCTGTTTGGATGTTTTTCTCTTTATTTCTTTTTTTGTATGCAGTTCAGTCCAGGGATCAGTAAAAAAAAAAGATTTTTTATTAACCACTTTACTCATTTTTATTGCATTGTATTTTAGATAAACTGGCCATTATAAATTTCTCCTATTGAGAAGTTGAATCATGAACAATCATGAGTTTCCACCCTCATTTGAAAATATCTGAAGTAAAAAAATGAGTAACGCTGGCACTGTGCTTCCATGCTGCAGCTTCTAAAAATAAACAGGCACTGATTTGAAAGAGTAATTAAGTCTTTAAACATATCACTACAATTCACTTTCCTCTGATGCACTCAGGTCGTGTTAGTTTCACTCATAAATCTTCAGTATGATGGCATGAGTCAGGGCAGCCACTAGAAAAATAAAGAGGAACACATCACATCTGTCTCCTTTCAATCTCACAGAGTGGTTGAGCCTCCTGCTCTGCATCGACTGTCCTATTGATTTTTGCGATGAAATTGAATGAATACCGGGTGGGAGGACAATTATGCATAAGTGGGAGTGGGAGGAGACTGACTGAGCTTTCGGAAGAAGTCTTACACATACACTCTTAGTGCTACTGGGTTTGCAGAACTCTGCATAGGACGACTTCTTCTAGGAGGTCTTTTTAAAGATTTTAGAAGTTAACACTTCAATCGGATGGTGATGGTTAAATTCCAGCTTTAATTTTTGAAGCTGAAGCCTGACAATGAGATTTAAGATGATTAAATATTAGATTTGTTCTTAACAGTTATGATTCACGTTATACTTTTAGTTCACCATAAAACTAAATATAAAATGACATATATACATAGTGTCAAGAGTTAATTGGCTGGCTTTCCTCTTCATACAGGCCATTTCATCCCAAGTGATGTTAAACTTATCTTTCCTTAATCGAAGAAAGAAAGAAAGAAAGAAAGAAAGAAAGAAAGAAACTGTCAACATTAAATGAACTATGCTCTTTAAAATTCATTATTAGGAATTTTTGAATGTACACTATATTTTAAACTTTCAAAAAAAAGTGCAAAAATCCATTGTACAAATACATAGTTTACTGTGTTTATGAGCCATAGCAAGCACATGTTAAATTATGCTTATTGTCATTATGTACATGCAAAAATAAACCACTAGTTAGGACACTTTGCCACTCAGTGTTTTATTAACCCATGTACGACTAACAGGGCCAAAAACGCACGCATAAGAAATAGTCTGTGGAATCCATGAACTCCACGAGAACATGTTTACTGAGGAGCGGCAACACTCCTGCTCTTCGTCATGCTACCATAAGGTGGCACCAATGTTCCGCCACTTGAGGCACCAGAGCGGCTTTTTACAGCCTGATGATCCATTTAGCTGCAGTCAACCTTTTAACCAGTGTAGTAAGAGCCAGAACAGCCTACTGTATGTACACTACCAGACCCTGCATGGAAAGCAGGTGTGCGCCAGCAACACCTGCTTTGAATGATTTACTCTTTAAAAAAAAAAAGAAAAAGAAAACTGTGTCTATTTCAAGTGACAGAGGAAAAACAGGCTTTTTAAATTAGGAGACTGATTATAGAATTACAGGATTAAATATTTATATCAAATTTAAGACCTTTTAAACATTCTTAGTGGACTATTCAGCTGACTTGTGTCTGAGCTGTTCTTGCCTCTTGTCCTTAAGTGACTACATAACATCTTGGACAACAGGGAATTCCAGGCTTTGGTTCCAAAATGAAGAAAAAAATCTTAGTGGTAACTTTTTCCATAAGAAAACTGCATGTGGGAGTCCAAATAAGATTTGTTGTTGGCTAAAATGAAGCTTTTGCATTTAGATTAGGACGCAGAGGGAAATCTGGGATATTGCAGGAATCTTGTCCTTCCACATTGCATGTGTTGCTCGGGAAAGTTTGTGGCAACTGCTTGAAGTGTTTGGTCAGTACCCAAAGCTGTAGAGGAGTTTGCAGAACCAAATCTCTAAAAACCGTTTCCTTAACATCTGCTCATAGACCTAACCTAATAAAAACTCAAGAATGCCGTTAGTCTGTGTGCTTTATTGCTTATGGGGTTACTTCACTTTTTCCATATGCAGCAGCAGCAGCATGGGCGATCTGGCTGTGCAGGACCCTCAAAATTCTGCTTCCAGCGAATGTTGCCTCTGCTCCAAATATATAAATGTCCGTGTCGAGCTGAAACTGTGCTACAGTTCAGATGCTTGCTGCAGCTCATACAGTTAGGTGCCTGCAGCATCCAGGCCTTTTGTACCTCTGAGCAGTTCCTGCTATTTGTGGTGCGGAATCTGTTTCAGACTGCAGCTTGGGATCCATCTGCCTTGGATTTGCCACGTATTTCCAGAGCAGGACTCTGGCTCACCGGTGTGCTTCTCACGTTGATGTGAAATAGTGTGAGTGGCTGCTCTGTGCGCGTATGCTCGTGCGTGTGAACAAGCAGGACAATGTCACCTTGACTACAATCTACAGGAGGCACCGAGGACGATCGGCATCTGTAGAGCTCTGGACGGAGAAGGAGAGCGGGGGTTGAAGATATTTACGTGTCTCTCTGAGTGTGTGTGTGAGAATTTGCCAAACGTGTGAGTGTGTGTGTGCGTGAGAGAGGGAGAAACAGTGAGGCGGGTATAGCTCTCTCACACAGCTCACAGTGCTGGAGGATCCCTCTTCAGACCCAGGCACAGCGACGCAGAGATGTCAGGCGCAGCACACACAGGTGGGTCATACAGAGCAGCTGAGGGGACAGGTGGGCCTAGCTCAGGTTATGTAATTCCTATGCTGTCAGCCATGTTTTTAATTATTATTATTGCATAAAATTGTTGCAAGACTGACAAAAATGTGAAAATAAGGGGGGAGGAGACTTCTTCTTCTTCTTTTTTTAATACAAGTAGGCTGAACAGGCCTACAGTCTGGCCAGGGTCATCTGGATTGGTCCAAGCTCTCTGGACACAAAAATCTGGCAAACAATAACAAATATGAACAAAACAGATTTTATAAAAACCCTTCTTATTCATGTCATTCCTTCTTAAGTAGAAAAAAAACACCCTTCATGCTCTTGCCAGTTGAATTCCACTCGCTGATTGAAATTTAAGGCAGAAAAAAATCAGCTGCATGTTTCCACGTGTGTCCGAGGCTGCCTGCCTCGGCCTTTACAGACCTTCAAACAGCCGCAGCGGGACCTTCAAGCTCCCGTTCAGCCATAATTGCATTTGCCGCTGTAACGGAGTAAAAACCCGCCGCCGCCGCCGCATCCTTCGCTCTCCGTCACGTGACTCCGCCGGCAGAACATATCCGAGTCCTTTCCGTTTTTCTGGACTAACGCAGCCTCCAGCTTCGGCCAATCGCGTCTCGGCGGAGGCGTCTCTCTCTCTCCCTCTCCCTCTCTCAGTTTTTCGCTTTCTTTCGTGATGCTTTCACTTTCTGTCGAAAATCAGTGATTCTGAGCTTTGCGCGCACTCAATTTTGTCGGTTTGCTTGAGCGCATTACGCATCGTTTCTCTTTGGCCTGTTTAGCTTCGGCTAAAGCGTTTGCTTGCTGTATTTCATTTAACCTCATTCGGTGCAACTAAATTTGAGTCTTGGATCACGAGATGGTGAAAAGTGTTGTAACACAGCGCGGCTGATTATTCATAATTAATATAAAAAGGTTTGTTTTTTTTAAATAACGTGCAGATTTTGCAAAGTGAGACATTTGTCCAGTGAAATGGGGAACTGAACAAAGTAAAAAGCAACAATTATTTTTGGTAAAACGTCGGAAATCCGAGGGTGCAGAAAACGAGAAAGGTATCACGAGGCCCTGTGACGTCAGCCGCTCCCCTGCGCTTCCTCCAGCAGCCAGTCAGCGAAGGGATGCTCTGAACGCAAGACTGCAGCATCTTCACCGAGAGAACGAGCAGGAAAAAACGTCTCTTTCTCTGTCTTCCTCCAGCTCCTAATCTCCGGACCCTTCTCACCCACCCGTCACCCCTGGGTGTCTTCGCGACTGGAGCCAGGAAAGGATAAGAAGAACGAAATTCTAATAGCCTAAGAATCGGATTTTTTTTTTCTATTATTGTTATAATTGCTTCACCGATCACCCTTTCCTTTCTTCTCTCTTCGGCTGATTTCGCCTCTTTGCGCTTTGCGTTGTGTTTTTGTTTTGTTTTGGTTATTGTTCCGTTTCGTTGGTTATTGCAGAGGAGCGCCACCATCCTGTACCGCCTGACATGAGTACTGGTTGCAGCGGAATGATACACATATCCTAGCCCGCTTATCTGAAGGTTGATGGAACTGTGACGCTCCACTGGCACGTTTTTAGTAGCCTAGAAGTCGCTCCATCTGCAGAGGTCTCCCGTTTTCTCCCTCTCTGAGCCGCTCCAGCGTTTCTTTCTTTCTGCCCCTGCGCAGCATCTCTCTGTACGCACGGCGCACCACGGAGAAACGCGCAGCTAACCTACCCCGTTCGTAGGAAACAGGCGTATTTTGCAATTCCTAAATCGCTTTTACCCTCTCCAAGGACTCATCTGCACGGCTACGCTGCGTAAAAAAACGGAAAGGGGGGATTTAAACGCAAACGCAGCCTAAGCATCCAAGAGCAAGCTCGAAAATGATGGCCGGCGGAGCAGTACAACAAAACGGCATTTTCTCAAATCCTCACCATCACAATCAACAACCACACATGGAGTCCGATCCCCCGGACTCACGTAAAAGACCCCTGGAGACCCCAACGGAAGCCAGCAGCACCAAACGTACAAACACGGGAGGTAAGAGCGGGGATGCGGGAGCTGTTCGGGTTTCGGTGAATGTTGCTTCGTCTTGAGGCAGGCAGAGAGAAAGGAGAGCAGGTTGATCTGATTCTTGATGTGCACCGTGGCGTGGTGGAAGGGCAAATTCACACATTTAGGGAAATAAAATAAAATGATACAGGGCAAATTTTAGGGAGACCGTCTTTTTTTTATTATTCGCTTCGTCATAAGCGACAGTCATTTTCCATCAGTATTAAAATAATCACGGGTCGCCGCATTTGATGGAAAGGAAACAATGAGAGGGACTTGGGGGTGGGGGGGGGGTGTTATTTGGAGGGAAGCCGTCGCTTCCCCTCTTGCACATCCTGGATGATTTAGCCTCTTTACATCAGCCGAATTGGGTGTTTTTATTGCGTCTTAAGATTTACGCGCAGCCACAGCGGCCATGCTGGAGCCAAAATGAGGATGTAAACAAGTGAAAGCCAGATCAGACTAGTGCGTGATCGCAGGGTCTCATCCCGTCGACGGATGACCTTGTGATAATCTCACACATCAGCCACCATCGCCGCTTTGTGTACAATTACACAAGCGGATAAACAAGCGGACTCATATTAACAGCAGCCCTGTGGCGAGCTAGGGAAAACAGGGGGAATCCAGAGCAGTTTAGAATGCGACAGTCTGTGTTAATGCAGTGTGTCAGGGAGAGGATATTTTTATCATTCATTGTTGTCCTGATTTTAATATTCTGCGGCTGGAAGGGAAAGCTGATTTCTTTTCCACTAATTTCTTCGATGAATGATTTCTTCATTATTCTCTGGTTTGATGAAATATGGATATGTCACCATGGTAATCACCATATTTGGTTTTTTGTTTACATGCTGTCATGCGCCAAGCATTCCCATCATTACAACCATCAGTAGCCTATCCTGGCCATGCACCCTATCATGGACATTTGGACATACAATACACCTTTAAATGTGCTATTTATACTCAGCAAAAAGATGATAAAGGTTTAGGAGACTTTTTAAAATGCTGCTGGAGATTCTGGGAGAGTGCTTAAATAGTTAGATTCTATAGGTTTTAATGGGACCTGATCTTTTAGTGCAGAGAGTTCAATCTGACTATGATTGTGAAGACTGAATATTTGTAATGCCAGTTAAACTGATTTGAAGACTAGTTATATGCTTAAGGTTAAGATACCTAACGTGTTCTCTAATGTGGAGTTTGTTAGAGTTTAGTCCCAACTGTAATTCTCACCAGGGCCTTAAAGATTGCAAAACAGCATTTAAAATTTTAGCTTTAAACTCTGAAATGTCTTCAGTGTTAAACTGAATTCCCTGAACAAACAGAACAAAACAAAAAAAAAAACCCCTGGGAATGTAATTTTCATTGCAGGTAATTCTGCCCGTATATTAAAGAGGAACCTCCATCGTATTAGAGAGGGTGAGCATGACTGAGCTGTGATTGTTGGCCTAATTTCTCAGTCTTGATTTGAAATGGTCAGAAGATTTGGCTTCGCTCAGTTAGTGCAACTGTTATGGCTGCTGTAATACGATCTAAACATAAACTCTCGCAGATCCATAGGGCTTAAGTGCCCTGTTCCTTTTGGATGACAATGACAGGTGGCATAATGTGAAATTTGAAAACAAACTTGTGTTTAGTGCGAGCTAAGCGACAGACTCCTCTGGATTACTGAAATTCATGTTCTGGTAGATTTTTGCATGACTTGGCCCCGGTGGAAAAAAAATCAGGACGGCCATTTATAACAGATTCTTCAGGTCCCACCAGGAAACATGACAGCCATCCTCAGGAGTAATAATTAGACAGCGAGCGAGGAGAGTCCGACTGAGGAGGTGTGAGCTGCAGGTTCGCCAGCAGTGTTTAACTCCAGATCGATGCAGCACTCAGAGCACTAAAGGCTCCTCCTCACTGTATGTAAAAAGCCCAGGCGGCCCCTCTGGGGACTTTCTTCCTGCCTGCGTAACACTCAGGCCGCTTGTCTATTTAGACAAATGAAAAGGTTGGAACGATGATGATGATGATGATGATGAGACAGCTAAACAGACTCAGGCAGAGGGGACGGCTGCAGTGCTGCCAGGTCAGCCAGCAACATCAGGCCGATGATCCGATAGCATTTGGTTGAAAATGAACAAGTAGCTCCTACACACACACACACACACACACACACACACACACACACACACACACACACACACACACACACACACAAAACTACAGCAACAAAGAGGAATCAGAGCTTGGTTGTGGGTCTATTGTGACAAATTTT
The DNA here is from genome assembly GCF_000239375.1 of Pundamilia nyererei. Classification (NCBI taxonomy): domain Eukaryota; kingdom Metazoa; phylum Chordata; class Actinopteri; order Cichliformes; family Cichlidae; genus Pundamilia; species Pundamilia nyererei. Next base: position 1,054,434 of record NW_005187553.1, on the reverse strand, counting down.
GCACTGACAGTAAACTCTACTCTGTTCTGAAAATGCATTTTTGTTTGAATTTTAATCAGAGTATTTGGTCTTGGTGATTTAAAGCTAGAATTCTCTGGATAACAGCGTTGAGCCTAACCTAGATTTTTACTTGGATTGAGATACGCAAAGTGTTTGTATGCCTGACTCTTGATGGAGAGAAAACATTCACCATGTAACGGCTGACTTTAGCCAAGCAGAAGCTATATTTTTTCACAGAGAACATGCTTTTGTATTTGATATTTTTAAGCTGCACCCACGCTGCAGTTGTAAATTTAGAAATCAAAGTGGTGCTAAGAGATCATAATAATGGTTGTTTTTATGTATGATTAGTTTACACCACACACTCCCCACCCCTGTGCTTCCTCTCTCTGTAGTGGCCTTCCTGCAGCCCCTATTTGAAACTGAAGGCATTGTATTCCCTCACCAAGAAACTGAGACTCATGGTAAGAGAGACTTTGATTTTGATCTTCTACCTGTTTTATAATCTTTACTGTGAAATTCTGATTCACAACACAGACTTAATGTGCAAAATCCTGGAGTAAAGAAAAGATATAGGGCCTTTAATGAGGTGATCTGACTGCTGCAGGGCCGGATATTTAAATAGGATTTAAAGCAACATTTAACACCCTCATATCCTGCTCATGATTCAGGATAATGCATGCTGATGTTTTTTATATTGTATGTTACCAGTTCCATAACATTCATTGTCATGCTTTTTATACAAATCCAGTGTTTCTTTTGTCATGATACTCAACATTGCTGCTCAGATGATGACCTTTGACCTCATGCTAGCCATGCCATCAAAGCATTTGGGTTTACGACCGCTGATGTATTGTTGAAATGTTCATTCACTGTTCACTGTGGATAAAGTGTGCTGCAGCGTGCACCGTGCAGCTGCTGCTGGGTAAGAGATGCATAACAGGAAGACTGAAGCTTTATTGAGTAGACCTAAAAAAGAAGGAAAAAAACTTTTTAAATCAAAGAAATTTATCTTTATCAGAGTTTTAAAATATTTTGAAGTCTTTTTTTTTCCTCCAACAGCTGCAACTTATAAATATGTCCAGATGCAGATTTTAATGCCAGGGCATTTCCATTCGTATCAATCAGATCTGCTGCGTTCATTAGAAGCGAGAGAATGCGTTCGGGTCAAAAATGATGAGAAAAGATGGACCTGGATTTTTCCAGTGTCCAGGGTTTATCCAAATATCTGTGTGTGCGTGTTTGTGTGTGAGAGGGAGTGAAGAAAAAGGCAAGTGACAGGAAGAAGGAGCTGGTCTGCTGTCAGACTGTAGATAGGACAACATGGGACAGCTATAGCCCTGCAGGTCATAAATCACAGCTATGCCTTATAAAAAAGCTGAAGGTCTTAAAGACGGAAAGATCAATGAGGAGCTGCAGTCGCTGCTGTTCACAAGCTCCCACCCCCACCACGGCTTTAATCCACCAGCCCGAGCCCATTCTTATCTCTGCGCCTCCCGCTCCCCTCACCGCGTCCAGCAGGGTTCTTCTAGATATTAAAGAATCTCAGAGTTCCCTTTTATCGTGTACATATATGATCAGAGACGTTTAATGAGCTCATTCATGCTTAATCCGGTTTCCTATGTTTAAATAGATTATTTACAAAGACGGGCTTGATCATGATGAATTCAAAGGATAAATATCCTCCAGTAGTTTCATGATTTA
>NW_005187553.1:1036504-1052364 GCF_000239375.1 Pundamilia nyererei | reverse complement strand
ATATTTTATCAAAGCGTCCTGGAAGTTCCATGTTTTTCATTCACTTTAATCCAAGTAAGATGTAGCATCCAGCACCATAGGTTAAAGCACCGGATTGATTTGTTTGGGCTAATGCAAAGAAGCAGTACATACAAATACCCAGAAACAGCCTTTCAGTCTAAAAGAAATTACTGTGATTCAGTCCACTGAAAACAAATGCAGCTTTCAGGGGAAAAACCTGCTTGTATAAGCCATTAAGAAGCCTTACGTAAGCACAAACCAAATAAACTGGAGTGGGTTTTTTTGTTTTGTTTTTTTGATTTTCATGTAGGTGATCAGGAAACCAACATGTGACTGTGTGGGAGGTGTGCAGGTTTATCAGCTTGGATAAGTTTGCTGACCTTGGTGAACAGAGATTCTCAGTTCTTTAATTATAAGCCTTTAATGTTTTTTTTCTTCTTTCCCCTCTTTTTTCCCTCCTTGTCTTCTCTGCTGCCTTTAAGATATAATACATTCATTTAGTAAATGGATGGACTGGCAAGCCAGTGCTGGGAAGAAGAAGGAGGGGCTTGAAATGCCCTTGCCAAGTGACATTAGGGGACTAGACTAGCAGTACACTCAAAGCTTTCCGTGTGTGTGTGTGTGTGTGTTATATGTTCGACTTAGGGTACAAAAAGCAAAGATGAAGTTTAACGAAAAAGATGAGGTGGTGTGTAAATGATATGTGGCGCTGCATGCGCACACTTACAGTAGCAGACCCAGAGTCTGACTGTGACTCGAGCCTTGACTATGTGAGACAAGGCCTTTGATGGTATTGATCTGAGTGTTTTCTGTTGCTCCTGGAGCTTAGCTGTGCATCCTTTTTTGGGCCATCCATACAAAGGAGGACAGTCTTCCTCACATTGATCGTGCGTCTGGTCGAGGAGGAAGAAACCCCGACACCACCCGGACCGAGTTTCACTCTTAAATTCAGCTAAAACTGCTTCAGTCTGAGCCAGATTGAAGAAAATAAGCTCATATCTTAAATTAAATATCAACACGTTACAACTGTTGATGCTATCTTACAAAATATGCACGGTTGTATTTTTTCCTGCCGTTAAACTCAAGCTGATATTTTTGGTAAATATAACGACTGATAGCGCTCCCGCTCGTCCTTTAGCGCGAGAATCAGAACACAGCGTTCTCCTCTGCGACACGCCTGTTTTGTTCACTCGTAAGCGTTCCTCGCCCGCTCCCTTTCCTCTCTCCTAGGTTCATTCGTTCCATCTTCCTCTCCTCTTCATCCATACTAATCATGCTCTATTCAGACCATCATGACTCCACTCTCCTCCTCCTCCTCCTCCTGTCCTCCTTCACCCTCGTCCTCCCATCATTTCATCCCCCACCCGCTCCCCCCATCATCAATTGCTGGCTGCTATTGACGACGCTCACTCGGCAACTGTTTCCGAGGCTGTCAATCGATTTGGAGCCGCCATCGACTTGAATCTGCCACCGGTAGCTGCAGTTCTCCTTCTCCTCTATTCTCTCCTCTTCTTCTTCTTCTTCTTCTTTTTTTTAAGCCACTGCGTCAAAAAAAAAAAAAGCAAAGAAGCCATTGTACAGGGTGGGGTGAAGGCACTGAGAGGTGCTAATGTTCCCACAAAGGGAAGCATGTGATTGGTTTAGCGAGACATCGGTCACAGCTAACTGGTCGCTGATAGGTGAGGAGAGCTGAGCGGCGATAAATATGGATGAGGGAGCGATGAAAGGGCCGATGTAAGGAGGACAACTGGAAGGGCCCCCCTGCTCTGAAATAGCTTCGGTCTATGAACAATACACACCACTTTTCACACACACTCTGAAGAGAGAGAAAGCAGGCGGCTTTGGCTATCTTTGTTAGCGTCGCCGCCGTGTCTGCTTCGATTTCTACGCAGACGCCCTGATCACAGCACATATGGAGGCAGTATGCAGGCATTTGATTGGTTCTCCCCAAATCGCTATTCAAACTGAAATTCTGCCGCACGATGTTTGTCTTATCTCAGATAAGCTCTTTCAGGCACGTGATAAATCGGTGGAGGAACCCATTCTCTTTCTATAATTATTTGCCTCCTGCAGGTGTTGCTCTAACGCAGGCGTCTTTTAAGTTTTATAATTTTGTAATTTATTCTCATTTTTGTTGCGAAATTGTTTGCATGTAACCCGAGCCCCTCCGGCATCATTTTTAAATTGAGATGTTGCTTCTCTGCAAACTTCTACGCGGTTGCTGGCACAAAAACAAATGAGAGTATCTGCATGCTGCTGGCGTTTGAATCGTCTCGATGCCTTTAGGGATGTTCGTGTGCGATTTTTTTTGGATATTGACTTCAAACTTTAGATGTAAAAACTTTATGAGACATTAATATGTTCTAAAGCAAGCAATTAAAAAAATGAACGCTCCTTCTGTGCTGCGGAGGTGTCAGCTAAAATGAAGGACGCAGATGCTGGAGTGAAATTAAAGAAAAGGTGAAGCAGAGACATTTCCTCCTGCTCGCCTTCCTCTGTGAGTTCTCTGTGTTTATGAGCGACGATGGCTATCTCTCAGAATGAAGACAGCTGGTCAGAGCCTCACTGCTGGAGTGCTTTACGTCTGTGTGTGTGTGTGTGTGTGTGTGTCTCTGTGTGTGTGTGTGTGTGTGAATGCTTCTTTCCAACAAAAGAGAAGAGGACTGGAGGGGTTGTGTTAGACAAAGCCTGCCCCCCTTAACTGTCCCTGCTTAGAGGAGATGAATATTTTCCAAGTCCCCAGAGCTGTGAACCTCCATACCAGAGCCCCCCTTTCCCTCATCCAAGGCTGTGTTCACACTGCTACACTTAAGATGTTTCCCCCTCATGTGGGTTTCATATTTACATTTGACCCATATTATTTTCTAAAGACAGATTGGGGTATTTGGTACTGATATCTGTCATTATCGTTGGATTTTCAGAAGTTCCCCTAGATATTTAATCTCGTCAGAGTGGAAAAAATATCTAAAGGGGGATTGAGGCCATTGTTGTACTGGAAAATTAGTTGCTGGAAACCAGATTAACCCCTATTTTTATGCTTGACTTAATTCTGATTAAACCCTTCACATAAAGGTATATCAAAAAGTTGTGGCTCCTAAATTATAGACATATTTTAACCATTGAAATAAGTGCCAGAAAATGCATTTTTTTTTAAGTGAGTGTTTAGTGAACCTCCAGATGAAATTAAAAACAAAATAAATTTGACTTTTAATTTGTATCAAATTTGCAACATTCAGTTTATTCCATTACAAATGTTGTGTGATTTATTTATTTTTTTTAGGGAGGAAAAAATCAAACTGATGACGCAGAAATGTCAAAAATCACAAAAACTAATGTATGAAATATGACACACTTAAATAATCTAATTTACATTTGATCTTTTTAATGTTTAAATCCAAGAATTGGTTAAGGAATTAACATTTTCAATTTACTTTTTAAAATCTACTAATACTGATAATTAGAAATTCAGGTTTCTGAAACTGAATTACAGCAAAGCAAAAACATCAAAACGTGTTGAAAAAGATGGAGAGAAAATACTTTTCTTTTAAATAAATGAACATCGATCCTACAATTGAAGAATATAACAGATATATCTATATACTTGAAATCTTTCTATTGTTTTCGTGTTGGTTATATCAGAAAAGAGACATTTTGTTTGAGGGATTTACTGACAAATGTCATTCAGCAGTGTAACATTCATAACTGTGATTCTTCAGATAGAGTATACTCCAATCATGTCATTTCTGTAACAACAAACCTCTTAATTCTGAATCATAACAGGCACTAGTGTGCATTTTCTGAATTTCCAAAGCCTTTGGTCAGGAGCTCTCTACATACTTCCAAAAAATCAGGTTTTTGCATAATATTCATAGCAGAATATGACCAAGTATCAGGGGAGTAGAGCACAAGTGCCAGAAGAAAAGAGCTACCAAACACTTACAAAATAATGAAATGACTAGACATGTAATTTACAAACTAAAACTTCAGTTAAGTGGTGACTTTAAGTGTGCTTGTTTGAGTGAAGCGTTTGAGGAAAAGTAACAGAATACGAGAAAGGCTTTGTGATCTTCAACCTTCCTACCCTGCCTGTGCAGGCCTGTGGACACCAGATCCTGGGATTTGAGCCCCCAATCCCCCAGCATGAAGAGCCTATTCTGGGCCTGGCGGGTCTGCAGGGGCCTTAGCAACAGATTGGACTGTTTACTCATCCAGATATGCCATGGTGATGAAGGATTTATTATTTATACATGTTGAGATTGGCCTTTCTTGACCTGCAGAGCATATGCAGAGATTTTGCACAATTTAATCAGCCCTAGTTTTTCTGTGGCCGCTCGTGCCTCAACATATCTTTTTAAAAAACAAAAAACATGGTACTATTATAGAAATGGACACTGGAGTACAGCCGTGTAGTTCGGCCACATGTAACCTTAGTGTCAGGCCTGCTGGTTCCTTTAATGATGACAAACTTTAGGGGTGTCGTGGGTTATCCACATTTTTATTATATCACACAGTCACACAGAAAAAAGATGCAAGTCTTTCATCAAAAAATCCTTTTGGCTCGTAAAAGAAAGTGTGTGTACTTCCTGTGTGTGTTGTAACTAAACTGCAGAGTGAAAACAAAGACCCTCATCACAGCAACCAGTAGGGAACCCTGTAGTTACTCAGCTGCACATCTACACAAACACACACACACAGACACACACTCACTATTACCTACTTTGTTCTTTAGTAGCCAGTGGTTTAAAGTTTTAATCCCTCCATTTTCTAGCCCAAATGATTTAATTTCCTTTTTAAAACTGTGTGTGTTTGTGGTTTGTGGGTTGTGTTGAGGGAATCCTGTGGGTTCATGAGCACTGGAAGCTTGCAAGTTTACATCATCTGGGGGGAAAAAAACTAAGTACACAATAAAGTAGAAATACTAAACTAATAATACAAAAGATTAAACGGATTATTAGCTGCCATTTTAAGGCGTGTTTTTAACTCCTTCCTATTCAGCTGTTGTGTTATGTACAGTTTGCATAACACAACAGCTGAACGGGAATGAGTTATCAGTGTGAATCAGGGCATCGGAGGAAAAATACGCACATGAGAGTTTACACTTTTGTAAAAATAACTTTAAGGTCTTCGTAGCCTTACATAAACTAAGTGGATCTCTGCGGCTGTGGGGTTAGAGGTATCTGTGGGGGAAAAAGAAATTGTTTTAAATGGCTTACTCTGTCTAAAGCTGAAATGACGCTCTCCTGTTTTGATTGTATATCTCTGTAAAGGAAGCATGACTGGTAGATATTTAATCTTCCGCGGCCAGTATTTGCCATATCAGCCCATTATAGAAATGCTGGATTGTAAGTAAGCAAACTGAGCAGCAACTGAGCATGTGCTCATTTATACAAACTGCTCTGTTCAGTCAAACTGTGGCTACTTGTATCAGTTAATAAGTCAACTCTAACTAAAATGTCATGTGACTTAATGACAGTCCACTTAGAACACCATAAAAATGGTGGAGACTAGGGGTGGGCGATATAAACGATATACGATAGAAACGATATAAATTTGGCCAACGATAGAGATTTTGACTATACCGCTCTATGGCGATAGCGCATGTTGATGATGTCATCAAGCTGCGCCTGTTTTGGTCGAAAGCATCGCAGCGGCTACAACCGATCATCATCTGCAAATTATGCCGACAGTCATAGCAAAGAGATGAAGCACTTTTGAAATATGGGGAAAGCCAAAAACTGCGCTTCCGTAACACTGATTCATTAATGTTGAATTCTCTCGCAGCTGCTCTATTCCCATGTTGTTGCAGTATATTAATAACTAACCTCGTATTGTGGATGAATAATCTCAGTTGTTCTCCTGACTGAAGTTTGGCCCGTGTATAGCATCCTGCTATGCGATTGCATTTGTCCCTGACCACCAGAATCCCTCACGTTCACTTTTATCGAGTGGAAAAAAAGTTGACATTCATCCTCCAGCTTCACTGTGCTAATGTTATGCTAACATAGCTGTGTCGCTAGTTTTTGGTCAAGGAAGATGGATCTTTTAACGTCGCAGTGTGGAATGCGAAAACGGAGGCTTTGAAAACAATGACGCATTTTAGTCATATGATGCAGTCATGTGACCAATTCAACTAAGATGGCCGACGGCATTGTACAGCAGTTGTTTTCTTTGCTCTCAATTTTGACAGCCCTATTAAAGATTAATATTAGTTTGTAAATGCTCCAGATAGCTCCAGATAGAAGACATTTTGCCGCGACATTTCAAGGAGCCGAAAAGTAAATAAACGGCAGACGGAAATGATGCAAGTCAAACCATCTTACGTTTCACGCATGCACAGCACAGGAACGTAGCGTTTTCAGTGGGGAAGAAAATGATTGAAAAAGATAGTGTGGACATGGAGCGTTTTTAGACGAAAATGCTGTTTTCAAATTTATCTGGATTAGTGTAGACGTAGCCTGAGATGACTATTTCGCACCCACAACCCGCCATCATGGCAGATGATTGCCCCTCCCTGGTTCACCTGGAGATTTCTTCTTGTCAAAAGGAAGTTTTTCCTTCCCACTGTCGCCAAGTGCTTGCTCACAGTGCGGCGTCTAATGTTGGGATTCTCTGTGCATTATTTTATGGTCTTCATCTTACACTATGAAGCTCCTTGAGGTGACTGATGTTGTGATTTTGTGCAATATAAATAAAATTGAATTAAATTCAATTGAAATATCAGGGATTGTGTCTTATTTACGTTATGAAAATCCAAGAGTGAAAAGAACTGTGTGAAACTGAGCATTTGGTCATGTTTTATGTGAACCACCAACATACTTTTATCATAAGAAAAGCATACAAGATATCCTGTAAGAGTAAGCATTAAATAATGACTCACTAAATTGTAGAAATGGAAATTAAGGCATACATTACGAGGGATTTTATTGATACCTATACCAAAAAGGATTCTGCTCAAAGTCCCAATTTGTTACTAATTCCCTTTGTGACCACTGAACATTTTTGTTATGAAAAAAAAAGAAAGATTGATAGAATTTATTTTGAGATTTAAAGCTGTATTATTAACTGAACTGCAGGTAAAGAAAAAGTGTAATAAAAATACTTGCATGTGGTTCTGGTGCCAAAGCGTCACTGCCATGACTTTGAAGTCATTGTTGCGCAATGTGTAACAGAGTAAGTTGATGAATTGAATTGAGACATACGGTTTTGATGGAGTTTTGCAACCTGGAGCTGATTCTCAACCAGAACAAGTTCTTGACTCGCGCTCCTATTCGCTGTCTTGCTCATGATTGTTGTTGACAAATGAGAAACAGGAGCACTGAGTGAAATGTTCACCTTCCCCAAATTCAGACCTCTGCACACCTGGGCAGCTGCCGCATAACACTGCTGTTTGACTGCCAAACTCAAGCTGTGTTCAAATAAAGTTTAAACTTATAAACGTCTTGTTTAATCGCTTGCAGCTCTCCCTCGATGACATTAAGGTCGTTACGGTATCCTGAAGTGCAGCCTTTTAGGAACGCCACAGAACACCCCCCGCCGTACTTTCTGATAGATAAAACAGTAAGAACTAATCAGTAACAATCACCACTGCTGTAATTACGGTGTTTATCTTGTTCTTATTTGGACTGAAAGTTTACATGCTCATTATGTTGTCAGCATGAAAGAGGCGCTGCACATGAAGGGGGCCGGGACTCTGTATCTCTGATGATTCTTTATTTCAAAAATTGCACAAAATAGTAGCAGAGAACAATGAGTCTGACATCATGCCGAGACATCGGGTTTTTAAAGCATCCCGACGCTGCCGCGAGTCGCCATTAACCTCAGCAGGTGACTCTGGTTTGATTGGCGTGTTTTTTGGCCTGACTCTGCCATGTAACGCTCCTTCAGCATCATCAGCAAACCCAGTGAGCTTTTAGTGATTTCTAGAAAACCAAACATTTTTCTTTTAGCATTTCTGTTACCTTTTTTTCCGGCGAATAAACAAAACACCCACTAGTAGTGTTTTACCACCGCTTTTTAATTCACTGAGCTTTGAGAGGTTGTAACGCGTGGGTGAGCATTGCGTGACCTCTGCTGGAGTATGAGGTCGACACCGGTAGGTCAGATATGGCCAGGAGAGCCTCCAGCTGCTTGTTATGGTTGAGTAGATGAGTACACAGGATTTTCACCTGTATCTTTGGGATGCAGAGTGACACTGAAGCCAGTGTTGTACTGTTGTACTGTACTAAGACTATAACCAAACTGATCTCTGTGGGCAGGGTCACGCAATGGTGGGAAAACACCAGTACCATGAGATAACTAAATAAATAGTGTGATTTGTTTTGAATCAGGGTTATCGTGCATTTGTGGTTTGCTTTTAGTTTTTACCAGGGAATTATATTTAAACTGTCAAAACGATTTTGTGAAGTCTCGTATGAAAGAGCTTCGTAAGTGCGTACTGAGTCAAAACATCACATCCTTAAGTACAGAGCAGAGTTTAGAGACTAATGTGTCTCGGATGTGGAAGGATCTCTTTATGCCGTGCATTAAGAGCTACGGCTTTGAAAGGCTGAAAGAAAGACAGCGAAAGATGCACAGCTTCTCAAGTTTTTGTCGATGTTTATGTGCTTTAAAAAAGCAGGTAAAACTTGAGGAATGTTCCTAAAACTTTTCCTGTAAACTGTGGTGCAGCGTGGGAGGAGGAGGCAGGTAGCTCTGCACAGATTTCAAGCTTCTTTTTTCATGTCTAGAAGTTCATATTTTTGAAAATTGAGTAACAGCAGTTGTCAAACCTGATAAAAGATTTTTCCAGAAGTGCGATCCAATCCGTGTTATATAACCCTGTTTACCAATCAACACCAGCTCTGCAGTTCTTTTAATGATACAGCTGAGTTCAACAGTATGTCATCAACTTAGTGGGCAGGTTTTGTAAACATGTGCATTGGGTTTATATTTTTTAAAAACAGATTGCTAGTGTGGAAAGCTGCCATTTAGTAGATATAAAACATATCTGTGTGATAATAAATGATGATGACAGTCTAATTTTTAATTTTTTTGTTGGCGATCTTGTTCTATGCATATATAAATAATTTTTTTCTAACTCTTGCCATGGTAACAGGTACAAGTGTTACCTGCAGCAGATACAAATGATGAACGTGAGTCACTCTTATTACGTCCTCTTATACGTGATGAGTCACGTTGCCAAGGTGTGTAGGCTTGTTTATGGGACGTCGGAAACGATCTGTTTGCGGAGGAGGTGATTCTGAGTGTGTGCTTCTGTCTGCTTTGTGATCCTTTGTTGTTTGTGTGTGTAAGGCGTTGTGTGCGTGTGTGTGTGTGTGTGTGTATTTACCAATTCCCCTGCCTTATTAATACGAGCTGGTTATAATTAGCCAGGCTCTATCTAAAGCAGGTCAGTTCAAGGCTTCGTACTCAAAGTGGGTCACTGCAGCACGGAGAGGAGAGGGGAGGACTGGGATTGTGAAAGAGGCAAGCTGAGAAGATACAGGAGGAAGGAAATGATGAGGGGAAGAAGGAAAAGAAAAGATCACTGGAGGGGAGGAGGGATAAACAAAAAAGCGAAGAGGAGGAACCGAAAGACAGTTTTAGGACACGACCATGTGACATTTTCTCGAGCTGAAGATGGCGAGAATAAATGTTACATCATTGTTGTTGCTATTTGCAGCTAATTACTGATACGCAGCTTGCATGCGATTCTCAAGATACGGTTGTTACTAAAAGGAAAATATTAAGACAGACAAGACAAAGTTATGCAACAAGCTCATGTTTGAAATTTGTGTTATGAAACATCTTTCTGTTGTAAGAATCCTGTGGTGAAGCACGTAGTCTGATTAAAAATAGGGAATGTAAGTTTAAAAGGAAACATTTGGGCTGATATGTAGATTATTTTAATGTATTAATATTTAAAAAATAAATATTTTTTTATGGATATATGAACATATAATCTACATATGCCACCATAAATGCAACATTTGACTCTGATCAGCGAAAATGCTTCTGTTCCACATGTGCTGCAGACAGTGCAATGAGTGCTGCAGTAATAAAGCCACTTTCAGTGGCAGAAGATGCTGAACATAAATTACCGCAAGCATGTTTTTCTAAATCTCCTTAAATGTACAACTACAGTATGACTCTGTTCAGTTAATGTGCAGAAATCAGAAGGTTGCAGAAAAAGTTAGTGTTACGGAGATTAATTATTACTGTTTCATTAGCTGGTTCGGGTCTGACCTTTCAACCAAACAGTACTAAACTATAGCCAGACCCACTTTTTTTGGTTTGTTTGCCGTGTTAAACCTGACCTATTTAGATTTATAACTGATCAGGTAATTTTGTGTGAGGTAGCTTTGCTTCTAATAAATATTTCTAAAACTTTAAGAGCTTAGGAGATGCAAGAACGTAAAGGAGAGATGGTACAAGCAGATTATATGCAGATAAATGTAAAGTAGGACAGTACAAGCTAAAGAGACTGATATAGAAGTGAGGATGATTAGTGAGAGATAGGTAGACCATTACTAGCAGGTGTCTTCGTGTTGGACTTTAGTAACCAGTGGTTCTGAGTAGAAGATCCTTTAATAAACACCAAAAATGTTGCCTTGCTAATGCACAACATGGAATTCAGATGGCACAGGATTTCAAATGAAGAGGTGAAACCTCATTCATCTTATTTATTTGGTTGTTAGTAACCAAACCCAAAAGTGGGTAAACTGAGGTAAGGTTGGTTTTGCTCTCCTCTGGATCCATGTGTGAGCTGTCTGCAGTTTGTATTTCATCACCAGCAGAGCTGAGGAAGGGCAGGGGAGTTTCAGGTTTCCTGTCTGTGTGCTCATGCTTTGACTTGGCTGAACACTCAGAGATGAGAACAGAGCCCACCCAGTAACACTACAATCATTTTGCAAACTCACATGGGTTGAAGCACAGGACAAATGATTGAAAAAACCAAAACCAAACAAAGAGATAACATTTTTAGTATCAAAGAAAGAACACCCACTCTGGAAAAAATAGTAGCTGCAAAACTTTAGGGCAACTTTAGGGTGTCAAGTAATCGTTTCTCACTGTTTAACAAAAACAGCAAAGGATTAATTGTAAATCAGGCTTTTAGAAATTTCTGGTAATTAAAATTAACGAATGTATGATGTGACAGATTTACATAAAAATTCAGTAAAGCATCTTAAAGTATGTTGAATGTTGTGTTTCCATAACCGTGTGTGTGGAAGGAGGACGGCAGCAAAGCTGATGTTTCATCATAACTCAAGAAAAATGACAAACTGCGTTCATGGAGACGATATGCAGATACAGTCTAGAATAATATATCACTCAGAGATTACTAAACACTAAAATAACAGTATGCTGTCAGCTTGTATTCTATACAGCGCTGTACTGTATTTTCTTATAGTAAGAAGCCAATCTTCGTTGTTAGAGTAAGCACACTTTTATTAATTAACTTGACAGGGAATTTTCTCACTCCTGATCTCAGCTTCACCTCATTCACAGTGTATGTTTTTTGACTGCATCAGTGTGAACACATAGTCAAATTTGCTGTCTTTACAGTGAAGAATTAAATTACAGAGTAGTCTGCAAATGGATCAGAGCTGCATTTATTCCACATTTATGTAGTATCGAGTTATAGTAATTACCATTATGCCAAAGCCAACATATAAATCATAATTCTTTTCTGAATTATTTCTGACTTGAGACTTACTAACACAGAGTGCCTGAAAAAGTCAGTCGTTTGTTATAATTAGACCAATTTATCTGTCTTTTTAAATGTCACTGAGCCGGGCCCAGCCGCTCAGAGTTGTGAATATTTCCACCCCTGCTGTTTGACCGAAGTGTGTCCAGCTTGTGCATCCAGCACAGTTGAGAGGAGAAGTCTAATGTAATTGTCCAAAGTAAGTGAAAACACGTGTGGATGAAACATGGGTGTTAAAATCATTAGTTTGAGATTATATAACCTCACCTGAAATCTTAAAGGAAAGTTTGAGTCAAAACCAGAATCCATCTGGTGCGATTAGTATTCCTGTCGCTTTCTTGATGTGATTTTTATTGCACCTGTTTAGAGAACGGAAACTTCTTTGCTGTTTTTGCTGTGCGGACTCTTGAAACCTCAGCAAACTTGCAGTGTGTTTCTCCTCAACGACCGCACTTAATCAAACTGAGCAGGGACCTGATCAGCCATATAAACTGCAAACACCTGTGGAGGTCTGCAGGGCACTTTACTAATTACATTTATTTATAGTTAGGTGTCGCAAACGCCTCCTTTCCACTGCTGTTTTGTGTTACAGGGATTTCGTAGGAATTAGAACTATTAAAAGGCACTTCATTTGAGTCAGCGTGACTGCATGGAATAAATCTTCCGTCCAGATAGCTCTCATCTTTATGCCTCATAGTCAGAGCAGGCATTGTAATGTTTTATATGCATGTCCGTGTTTGTACTTCGGCGTCTCCACTTGTGGGTGAAAGACAAAGTAAAGTGCAGTTACAAGGTGCCGTGCCCTTGTGAGAAAGTGCGCCCCTAACAGTAATCCTATTTTAATCTGTCTCTGGAGGATATCTGTCCTGGATTACCAAATATGAAGAATGCTGCTAGGGAGGGAGCACAGACACACTGAATGAGGTAATTTAAAGAGAGAGATGATAGAACAGTTGCTATGGATTCGCAGTCTCATAAAGTCGATATTAAAGACTGAAAAAATAGGATTATATAATCTGGTGAGTGTATTGCTCCTAAATCTAGAACTCTTGGCTTAAATCATTGGCAATTTTATTTATTTTGGTGATACAATCAGTTTATAATTACTGACAGTTATTCCCAAGAGTCATTGTTTTATTGAGTTGGTTTGACATGTCACATGAAACCAAAAATACCTTTATTCCTACTGGAGGCAGCTGGGACGAGCTTTGAGATGATTGATGGTACTCCAATAACAAACATGCGAATATAAATTTATTTGTTTTCTAAAAGCTTCCAAAAACTCTCTGAACAGTTTAGATTAGCACTTTTATATTTTAGAACTAGGAAACATTACTGTGTAAAAATGTACAAAACCAAAGGGAACAAAGAGGTTCTCTTCACAGAATAACTGTGTTGCATTCAGCTTTTATTAAATAGGCACAGTGCAGATAGTACGGAGAGACCAAAAAGAAAGCTGGGGAATGACATTTGGTTTGTATCCAGTTAAGAAAGAAGCCAGGGACTCCCTGCTGATGCTATTCATACCCATGTGGTATGTTTCCTAACCTCTAAGCCAACTGATGTCCCTGAGCAAGTTCTCACACTCTGAGACATGACTCAGAAAGATGCGTTTAATTATATTTGTTTATATATGTTTTTGGAAGCATGTTCAGTGTTACTGTACAAAAATGACATTATTGTCCTAACAGGAAAGAATAAGGAAACAAGTATGAGAATATGCTGTGATCTGCAGCTCTTTAATATGACGTATCTTCATTAAGTAGCTATTAAAGATAATTTATATGACAGTATTATTTTTTATATATCTAAATCTGTTTTTGCTGCCCAAAATGTTGAAAAATATATTTAAAAAGACAAATTGTGATTTAAGAATTTTGCTGGATCTTAATTCTTTTGAGGGCTAATATTTTCTGCTATTTAACACAAATCTCTTGTCTCTACACAAAGCAATAAAGAATCAAGTGTGAGGTAGTGCTACTCTTTAGTTGACCTACAGCATGTAGATACTACTGAAAAGCAAAGGCCCGTGTTTCGCAGAGGAGCAATGGCTTGCTCTTGCTTTTTCTCTCTCATTTCATTGTCAAAGAAGCTGCAGGCTGCATGGAAAAGGTTGAAGGTTCAGGTCAACGTGTCAGTGAACGTATCCCTGCTCTGAATGAACACAAATCGATTAAGGTGTGCTTTGACCTTTTGGTTTATTCCCTTTCTCCTTTACTTTGTGATTTTTCACAAACCCAAAACATTAACTTGAAAATGTCAGACCTTATTAAGTCAATTCAACACACCTGGAGCTGAGGTTGTTTTCGATTCACATGCAAATATAACATTTCTGTGACAACAGACCGCCACTGTGGAGGCTTTGGGTGAAGTACATTTTGGTTTCGTGCCTCGCTTTCTTTCAATAAATTGCACAGAGCCGAACGTGTTCGTGTATGCTCACCTAGATGTTAAAATCCAGTTGCACTCTTGACTAATGATGGTGCTTATCAAATATTTATTAAAGAGCCAGAAATTATTAGTGGATGCTGTTTCTCAGAGTTGCTCTGCAGATTTGATCTGTTAAAAGGAAACAGTGCCTCTCAAGAAACAATCATTTATCATCATTATTGGCACATTTAGCCAGATGTTAAGTGTTAGAGGCAGCCATTAGGCTTACAGAAGGTTAGATCAACATGCCGATGTTTTTAAATAAATTACATGTCAAATATAAAAACACAGGGGGAGGAGCCAAGGCAAAGATATTAAAACTAGGAATAACTATGTGTAGAACTCTAACAGTTTATGAATGATTATTTCCATTAATCAGTGAAGAAAATAAAGATGAAAGAGACGACATCTTCTTTTCATATCCACGGTTTACACTGTATCCCTTGAAGCAGGTGCAGCTCAGTGTAAGCAGGGGAAAATTTATAAATAATAAAATATCTGGATCTGCGCTGGCCCGCTTTGTGTTTGTTTACGTGAGCTTATTTGCACATGTTAATCAGCGCATTTGTGTGACTGTCATGGCAGCCATGTGGTGCTATGCATCCACAGGGCTGCCCATCGTTTGAATCTGTTTAGCTTGAATAACAAAACCGACGTGCAGCGTATTCCACGGCTCTGCCCTCTCCTCGTGCCAAGAGGGTGACGAGGACCAGATTCCTCGGGCCCAACGCTGAAATTAGATCAGACCAATCTGGGGAGAGTGTTTAGAGGCTCGTGCAATCGGACAAACAGAGAATGGGGAGAGATAACACTGGCACGGACTCATCAGATTATAGAAATAATTAGTTGTCATGGATAACAGTCATCATTTGATGTGATTGGGTGGATTTATGCAGCTTTGGGAGCCTTGGATGGTCGCTTAGGAAGGAGCTGAGGAGGAAAGATGAAAGACAAAGAATTCTGCTTTGGCGTAGCGATGCGGCACCAGCTCGCATCTGTTCTGTCAGACTGTGATTACTGACAAACACTTTCCTTCCACTTCACAGTTTACACAAGTGATGCACTGATTGTGAAATCCTGGGCACATAACGATGTCTGAAGTAACGATTTGGCCTGCAAGAAAAATATACAATCAAAAGGCACGCATGAGGGCAAAGGTTTAAAAAGGCTAAATGCATACTGTAGCTTTTTGTAATGTTCTTCTTTTACAGCTTTGTATTAAAACAACATGAGCTGCAGTAGCTGTCTCTGACTTTTCTTTCCTGTTTCCTGTTTCCTGCTGCAGAGGAAGGCGAGTACTTCCTGAAGGTTTTGATTCCCAGCTATGCGGCGGGTTCAATCATTGGGAAGGGAGGTCAGACCATCGTCCAGCTCCAGAAAGAAACTGGCGCCACCATCAAACTGTCCAAATCCAAAGACTTCTACCCCGGTAAGACACCACGACCTCTGCTATATACGGATGAATGATGGAGGAAAATAAAGGAAAATGTCATCAATAAGAATTTACATGATGGGAAAACTTCAAAGTAAATCATCTGAAATAATGACACAAAATATACCACTGTTTGCAGGATTGTCTGAAATGAACTTTTGAGGGGACTTACCTTAAGTTTATTTTTAAACCGGCAGACAAGCATTCGTTTACAGCTTACATTTTATTTTTCTGTTTAAAGTATCGTATTTATTTTCAGTGCAGTTCACTGAGATATAACTCAGAGAAAAAAAACCCTTTGTTAATATGCTG
>NW_005187553.1:1016070-1035265 GCF_000239375.1 Pundamilia nyererei | reverse complement strand
TTTTTTTTTAAAGGTAGATAGATAAAGATAAAGATACATATATATAGATATAGATATGATTAATGAATTCAAGCCAGCAATAAAAAGAAAAGATCATGGTTAAAATGTATTCAAATGTTTATGTTTAGTATGTTTCGTAGCTATTTTTTCTTGAATTCTACTGGTTGGTTAAGTATTACAAGTGTGTGCTGTTATGCTTGAGAAGCGATTGATTAATGATACAGAAATGGAGGCATGTAAACCGGAAAATGAAACATGGATGAATGGATGGATCTATTTACTCATCCATTTAGAAATGAAGTGTGTCTGACAGAATAGCTGGATAGTGTAGTGGTAAGGCTACACACCTTCGGAGTGGGAGTTGCAGGTTTGATTCCCTCTCGTTATCCAGTAAGGGCTGTTCTAAAACCAAGCCCTGGAATGGCGTGGCTACGCCTGCAGCGCAGACACACGCGTTTCACTATACTGTGTATGTGACAAAAGAAATTTGTATCTATTTAGATGCATCAGTAGAAAGTGTTGTAAACCATTAAGAAACCATTTTATTATCTTTAATGTTTTCATCATGTTTAAACACATACACGATATTTAAAGCTGAGTCTTTTTGCTTTGTGACATCTGAGCCATTGAAACTGACAGTCTCAATGTTGTGAAATAGATAATTCATAAAAAATGTCATTCTCCCTCATGTGTTAACAGATCTTGTCTGTGTTTTTAAGTCCTCAGGGACAGTGGGGCCTTGACTGGGTTTACTTTGCATCCCCCATCAACAACACACATACATGTACACGCACAAACGCACGCAAACGCGCACACAACCCACCAGAGATCAGGATTACAGGATCAGGGGTGAAATTGTATTTGTCTAAACTCTTAATGCTGCCCTGACGTGACATGTGGCCCGAGCAGTGAGGAGGAGGGGGAGGACGCTGCGATCTGTGTGCGCATGTGTGCGTGTCTATATGTTTGTGTGTCTGCCCGCTGTGAGGTGTTGTTGTTGTTTTGAGCTGGTGAAATCACAAAGTGGATTGCAGCATTCATGTTCTCCATACTAAATACTTGAACTGGGACACAAAATTATTGTATTACACAGAAGTAATAAGAAGAATGTACGAGATGATTAAGAGTTATGCTACTAGAACTTTGGCTGCGTTTTCGGGGAAAATGTTGGCTCAGTTAAACACAGAAAAATCCAGGGCGTCCCATCTAATGCTCTAAATTACTCAGCCAAGGCCACAAACGTTCTATAACCCCAAACAAGTCGTCAGAGCAGCCGAAATCCAATCATAAAACATTACTTGTGCTTTAGTTGCAAGATTGCATTGGTGAAAAACATTAAATGACATTAAGTGACAGTTAGAGGTTTACAAGTTGCACATTTTCAACATACATTTAGCTGATGATGATGAATATTCAGTGAAATATAACATGCATGTGTCTTTCTGTGGTTTCACTCCTTTGCTGCCTCCGCTTTGCATAACCTCAGAGCACGTGGAAAAACAGTGCTGGGTCAAAATTTAAGTGCTTTCATATGTGTCCGTTTGAGTTTTGAGTACCCAGTGGCAGGTTCGCAGGTATAAGAACGGATGAAATATATTTTTATGACCCAAATTTATTACGACAATGTATATTTATCTGCCTAAAATAATATTAACAGTCTGGGATCCTGGAAGAAGTAAAATTACAACTAATGATAAAATGACCGTACAGTCAAGCAAGGCATTAGCAGTGACACTAAACACTCCCAGCAACCTCCCAGTGTTGTGGTTGCACCCGTGGAGTTTCTGATGTAATCTCTAACCGAAAGCCAATCACAGCATGAAGTTTCTCTTCAGACTTGTCGGGCGCACAATATGTTGCATTTGAGTGCTTTTCAGAGCTCCACTGTAATATTCCTGTTGGTTTCAATGGGAAGTGGTATTTAAACTGTCTGCTGCAAAGAAAATAACCATTTAAGAAAGAATATGAAGTAAACGTTTGAACAAAGAAGGCACCAGATGCACAACTTTCCGTGTTTTTAGTGGTGTGTGTTCTGCGCGGCGGTTTTGCCCAGGACTCTCTTTAATTTAGAGAAAAGAACGTTTTCAAATCAATAAAGCTTAAAATAAAAATAAAAATTCCCAAACAAAAATTTCATGTTCTAAGCTTTCATTGGTTTTTCATTCTTGAAAACGCTGATTAACAACAGAAGAAAACAAATAAAAACTTAAATGAAGCTGTGGAGCCTTGTTTTTTACTTTGAAATAAATGAAAAGGTTTTTGACTGTGGCTTTCAGTGTGATGCATTATGGAAATAACAGTCATCTACGCCGTGAATAGTTGTCCTTGTAAAGCTTAATTTCACATCATCCTGTGCTCTGTCCAGCCCAGCTGCATTAACGCTCGTTTTTTTCCCCCCACGCTTTAAGCTCCACTGTGGTCTCCAAGTATTTATTTGGTTTGAAATTCAGCTCTCATTCTTGTTGTCTTGATGTGTGCGTTTAGGAGTGTTTGAATGTGTGTATCAGTTCAGTGTTTCAGGGGTCTGCAAACAAGCCACCGTTGTTTGACATCGGCACACGAGACTCCTGAAAGCTCTGCCAGCTCGAACAGATGCAAGGTGCAGGAGTCTCCGAGATTTATGCACACACGCAGATGCACACGCGTGAATTCACATGCTCTAATACACAATGCATGCGCTTGGCATGCTGTAAAAAAAATGAGTAGATAAATCCTAAGAATATTTGCACCCTTGTACACAGGATGTGCATGAAAAATCGAGAAAAATATTTATAGCCATGCACACACTCCCAGATATACACACAGACATGCCTTCTAATCTCCTGGGAGAAAGCCAACAAGAACGGGATAGAAAGAGGGGAGGAAGGGAGACAAGTGAAAGACAGAAAAAGAAAGAAAGAGAGGGTTGTATGAGCTTTGGTCAGAAGGGGAGGAGAGGAGGACATGTGTGGATGTGTGCACGCGCACACACCCTTCCTCTGCTCTGAAGGGGGCATCTGTATGCAAATGAGACACGGTTCTTCCTGGGTGACAAATCAAAAGGCCCACCTGCTGCAAGGGCCCGTCTGTGTGTGTGTGTGTGTGTGTGTGTGTGTGTGTGTGTGTGTGTGTGTGTGTGTGTGTGTGTGTGTGTGTTGGGAATAACGCAGCCTGTCTAATGAACAGAGTTGAGAGTTACTGCTGTGTCTTGGCCAAAGCATCTCATTCCTCTCTTCTCACTCTTCAGAAGACATTAGCAGCTCTCCTCCCCCCCACATATGCACACTCATATAGTACGTCCCACATGGAAAACCTGTTAGGGGTCACTGGGGAACTTCATCTCATTGTCCTGGAAAAACAATGAAAGAGCCACACAGACAAGTTTAAACTTTTTTGTGCCACCCAAATTTTAACATTTGTAATATTTTCAAAATAAAAGCTATTCCTTGGTGTATCCATGTGCAGCGACAGTAAAAGAAAATAATAACAGCACAGTTAAAGTAATGTTAAGAATTCTGCCCGGGTCCCTATAGGAGTAAAAGCTGCAGAACAAGATTTGATCCAGAAACGAGAAAACTGCAGACACAAACAAATGTGAGTTTCTTTCCCAAATGAAATCATCAATTTGAACTAAAATAAATTACCTCAGGCTCTTTTTTTTTATCGCAAAGCCATAACGGTGTTTGGCAGCCTGTGCACTACAGAGAGCACTGGGAGACATCTCAAGCAGGGCCGTGCAGATTAGAACTGCTGAAAGATGCAGTTAAGATAAAAACTTTAAAACTAAATTAGATTTTCACAGTAAATGGGTACATTTTTTTAAATAAACGCCGTATTTGCCCCTTGGGGTAAATTCAGAATTTGTGGCATCAAAGCTAATGTGACAAGAGAAGATGCAGCACTGAGACTCAAAAGAAAAAAACAGCACTGGGCTAAAAATAGAAAACCTCACGAACAGCAGTGACAATAAAAATCAACCTAACAGGAAGTAAACAAGCGAGCGTTCAATGAGAACTTAAAGGTGGGTCAAATTAGGGGAAGCACTGAAGCACATGTAGCTTCCTTCAAGCATATTTTCTTAAGAACATTCAGATTAGAAAACTGTTCTCAAACACATGACCTTATCTTACTCTGCTCTCCTTTCCTCAGCCTACATTCCTACACCTTCTGTCCTCCAGCTCCTTCTCTCCCTTCATTCCCCCTTTTGATTCATGCATCCTTCGATCCAGCTTTATCTCACCCATCAGTCATTTCTCCCTTCCCCTCTATCTCGCTTTCTTTGCTTCCTCTCCCTCCTTCCTCTTCCCTTCCTTCCCTCCGTCCCTCCCTTCATCCCATCTGGAGAATAATGCAGCAGCAGCACTTAAGCCGACGACCAATTAGCGAGGAGTAGCAGTACCGGAGGACGAGACAGGCCACCATTCATCCACGCACACACGCCCGCGCACACACACACACACACACAGCTCTATGCGACACACCATTCACTATGATGGCACAACAGATTTATTACATACCCATACAGTACAAGGCAGTGCCGCTTCCAAATATAGCTCCTCTCAGTCTTGCTCGCTCTTTTTATTTGTTACCCTCTCTCTCTTTCTATTTCCTGAGTTAACTGAAAACGGAAGGACACAACAGTGTTTAATATTTAACTGTGCATCTGCACAAGTGCAATCGGCAAGAGAGCGATTTAAAACAGCTCTTTCCATTTACATATGTTTTAGTAAGACTTTGTCCTTCTACTAGACCTTTAAATCTATACGAGGACTCAAAATGACTTTCATGAAACTAGGATGAAATTTATTTCACACAGATGAAATGCAGCAGCTTTCAACATTTAGAAAAAAGTGGATTCATATGCTGTAGATTCTGTAGGAAAGAGACAAGACTTTTGATACCAGAGCTGGAGCAGTTGTAGAGCAGGAACTTTTTCCTGTGTTAGTTAACAGTTACTGGCAGATAGGAATGGGAATCTTGGTCCCTGTCTTCTACACCAGTGGTGATGTTGGCAGACTGTACGATGGGTTACCGAGCCCATTAATAATCGTTTAGTTACATATCAGCGTTGTGGATGCACGAGGAACTTTCATTGCTACTGCTAAGTGCTGTCGGTCCTTAGATAAAACTTGTTCATCAGCAGCATCCGCTGGTTGGTGGATCGGTTTGTCCAGAGAACAAACAAAGCTGCGGCCGCTTTACATAAAATATTCATTCACAACACCTGTTTTATAATTAGAATCGACCCGCTTCGTTCCTTCTTCTCTGCTCTGCACTGAGCTATTGACTGGTCAGACGCAGAGACAAAGCTATGAAGACAAACTTAAAGGTTGAAATGAGTTAGTATTGATGCATCCAAAGCATCCCTGTGTCCTTTTGCGGTGTTAGTGCTGTAGTTCAGTTTTACAGCCTTCAGTCTGAGCATCTCGCAGTGTTACAACAGGATGAAATCACGATGTGAACATTAACCCGAGTTTTTTTAATGATTTTTGGAGCATCATATTTTGCAACGTTTGTGTGTCTTGCAGAACTGGCCATGATCTGGAACAGTTAACCAATAAATAACCTTTTTCAAGCGAGCCAAATCGTTCGTCAAGGCTTGTTTTAAAAGATTCAGTAATATTGATAATATATTTTTTGCATGCACATGAAACGAACTTTAAACAAATTTGATTTGATTTTTCTACAGAGGACTGAGTCTTATTAATGCAGTTCTTTCCGAGCTAAAGGGAACTGGAACCACATTTGTTTTACGATTCGACTGCCAAAGTCGCTGACCTCAGTGTATGACAAACCACCAAAGCATCCAGTAAACGTGTCCGTTCTGAGCTCATTTGTCTTTTCAGATTTCACGTCTTACTAGAAACATGAACCTATTTAATCAGAACAGATACAGAAACGCTTCAAAAGTTTTGATTTATACCAGAGAAATGCGACTTCGAGAGTGTAAACACACTTCCACTTCGAGAGGGAAGTGGACCTTTTTTCTGTTTGTGTGTGTTTGTTGACTGCGTATCTGTTTGCGTGGTACCCCTCCCACAGCAGAACACATTCCTGCTGCGGTGACTTCATTACCACGTATAACCCACTTCAATGAGCCTGATCTAAACCGAATCTGATTGTTAATGAGACGCCCCGAAGGACGGGGACCACATGTTTAGATTTGACTCACGTTCACACAACTGCAGAGGAGACGACCGAGCCGATTAGTTTCTCATTAGGCGCTGAGACAACACTGCAGTGACATTATGTCACATGTAAAAATGAATAGACCCTGATCCCCAGCTGATTATACGCTACGGCCACAAGTATGTTGACACTCCAGAATATTCTGTCAGAGTGAGAATGGAAAGCATAACAAATAATTGGATTTATGTCTAAATCTGGATTTATCTCAAACTTGTCTTCAGTCATTGTCAATCCATCGAACTCGGTGGCCCTTCTTGCTCATTTTCTCTCGGTCCTTTGCCCCCTGCAGTCTGTCTCTGCCACTGTCTGTCTCCTCTGTCTGTCCTCTGCCTCAGCGTGCCACCATTTTAGAGTGCCGTCTTTAATCCCACAGTAAGATTGTGATTTTCAGCATTTAATATCCCTCTCAAACATGCACACTCACACAAAACCGGCGCACATCTGTCGCAAAAGGCCACACGAGCTAACACAACACCTAACACAGACACACACTGACACACACGGTGCATCCAGCCTTTATCAACATTACTGATTTCAGCACTCAAAGCCTCTTATGCAGCTCTAAGCTCTCAGACTGAGAGATGGAAAACTGCAATATTACAAATCACACACACAAACACACACGCACATGACTGATTTTCCTGTTTGTCGGCTATTTCCCTTCTTAATTAAGCGACTTATTCATTAGAAATGTCTTCTGCTTATCAGTTATAACGAGATGATTTCCACCAAATTAGATTCCTACTTTGGTTCCATCAGAATTTGTCAAATTACTGAGGAAAATTGACGCCAGTTAAAGCGTCTGCAGGCTGTCTGAGCTCGAGCTTCGCAGCCAATCAGCCCTAAATTTAAACCTGTCTGTGTTCTGTCTTCATTCAGAAATAACAGCAGCTTTTTACTTTCTGGACTTACATCCTAGACCTAGCGACTGCAGACAAAAACTACCCATTTGGGAGAAAAGAACTGGCACTTTTACATCATAATCACACCAGTTATTGGAGATAATCTCACCATTAGCTAAATGAGTTATTGCTACAGGCTGCTTGTATTGGTTCAGTATTCTGTTTAATTTAATTATGGTTTAGTTTGAAGAGCTCCCTGATGCCACGTGCTGAAAGTTTCCACTTCTTTTCAAAAAAGTGCAAAGTAGAAAAGTAGCAAGTACTCTGCAGAATTGTATTGCATATTGTATTAATCTGTAAATGTCAATAAATACATATTTACTGTAATTTGTTGGTGCAGAACATGACAAAGCAATAAAAATAATTAAGAATCCTGCTCAGTTGTAGCTGAGGATAGTGATAAAGAATTGAATGAAGAAAAAAAGCTGACGGCACCGTTTCTTTTTTTTTTTCATGTTTGTTTGTGCGTGACGTCAGTCAGCTGGCACACAGGCTGAGTAACGCTTCTGTACCAGTCAGTGCCGGGCAGGCAGACGGACACGTGATCATATCGGAGAACTCGCAGAAAGTTTGACTTCCATAAGTGGCAGAGATATTTAAGTTTAGTGTAGGTACTAACTTCTTATTTAGGCATGTTTGAAGGTAAAAAAACAAGATAATAATCTGCTTTAAATGCAGTGACTGAACCATCAGCTTACTATAATGTTAGTCTTATGATCTTTTACAGTTACAGTCTGTTCCTTTTTTGCACGTCATGCAACTTAATTTAATTTTTTACTTTTATGAATGAGAAATGATTTGTAGAGTCAATTTTGACCTTGCTGCATGTCACTAAAACCTTTAAGTAACTATTTATGTATATTTTTTGATTATCTGCTACATTTTAGAAATATGAATGAATTTCGATGAATTCCATTTCTCTACTATACTTTGGAGTTGAGACGCTGCGCAGTTGAAAGGGTCAAATTAAAAGTGGTGGGAGCTTGTTGCTCTCCTCCAAAGTGCCTTTCTGAGTGTGTTTCTGTGTTCGGAGGGTCTGCTGGGAGCTGAACCCTGAACTCTGGCAGAATGAACATGAAGTCATGCAGAATGCGACCCGTCAAACCTGAGCGGCGCTAATACCTCACTCTGTCAGCCACATCAAGCCAGCGGCCACATTTTCGCCTCCATATGTCGCTTGTTTCGTATGCTATGTCCAACGCGGCTTGGTGATTAACCAGAAAGGAAGGAAGCATTAATAATAATTTTTCAAGGTGAAGGTTTCTCTTCCCGTTTCCCGTGACTTTGACTTTCGGGGAGCAAATCTAATGTCATGGATAGGAGACCTGAAATGTTTACATGTGACCCAGTAACACACAGATGAGACAGGACAGGCATACTGTAGCATGTAGAGTGATTGTCACATGGAGTACGGTTACCCTGAATCATACTGACAGCCCTCCTCCTTCACCCAATGACTCTGCACCTCTGCAGCTCTGCAGTCACATCAGTCAGTACACTGCTGCCTGCAGACAGGCATGGCTAATCAATCTGCGCACCACATCAGCCACATACAGGGCTGAGGCAGGGTGTCGGAGTAAACTCACCTGCAGTGGACCGGTTTTGTTCTCAGATTTGTTTTCCTTCCCGACCATTTGTTTTCCCTTTCCTTTCCTATCTTTTCTGTATTTCTGTCTCCGCCTGTGATAGCTCGCAGGATTCAAATCAGTGTGACTGATCATTAGAAATGAAGAAGCTGCTGATCGATATTGGTTTTTCCTCACCTCGGCGCTTTCTCCGTCTCTCCATTTGCTGTCTTTGTGTTTAGACTTTTAATAAGGGAGTGTTGAGGGTCCCAGCGAGGCCAACTGTAAATAGAACAGCAGGAATATGGCCGGCTTTACCCGCAGATCAATGCTGCAGTGGGAGTGCATGTGTTTGCATGTGTATGTGCACGATTCTCAGCTCTCAACACTGTCTGTAAGTGTGGGGACTGCTCTTCAACCGGTGCGTGCGTGACGAGGAGTGAGAGAGCGTGCGTCCTTGGGAAGCGATGGGATAATGCATTCTGTCAGTGAAATATGACTGTCGTAAACCCCCTCAAACACTTTCAATGCCTCACTTCACTGCACAGTGGACACACACTCACAAGCACACACCCGCCTTTGGGATAATCACCATTGATCACCACTGCAGATCTGTGTGTGTGTGTGTGTGTGTGTGTGTGTGTGTGTGTGTTTACTTGCCTGAATCTCATTTCATTTATCTTTACACGGTCAGTGCAGAGACATGCCTTGAGTATCAGCTAACCAAAATTCTCTTAAAGGTAGGGCTGTGCGATATGAACAAAATCTCATATCCCGATATAAGAATTTTATCGTCCCGATAACGATATAAATCACAAAAATGTAACATTTTCTGTAAATTCTGTGAATCTCGGGCAGCTCGACTTGCGTGAAGTGTTTCCAGCTGCGCGTCATGTAGCTGGAGTCGAGTGTTTTAACCGATGCATGAAACTATACATTTTTAGACATAAGTTGTAAAGGCCGCCGTTTTCTTTGTGAGTGTTTATTACACGGCGTGCTGCGGGGAAAAGCCTGTTCTAACATTTGAGTCTAAGGTTTATTTTTTTAGCACCTGGCGGCTCTTTTTTTAATTCTCATCCGTAAATAATCTGCTCTTTCACGTGATTCCATTTATTTTGAAAAGTCTCAACAGGATCTTGAGCTTTATTGTGAAAGGTTTATGTGGAACATAAACAAGCGGACACGCGATGCTGTTACCGTTGTTGTTGCTAACCACAACGCATAAAACAGGTGCTTGTCTGTCTGTAGTGTGGTTATACTAAATATAAGAGAAAGAGAGAACTTTAAGAAATTAATATAGCCACTACAGTGACCATCAGAACGATGAAAAAATATTGCCGTAAACAGTTTATTTTGCGACACCACGAAAATGAAACATAGACGTTTTTATATCGTCATCCGATATATATCGTTATATCGAACAGCCCTACTTAAAGGGTTTGCAAAGTTACCTTCTCAGCCGTGATAACTTTTAAACGTTTAATCCATAGTTAGATGTAACAGTTTTGTAGCTCCATTTTATTTGGAATAAAGAGATGAAATTCATGAGAAGCGGAGGTTGGGCTGAGATGGTTATTGACAAGTTTCCACCTGCAGGAAATCAGATTTAAGCATCTGAAAAGCTAAAGATATTTGGCGTGCTGGCACGTGCTACAAAAGCTTCTTCAGGCAAACAGAGCACTATTAGAAAAAAAGTTGCACTTGTCCTGCTGCTAAATAGTTAATTTTTCTTACAAATTATACTCTAAAATGTTTTTATTGTATTTTCCTTCTAGCTGTATTAAACCCAGCAAATTTATTGGCTCTATTTCTTCATCTCGCTCCATAAATCATAGTCCATCCCCCACCCACCCCCACCCTCCTCTGTTTGAGAGCCATTGTGATGAATGGGATTCACTTGGATTCACATTTATAAGCCTCATACTTTAATATTAGATACACAGAGGCCGGCTCTGGGCTACCTTCAGGGCACATGCTCGCAACCAAACAGTAACAATCATTTATTTTCTTCAAGACAATCCTAAATAAAATGGGGAACTAATTTTATTTTGTCCTCATGTGACAAAAAAAGCTCACACTTCACTGGACTAAAGGGTTTGTTTGTTTGTTTTCGTATTTGGCAGCTGTTCACGGCCTCACTTACAATAAATGAAGAATTCCCAAATCACCAGTTTTGCAAGCAAAACAATATCAGTTTTTCTGATATTATTATTACAATGTTTGTTAGATTTGTGTTGTTCGGAATGCTTGGCATGAATGCTAATGCCTGAAACATCAGGGATTGTGTTCTGGAGACACCTTGAAGTGATATGACGACGATCTGATGTGCAGCAATTTGGAGTGTGAAATGACTTTTTTTTGCTTATGAAATGGAGAGGAGGAGGAGGATGAGGAATGGGAGGGGATGTGAAGATATCCTGTGCAGGGCTGAAGTGAGACTTGAGCATTGTGCGCATGTGCACGAGTTAAAGCGATTCCACCTGCTACTCACGGCATCATGGCGCCCTGCAGCCGCTCAAACTGCAGCGTCATTGTTCAAGGCTCTTCCTGCTTCTGTCGTGCCCAGCTGAGGTGCATCTCTCCGGGTGAGGGAGCCACCGCCGCTCTGAGGCTCCACTGAGGCCGTAGACAGCAGGACTTCTGGTCGAAGCTGTTAAATTCATTTTATAGTGATGCACTTGATCCGCATCCAGGTATGTTTAAGATGTGGAGAAAGTGGCTCCTGACAGCTAGTTCAAAGAGATTTTTCCATACATATTGTTTCAGCAGGTCAATCTTAATCTGGTTTAGCAGGGACTTTTACCAGTAAAATTGCAATTACTTACAGTTGTTTAATAATCAGAATAACTATAATCTGATTACAGCTAAATATTTAGGTCATAAAAAGTTTCTTACAGGGATTTCCTTGTTGTTGTAGATTATCACTGCTATTTTATTTGATTATAGACAGACTATAGTTTAAATGAAAACAATAAATATTTGTGAAAAATTTAAGTTCAGCCTGTTTATAAATATCTTCATACTTGGTTTAACATGAGCAGCTTTTTCTAGCTTATCTTTAATGGCTAATTCTTATTTCACAACAATGATTGATGTGATCCGATCTAATGATCAGACTAAATGAACGCGGCGTCAGTAAGAAATGTGCATCTGTTTGGGAAAGAATGTGAAGCACTACTTCTTTTTTTTATTTTTCCTTTCCTTCCCGTGTGTGTCTGCACTGGTCCAGCTGTGTCAGTGTGTGCAACACACTGTAGAGCCCAGTCAGCGCACAAAGAGAAAGGGGCTGTGAGAGGGGGTGTGGAGGCAAAAGAGAGAGTGAAATTAAAAAAGAGAAAGGAGAGGGCAGAAGGAGGAGGAACAGTTCAGTGTGCAGAGGTTTGTATGAGCTCTGAGGGTTTCCAACTGTCGCAGACAATAGTTGGAGGCAAGGCGCTCTGTATGACAATAGGCTCTTTGACCCCGGTCAAGCTCGCAGGGGGGGTGGACGACAGTGTGAGGAGGAGGAGGGAGGGTGTCCCCATCTGTCTCAGAGGAGAGAGTGTGTACATCTGTACTCTGCGCTGTGTGGACAAAACTGCGTATGCTTGAGTAGCGCATTTACATATTTCTCTTCATGTCTTTGGGCACTTCTCTGCATTTCAGTGTTTCAGAAAGCGAATGCATCTACGTTACAGACGAAGTGTCAGCTTGAGTTTTGTTGTGCTATACGTTTTTACCGATTAATGCAGTATTTTTTTCGTTTTCTTTTTAGCATGGACATATAAACATAGGAATGTAAATGTTGAATTTTAAGTTATTTATTTAATGAAAGCTGCTTGCACATGCTCAGTTGAGATATACTCCAGCCTTTGTGCGACCCCACACTGGATAAACAGTTCAAATTTAGACGTTGATTCTTGTGAATCTGTGATGTGGTTTCTGGAGCTTGTGTAACCAGTGCAGAGCATTCGTCTTCAGGGTAAAATGATGAATACAGCAGCATTCCCAGAACTCTGTGGTGCAATGAGCAGAGAAAATATGAAAGAAGTTGATGTCTTGTCATAGTTAAAAAATAAAAAAGAGGAACTTGTATTCAGGGTGAGCCCATGCTGTTATAATTAACAGTAGTAAACTGTTTACGGACATTACTGTAGGAACACTAAAATGACAGTGCGATGGAAACTGGTTGTATATTTTTCCAGTAAGAAACTGTGACTTTTTCTCATCATATTTGCAGCATAACTCCATAAATATGTTTTTAACTGTGATTAACAGTACAGTGTCATTACTATTTTACTGCATTATACCATGACGACTTGTAATAAAATAGCAGCTGCGCTTATCTTTTCAAGCTACATGAGGGAAATTGTTTTCTTTTAACCGAAAGGAAGACAGGCAGATGTTGTTTAAGTGGTTTTAACGTGACCCATAACAACCCTTCAGAATATTCCATGACCCTCTGGTGGGTTTGTGACCCAGACTTTGAAAAACAAAGCCTCCGGCTGAGTTTAAGTCAGCAGACTTCAACTGATGGATGTCTCTGTGTTTCTCTTTCCTGTCACCCAGCTTCTCATGTCTGTCAGTTCTTATGAAAAAAGCCTTCTGTGTGAGGAGCTTGGCTCAGCAACATGACTTGGGCCTCTTCATAAAACATCTTTATCATGTGGGGAGACAGCATGCACACAAACACGTTGCAATTTCAGCTCGTTTGGCTGCAGAATATTGCCTCCTCTTTCACTCTCTCTATCCCCATAAATAGCAGACATAGCTAGATTTGTCTCTGTGTCACCATGGTGTTTCGCTGTTTGTACGCATAGCACCAGGCCTCGGTGTGTGTCTGTTTGATGCAGGTTTGCAGAGGTGCAGCACACCAGCTACCACACACACACACACACGCACACTCCCACCCCCACCCCCATTGGACAAAGCAGAGGATTGTGGGTCTGCACACCCGTTGCCTTGGTGATGAGAATCAAAGTGACAGCTCTCCTAGAGGAGGAGTACCCCCTCCTCCTCCTGCACCCCTCCTTCACGCGCTCCCTCTCTGCTCCTCCAGCAGGTGTAAGAGTGAGAGAGACAGAGAGATGTCTTTCTTCCCGTCTTGGTCGCCTTCCAGATCCTCTCGCCTTCTGTCCTTGAGAGTCGCTGAAATAAGCAGCGCTCGCCGGTAGGAAGTTCACGGTGTAATTTGTGTGTCAGCTTTTAATAACATCATAAATTGTGTATGCGGCGGAACATTGACTAAAGCTTTTCTGGACGACCTGCTCACGGGGCCTCGTGAGATGTTTTTATTTAAGAGAACTACGAGACAATCCGGAGATCGTACGGTGAAAACAAAAAAAGTCGCCAAAAATGTCATTTTGATTCGGTAAGTGAAATATTTCAAAGGCCGTGCAGATCAAACATATTCACAAAACACGCAGCGACAAATTCTCTCTCTCCTGATTGGCTCTTCACAACAATGACACTTAGCGTTGGTGGTAGCCATAGCAACATCCCTCTAGTTGCACAAAGGGGTCAGATCTAAAAGGTCTAAATCTGCTAATGTCTCTGAGTACCTCTCGCATGCACTTTCACCAACACAGATGTGTGTGTGTCTGTGCATAGATGTGTGTGTGTGTGTGTGTGTGTGTGTGTGTGTGTGTGTGTGTGTGCACTTAAAGGAGCAGGTTCCTTCACTATAGAGTGTTGTTTTGTGTAGGAGTGGCATTTTCTTTAAGGAGGAGGAAGGTGAGCGTGGCAAACAAAGAGCCTCATTGATGACAGAGAGAGTAAGAGAGTGAACCAGTTGTGAAATCGCTTTTTTTTTCTTTACAGACTTACAATCTCTGGCAGAGGGACAAAGGTAGCCCTCTGGGACCCCTTAACCCCTCACACACACACACACACACACACACATCTCTCCCTCACAAAAGAGCTGGCTCCACAGCTGCCTCGAGTCCCCCATCCCTCCCCACTTCCATTATTTTTAATCCCCCAGTGAAAGCTCCCCCAATTTCTTCCCCTTTCCCAACGCCCGAGCCCCACCCCCTCGCTTTCACACGACACACATACACCCCCCATCACCACCGTCACCCTCTTCGCCCCGCACGACAGCCCCCCACCCCTCTCTCCCATTCTGAGGTCTCACAAAGTCGTCAGCTGTCATATCGTCTCTCTGACACGCTGGCTGGACTCTCACTTTAATTACGAACCTCTGAGCCTGATTATGGTGCGGGTACATGAGGCCTCTCCAGTAACCAGCGTGTACCAACCAGGGTTCAGTGGTGTGCACGTGACTGGTTGATGGGGTTGATGAACTTTGACCCAGCAGTGACGACAGGTTGATGATTACCCCGTCCACCATCTGATGGTCTCTTACATATTTTCTGTTTTGTTTTTTTGTTTCTGCCTTTTAATTCGTCATCTTTTTTGACATGAATGTCAACTAATAGGCTGCTTCAAATGCAACCTTTGTTTCTTTCGACAGTTAATGAAAAAAAGATAAAACAATTGCACAACAAACTGTACTTTGGCAAGCAGTTGCTTATTATTTTAACACAACTGATGACAAGAGCGCAACAAAAGAGAATAATTTGACCTCTTTTCTGCACAATTGTTACCTTCAATCATGGTATTTATTCGCAGCCTCGGTGTTTCCCAGCAATTATCAAATCTTTCACGTGTGTCCTCTCATCAATAAACTTGAGCTGCGTTCTATAAAACTCCTACTTTCATCTGCCTCCAGCCTCTAGCCGTCTGTTGTTGTAAATCATACAACCGTGTTCCATATGGTTGTCATTAATAAAGATGAGGTCACACTTCCAGTCAGACCTCACCCTCCACGCTCACACGCACACTGAAGCTCAAACAACATTTCGTTACACTCGCGCGCACGCTCACGGGTGCGCAGCCACTCGCAGCCACATCGATACTCTGCAGAGAGGGTGGCCTATAGAAAGCTGGAGAGAGGGAGCTAATTAGTGTTTTAGCTGATTGCTAATTGCCACTTTCTTCCGCCTACTTACGAACAACGCGGTGAAGGAGAAGAAGAGAGAGGAAGCAGAGGGATGTTTTTTTTTTTTACTTCTGCTACTATCAGAAACTTGTTCATTTACTTCTAATTGCTCGTGTCCATCCTATCTTCATCGAGTACGCCCTCGTTTCTCTCCTCTTCTTTTAAGTTGAAACTTTTAGCTGAAACAAGGTTTCAGAATTATTCACCTCATTAATTCCCATAAAAGTTTATGGTTAACTGTAACTCTGTCCAACAGGGATGGCTCTGTAGCACTTTTTCCATGTCTGATACTGATACTGTGTGTCTGCCGATACCAGTTCCAGTCTTATTCCATCTTTTTCTTCCAACAATCAACTAAGATGCTAATAATACATTAGCTTGACACGCGTCAGGACTCCAGATGTCATTTGTCATACTAACCACTCATGACACATCTGTCTTTACAGCATGTGGCGCTAAGTTTGGTATGTATTCACATTATAGATTTTGCTTATGGATCATGGGTAATGTGTAGTTTAATTGAGAGAAGGGTGACATTTTTACAGAAGATCTCTCTTAGGCCATCTACATGAATAAGCACCAGTACAGACCAGTGGAGATTTGAACCAGTGTTCATGTAATCACACATTACGTGTGTTACATATCTGCATCAGCCTAAAACCTTATGGTTTGCCCTACATGAGGCAAAATTCCTCTTACTGACATAATAAAATCTTATTCCCAACTGTTCTCAATAACTGTTTTGGACAGACATCGTGAAAAGGTGACAGCGCTTATTATTCTCTATTTCTCCTCATTAAACCAGAAGAAACTGAAATTGAAAGGAGCTTAAATTAGCAGGAGCTTTCAGTGGCTGGAGTCCATTGTGTTTTTGCCAATCAACACTATTCTTGGTGATATGAGATGACATGGGATAGAAGTCAAGAAACAATTTTTCTTGGCCAGCACTCTCACTGATGGTCCACACTTTGGCTCCGTTTCTTCTGCTCACTCAAAGGAAGCAACCTGACTTCTGCTCAGACGTTGATCAAATTTCTCAAAGCGTAAAAGCTGGGTTAGAGTTACAGTACGAGCCCTCCTCCCGAGCCAGAGAGTTTTATTTGTTTTTCCAATGTGGATTTATGTCATGTTGGAAGGGGAGCGTGCATTTGAGTGCAAAATCTCGGGCAGTTTGAGTAGCAGTGCATGCAGGGACGAGCTGGAGCAGAGAGTTCAAGCATAGTTGAGGATGTTTTAGTGTGTGAGACTTTTGCACAGTTTTCACTTTCTCAGGCTACGTGTCCACAGTGTAGAGCCAAGTCCCAGCTCGCACATT
This sequence comes from Pundamilia nyererei, assembly GCF_000239375.1. Taxonomy (NCBI): domain Eukaryota; kingdom Metazoa; phylum Chordata; class Actinopteri; order Cichliformes; family Cichlidae; genus Pundamilia; species Pundamilia nyererei. Next base: position 1,018,336 of record NW_005187553.1, on the reverse strand, counting down.
CACAAACACTCATGCACGGGCATACATGATGTCAGACGCACAAAGACATACTTAGAAGCATGCACACATGCTCTCACACCCTGAAGTCCCAGCTGTAACAAATGGGGACCAGATTGTGTATGACGATGATGATGTAAAAGACCAGGCATGCTGGTCTCCATGGTTGACGAGCTTTGTTGAGTAAATGTTCAGTGCGTGTGTGGGGGGGGGGTCAAACCCTGGTCCACGTGCCATGAGCTATTAAACGGCTCTCGTCGTTTCCCTGTAGGATTCATCATGTGGTGCTGCAGTCAATCAGAAACATGCATGTGTGGGTTGACAGAATGGGTTTACTTCACTGTACCTATTTGTTCATTTCGTGTTTGCTAATGCTTGTTTATGTTTCACAAAGATGATTACGTAATGAAGCTCGTTTGATTTGTGTTTTTCACTTCTGAACAAAAAAACTTTCCTCTGCTCTTTTCACGATGGGCTCGAGCAGCAGCCTCCAGGGCTGAGAAATGAAGCCAATACCTGAGTGCCAAAAACTGCAGTTCCTCAAATGGCCACTTGAGGCAACCTTTAGTAAAACTCACAGGCCTTTACACAAAAAATAAAAAAATTTTTACAACCTTGTTAAAAAACAGCTTTGGTCTTGTTAATTTTGTTTGTACTCCTTCACAGTAACTGTACAAAGATTCATTTTGTTTATAAGGCAACTGAGTTTTTTTAAATACCAAAGTTTGCATTAAGAGAAGTCGGGCAGGGAGTAGCTCTAGGACTGTACTACCACAATCTCAGCTAACTTGAGTCACTTATATGAACTTCTCAACCATGTTTGTGTTTTTTTTTAAAGAATTGTTAATGCTGTTACCTGAAGAATAATGGTTTGCTATGAGGTTAATTGTACTAAACAGAGGTCAAAAAGGCTCCGGTTCTGTTTTGGTCATTGAAATTCTACATTAAGTTATATGGCACTAATTATCAGGGATCTGTGTGAGTCTAAAAATGTGAGTCCACAAACCAAATTCCATCTTTTGACGAATATGTTTTTGTGGCCATCATGTCATGTAAGGTTAAACATATCAGACTGTTACAAATTTGCGCTGTTGCTACAAAACAATGTGCTTTTGTTAAATCCACTGTCTTTCACTTATTGATCCTTTTAGATACTTAAAACCTTTTTGGTATATCTTAAAGACTAAAACTGCATTACAGTGTTTATAAAGTATGGAAATTGTGCCACTCATCATTTTGTGTCTTAGGTCTAGCCACCAGAGTAAAACGTTTTCTTTCAGTATTACTATACAGTTTGGTAAAACTTAATAAGCAGAGCAGGGCACTAACATTACAGAGCTACATTAGCTGACTGCGTGGTAAATGTGATGTCAAGACATCGGTCTTTGGTGCTAAAGAGAGAGCAGATTGTATGAAGGCTCGAATTCAAACACCTGATTCTCTGCAAAGTTGTGAAAATGCTGATAAAGTGAGACAAGTATTCTCATAATGCTTGTCTCAGCTCGGCTCCAAAGATACTCTGAGTGACATCTACTTTATCTGTGCATATGTGTGTGCATGTGTGTGTGTTTCCAAGGAGCATGAGTCAGAAGACAAAGGGTGTGTTCAACTGAGAGAGAGTGGAAGGAAATGAGAGGAAGTATTAGGAATGTGGGGGAAAAAGAGAGAGGAATACAGTGTATATATTCTGGATTCATATAGCAAGAGCTGTAAAAAATATACATCAAAAAGTGGTTGTGTTTCACTTTGAGTTACTGCTGTGTCTTTAAAGATAACAAATGACTGAATGAAGGCATGATGAGAAAAATATTTTTAGATATTTCATAAAATATTATGCTAGTGCATCGTGAGATTATTACACGTCATAGACTTCTGTTTTTTTTCTTCCAATAAGAGCTTTTCTGACCACATTATGTTTAAGTTTACCCTCCAAGGATTGGGACACTCAAGTAAAAGGGACAGTAAATATAGTGCAGTGTAGAGGAGATAAGGGGTGATATGGGATCACCAGTCTACTTCTGTTTTTAAGCTGTGACTTTAAGATCTTCCAGGTTTTTTTCAAAGGTAATGCTCAAAGTACTTTTGAAATTAGTACAGTATGCACTAAGAACGTTGCCAGCATGTTTCATTTTGCCTCTGAGGAATGCTTTTAGGATCTATAGTTGAATCTGTAAATCATCCTTCTAGTGTGCGAGAGGTCTCAGAGAGAGAGATAGTGTTTTTAGTGAGTGTGTGTGTGTGTGTGTGTGTGTGTGTGTGTGTGTGTGTG
>NW_005187553.1:1010433-1016050 GCF_000239375.1 Pundamilia nyererei | reverse complement strand
GTGTGTGTGTGTGTGTGTGTGTGTGTGTGTGTGTGTGAGAAAGAGAGGGAGAAAAAGAGGTTGACAGCAGAGTTGGGGCAGCTGACGGGGTAACGGGGCAGTTGTAGTCACATGGGGAGTAGAGATGGATTTGGGGGGATTTGAGGCTATAAAAGGGTGGGGACAAGGAGGCTTAGGCCAGCTGACACTGTCCACATCACAGATAGATGCACACACACACACTCAAAATAATGACAGTAAAAAATGAGCATGCTGCCTGGCTCCAAACATTAAGAAAACACACATGCACTGTGCACATACACACAACAAACAGCCACACCAGCACGTGCACACTTGAGCAGAGGCTACAGTCGACTGTTTAGTTAACTTTGAGGTCTTGGGACACAAGGCAGCATGGGTAAAAGAGTGGAAGGAGGGTGTGGGTGTGTGTTTTGGGAAGGGAGACAGGTGTGGCTCTATCAAGGCAGTTGTGCGACACCAGATACCAACAGTGGAGATAACACTCAACAAGTTGGAGAAAGAGAGGTGAAGTGTGCATCTGTGTAACTCTGTGTGTGCTTGAGAGGAAAGAGAGGCAGAGAGAGATCATGAATATGATGCCAGAAAAAGGGGCAAACATGAACATCAAGCTGTGCATAGGGTCAGTGTGTTAACTGGTGAGCAATGATTTCGTCTCCACTCACGCCGACACAAATCCATGCTGATGAGCAAGGCATCAGCTTGATTGCAGGTTGATTTTTAAAAATTCATATATTCTTTTTACTGAGAATTGTCATCAAAAATCAAAAATCTTTAGGAACTCGTGAACTTTGCATTTAAGTCTACTGTTCCATTCTCAGCAACTTGATTTGGTAAGTCATTTAGTTACAGCAGATCAGATACGATATCAACACAGCGAGTGACGTGTTTTCACATGTCAAAAATGGATCTGTGGTGCAAATGTCGTAAAAAAAAAACCCCAAAAGATTTAAGCTCCTGATGTGGTCAACACAGAGGAAGAAAGCAGACTCAAAGAATGAAAGAAGAAGAGGACAAGAGAAAGAAAACGTACTGACTCAGAGCGAAAGGCTCAGAATGAGAGAAAGGAAAATCTCCTCTCGCTCTCTCGTTATGACACTTCATTATAACAACGGTCACTTAGTGTGTGTGTTTGAGAAAGATGTCTGCATTTCTGCTTATGCGTCTGCATCTGTGTGTGTGTGTGCATGTGTGTGTGAGGTGTGAGTAAAATCAGAACAGTGTTGAACTCGTTTGGGTGGACCAAGAATTCACACGAGGTCCAGTTACCGCGCAGGCCCTCCGAGGACACAAACGAGCTGTGTGTGTGTGAAAGACAGATGAGTATGCGAGTGATTAGGTGTGTATATATAGTTGTCTGTGGTTACATAGTGAGAGGTGTGACTTTCTAGAGAGCTGGATAGCTGAGCTAACTGTATATAGTGTGTGTGTGTGTGTGTATCTGCGTTCTTTCCACAAGTGTGTAAGTGTGCGGAAGGGTTCCTGCAATGTCACTATTTAATGACAAGGGACAAGAATACGTGAGTCTGTTTGGTCTATGGGGAAGACCCAGTGGAACACATTTCTACAGCTGTCCCGCTGCTTGCGTCGATGCCAGTGCCATCACTTCCTGTGTGATCTGTATCCTGTTTGATATTTAGTTTCACCTGCTCATCGAAAGACATTAATAGAATTTCTACATTCACCCGTTGGAGGCAAATCGCTGACCATACAGCCAGAAAACAGCTACGTGATGCAGTTTTATTTTCTTACATCTCCACCAAACAGCAAAGGAATTTTCCTGAGTCACATGAACCTTAGTGGGCGTGCCTGACTACCTTTTCTCCCTACTTTACAACATCAGTCCACATTATTTTTGTGTCCTCAGATCAAGTATCCCTGTATCCTCCGTAAAGTTTATCATGTAATGCATTCCCTTTTTTAATCTTTCTTCAGGATCGTCTTTATGTCAGTGAACAGCCGCTGGACTTTCATGCTGACACGTCCCTGCTGCGAAAATGTCACGTTAAATTATTAAGTGACAAAGGTGTAATAATGGTGGTGTTCATTTCATGAAATCACACGTTAGTTAGTGAAGTCTTGCCTGGAAGCTTTGACCATCAAAATCTTAGATTAATGTATCCAGATGTGACAAGCAAGGAGCTGATCTGGCCGAGAAACAGTGCTCGTGTGCTACTTTTCGACTCTAATGGTGACCTTAACCTGAAAAATGAAGTCCCAAGGTAAGACATCATGGAAACCAAGAGTCAGCTGCAGCTCTTTCTGCAGCCAGAGGAGTCACCCTCTGCTGGCCATTACATTTCTGTGCCAATGCACTTGCACACAGGCTTCACTTTTCAGACCTGTTCACCTGGGTGTAATCACATTTTCATCAACTGGTCCATGTAGTGTTAACTACACGATTGCACCTCCTGCTGATCCAATCGAGTTCATACTCTCTGTCTTCTAATTTCTGTCATTAATGAAACCCTGCTTTTCTGTGTTATCATGTAGTGAAGCAGGTTTCCCCGTTATTTCAGATACAGTACATGTTTTTGTAATAGGCTGAAGGATGTGTGAAGGAAACACAGTGACACAGAGATTGATTTTTGTCCAGTGAAAGTAGTTGCAAAACACTTTTTGCAACAAAACAAGAAACGGGCGTAAATCTCAAGGTGATCTTATTTATTTTTCCTTGTAATATTTGGTGACAACTAAAAGAGACACTGTCTCTTCTCTTCTCTGTCAGACAGGTGAAAGAAATTTTAATAAAAGGACACATTTGCTGTTTGTACTTTGTATGTTTGCTATGCCCAACCCATACACTGGTACATGAAGAGAGACCTCTCCTCCCTGGAAGACCACAGTTTAATTCGAACAGTGTTTTCCTCTCTGTTTTCTACTTGTTGCTCAGAGCACGCTGGCAGCTCTTAGATGAATGTGACAGCAGGTACAACAAAGTGATGGAGAGACAGAGAGAGAGGAGCAAAAGTGGGGATAGAAAGAGGCGGCAATGAAAAGGAGGAGAGAAAAAGAAAAGGGCGAATAGCCGAAGGCTAAAGAAAAGCAAAGCGGGTTGAAAGGAGGAAAAAGAAAAAGAGAGAAAAATTTGGGAAGGGAGGCAGTCATGGCATGTTTTCAGCTGTTTGCTTGGCCTGGCCTGGGTCACTTGGGCAACACCGATACCGCTGCCAAAGAAAGGAAGACAAGAGAAGAGAGGGAGAGAGGAAAGGAGGGCAGGATGACTGGAAATGGGAGGAGAGGTAGAAAGGGTGGATGCTGAAAACAAACTGTGAGCAAAAGCTGTTTCTGTTTTTGTGAGAACAAACTGAACGTTCCCACTTTGATTTAATGAGTTGGGGGAAAAAAGAATCCTGCACAGCATCAATGATTCAGATGTTTTAGAATTTAGGAGCTAGAATTTGATCAACTTGAGAATAAATAAAGAGGAAGGTTCACAGACCAGAAGTATATCAGACAGATCTGAGAGGAGGATGCCTTCAAAATAAAAGTCTTGATTTGAGCTAATGAAGGTTCATTCAAGAACAGTGTAAACTTTGTGGTTTAAAAGAGAGTGATAAGAATACAGTAAAGAAATGAAAGAGAAGTGAATATAAGTAAAAGAAACTTGAGAAATGTACAGACTTATTTAGTTAATGTAAGTATTAACCATTTGAAAATCTACGAAACATGTTTTTACCTGTAATTAAGCTAAACTTATAGTTATGTTGTAAATGGTGCCTGTATATGCACAGAAAGGCTGGAGCAATGTGACAGTGTTTCCTGCAAAAATAAAGGTCACAAAAGTTCAAATTCCTGCTGCAGCGAACATCTGGCTGCTCCTGTTATCACAACTTTTGAAGGTTTTCTATTATTAAAGGATTTTTTAACAAGCAGTGGCAACCTCATTTATCTTACTGTTAGTAATGTACCGCTGCCCATTTATCACAGATTTTTAGAAATACTTTAAAAGCCATGTTTTCAAAGAGCTCTGAGCCGTGCTGCTTGAAAATATGGATGGGAGAAGTGTTCGTGAAGTCAGCAGATAACCGGGAAAGGGACTTTGTGGACTGGAGGCGTGAAGGACACGGAGGTGGAGATTGGACGGAGAGCAGCAGGTCTCTCCAAGTGAAAAGCCTTACATCAGAGCAGAGGAATTCCTGCCTTTTCTTCCAGCTTCTTTTGTTACTCTTTAGAAAGAGTTGCCTTAGTCTTCTCACCGAGTGCTCTGTCACTGCCGGACCCCTAGACAGATAAAAGATGGGGGGAGGGCGGAGGTGATGGGGGAGGAAGGAGATGGGGGAGAATGAGTGAGCAGAAACAGTGAGGGAGAGAAGGGGAGAGAGGATGACAGGAAACCATGTTTTTACAGTACCTTGGGCTGCTTTAAAAACAAAGAACGTGGATGAAAGGATCGGCACAACTCTCTGAGTAGGTCCTCCAAAAAAGAAGAGAGCTGCACAAGCCAGAGTTTATTATGAAAAAAATAGTAATGCTGAATAATTATTAGGTGCAATAATTTGAGTAACTACTTATAAAACTGAGATCATTGTGTAAGTTGGCCTTTTATGGATTAATTTGCTTGCATTCTCTCCTCTGCAGCATCTGATGCTTTTATAGTTTTTTATGATCCTGTCTTTCTCGGTTCTAAATGATTTTGTACAATACCTCTTCAGATTCTTGTTGGATTGCTCTTATTGTGTGTGTTTTTGGATATTGTACTTAAGGTGGTACCTCTAGTCGTGCTTTGTTCTGCTGGGTGCTTGTTAGTGCTGATTGGTAGTATTCACAGCGAGCACGCCTGAGAACAAAAGGATTTTATTATTAAAAACTAGCATTCAGGTCGAGTGGATGCCGTAATCTGGAAAGAGTACATTTTATGTCGAGACTATTCACACCTCAGCCTGATGAAAACTTTCGTTTTTCCTGTTTTGCTGTTTTAAAGCCAGTAAAACTCAATAAAGACCAGTGAAGCTTTGCCCCCAGGCTAGTTGTCCACGGTAACTCTGGGATTTAATATGTTTTTCCTAATTGACCATGATTTTGTCTGGTGTAAATAACGCGGGGGCTGTTGGGAGAGTGTGTGTTACAGGCCCGTGGGCACTCGGGGAGACCAGATGATTCTGTGCCAGCTTGTTACAAAGCAACCATCACATTTTCATCCACGTAAGCTACAGTGCTGGGACGCACTTTTCATTTTTGTCTTTTCTTTAATGTTTCTCTAGAACTTTTTGTTTTTCTGGTTTCCTTTCATCTTTGATTTCTTTTGCTTTCTTTCTGCGACTCCCCCTTGAACCTTTTTCCTTCTCTTTGGTTTCTTCTCCTTGTCTTTTCTTATTCCATATGTCAGCTCTTCTTTCCTTTTTTCCTTCTTTACATAATTCCTTCCTTCCTTCCTTCCATTTTCTTCTCTCTCTTCTTCTTGTCTTTCTGTCCTCTCTTCATTTTAATGAAGACTTGGTTGGCTGCAGCAGAGAACAGGTCCAAGTTTCCTTACTGCCCCTGATTACATCAGCACATGCAGTCATGCTCTCTCTCTCTCTCTCTCACACACACACACACACACACACACACACACACACACACACACACACACACACACACACACACACACACACAC
>NW_005187553.1:1000005-1010413 GCF_000239375.1 Pundamilia nyererei | reverse complement strand
CACACACACACACACACACACACACACACACACACACACACACACACACACACACACACACACACACACACACTCTTTTTGGAAAAACAACTCATGACATCACCAGCAGCTGCCCAGCTGCATAAAAGAGTGTGTGTTTGGTGTATGTGCACAACAGTGTGCGTTTCTGTGTGTGCACGGTCAGAGGGGTGATACTGTTAGTTGCCTAGGTAACAGAGCAGGATCAGTCAAACAGTGAAGACCAACTCGAACAAAACTTCGAGGAGTTATGCAACACTTTGCAACAGTTTCTAGTCTTCTATCTCGCTCCATTCCTCTATTCCTCTGCATGGTCCCACGCCTCTGCTTTTGCCCCCACAGCTGGAACAGCTGTTTGGCCCATACACCTTTTGTAACTCAATATGGAAGTCAGTGCAGTCGTTTCTATTGGCTTATTGAGGTTTCAGTCAATGAATCCATCCATCTCTTGTGACAGAGGCCTACTGGTCAGCTTCAGCCCTTTTATCCCTTCAAAGTGCTGATCTTACTGTGGGACAGGAGGAAATTAGACATACATACATAAATTATCAGTTCATTAATTTTAAGAAAAACTATTAGAGTCAGTTAACAGGCTTGTTGGGCAACATTAAGAAGGCTACTCTGTTACTCTATTGCTTTATAACACTGGAAAGATTGACTATTAAAAAACAGATCAATGGGTAAAATGTTGAATAAATCATAAAGATAAGGAGTTTAATTGTATTGCTAGAAGAAATGCCGAATTTGTACTAATCAAAACTGAAAAATGTTGTAAATTACTGAAAAATCCAGTGCCTGCCTCTTCAGCTGTATGTTTGCAAAGTTTAAGTTTAAAGCAATACTTTTAAGACACATGTGACAATATGCACGACTAAACATGAGCACTGAGCGCTGAAACGTTAACAAAGCTCACAGAGTTGAAACGTATCTCACCAAACTCCTGCTGCTTTGAATCTTTGGATTTTAATAATGGACTGATATTGATTTAATAATAGCAGGCACATAATAAGGTGTGCTAAAGAAATGTAATAACCGCATTTGAATGAGACTTGATCAGATATTCACTTGTAATGTCAGAGTAGCTTCGATGAAAGATTGAATCCAGGAGGCCAGTTAGAGGTCAGATACCACCTCCTGCACCAAACTTCAATTTTAAATTTGTGACCTTCATGTCTTTAACTTTATTCTTTTTCCCATCAAACTTCTCCCTGTCTGCTGTTCTATATTGGCTACTGTAGTTTCCTAAGCTACTTTATATACTCTTTAAACCCCTAAAACAACAAGGTGTTAAACTGCACCCCTAACAGACGGCTAATCCAGCAGATCTGATCAAAGGTAGCCAGTTAACCTGAGCTTATCCGCAGCCTAAGGAGATCTGTTTAATGAGCTTACATTAAACCAGCGCCACGTCTCACTGTGCTTCCAATCGGCTCCAATGAAGCCTTAGAGGTTATTTATATTAAGAGATGGAGACTCACTTTCTCTCTCCCGCTCAGACTGTGGCCGTCTTCTCGGATCTAGTTTTTCCATCTTCGCCTCAGTTTTTGTCTCTTTATTCCTGCTTTCGGTCATTTTGCACCTGTCTGTGTCTCTCTAACTGTCTCCCTCTCAGTTTTAGCTTGTGGCGTGAATTTTTCTTTGTAGAGGAATGAAAGAAATCAGCAACAAAATAAGAAAAGACAAAAGGAGAGAAAAGGCAAATAAGTAACCACAAGAGATATTTGTTTTTTTATTAATCAACTGATAATACAAACTTAACGAGTGATGTTCAGGTAAATTATAAATCGTATGTAGGTCACGCTCAAAGCAAAAGCCAACATTTCTCTGCACATCTTGCAGAATCTCTGCTTCTTTGGTCTCTCCTAGTCTCTGTTTTTCTGACATTACTTTGTTATGACAGGTCTCACAAAGGTTTCCCTCTCTGCATCCCAGGCTGTCTCTCTCCCTCCTCGTCTCTGTTTGTCCCCCTCTTTCTCTGTTGTCACTCCATTTTGACATCGGCATCGTGACTCTGTGCTGATCTGCCTCCCCCTCTCTGTGTTTCTGTCCATTTCTCTGCCTTTGCGTCTCCCTCCTCTTCGCTTGATGTTTTTCAGATGTGACAGAAGTCGTGTGAACCTCTGTATCTCTTTCTATCATTTGTCGTTCTCTCTGCCACTGATGTTTTTTCCATCAGAGGGGTGCTGGAAGTAAAGAAGCTGTACATCTTGGCACAGCAGGCGATGAACATCGTGTACCTGTGAACACAGGACCTCTGGCGTTTCTGTCACATCTTGTCTCTGTTATTCCTTTCTGATGTTTCCCAAATATTTTTTTTTTATTTTTTTTTTAAGTTTGAAAACTTTCTCCAAACAGGGAACTTCGGGGATCTAGAGAGCTCTCGGGGGATTTTTTTTTTCAAATGGGTCACTTTGCAGGAAATTACCAGAATATATTTGACAAGTTGTTTCGCACGTTCACCGCACTTGCTGCCGGTTTTCAGCCGAGCTGTGGTGGAAACCAGACTGTTTACGCCTTTAGTGGTTGCTAGAGCTGGAAAACAACATTAATAAACCAAGAAGAAATACGTTTTTTCAGGTCATGGCAGCTGTCTCACTTTTTAAGGAGAATTTTCACATTATGATCTGTACATTTATTAACAGAAAGTATTCCTGAGAGACACAGTTTGCGGCTGCATCTTGTCAAACCTTCCTCCAATCTCTGCCTTAATTTAACATTTGCTTCACTAGATCAGGACATTTTATCCACTGAGGACTGACTGAGTTCATACGGATTTACTAAGGCTTTGCTGATCATTTATCATTTATTAATTTGTTGTTTTATTCATTAGAGATTCAGAACAGAATTAAATTGTATAGGCCTAGATTTTGAGGGAAATGCAGGGCATAAGTCCCGCTCATAAGACTTGTACTTGTTTACAAGTTGGCTAACTTAATGCTTACTTTTGTTATTTGCTGAAAATGAAATGAACTGATACAGTCAAGAGTCATAAATTAACTGAAAAATAAATTGAAGGCCACTGTTAGAAACTGAACATATTTATTGATGAAGTGAACAGCTGCACATTTAAAGAGCTTACTTTACCAAACAAAGAGGAAAGGATATCGGTTTTCATGCCAACGCAGGAGGAATGTTAAATGACAAAAATCGATCTACTAGAGGAACAAATATTCAAACGTAATGCAGATTGCTTGAAAGACTTGCATTATGTTCCATTATAGTTTAAATTGCCAGTGGGTGCCTGACTTTAGCACTTTGGTTTATATAAAACCATCTCCACATTAAAATGTTGCAGACAAAGCCACACATTTGTATATGAAAATTCACCAAAATGAGCAAATGAATTGTCTGGCCTCCAGATTTTTACTGTTTTTGTACATTTGGAAGTTTGCAGGAGGCATTTTACAAAACAATAAAAAATAGTAAAACTACCCCAGCCTTTACTACATCGTTAAGATCAAATTAGCTCATTTCTGAGAATGCAAGTTAATAGGATCGGAGAGAGGATACTGTCATCTTTCTCGCTTTAATGTCACCGAGGTTGCACATTTTCAACATCTTTGACTTTTAAAGCCACAGGAGCAAGTGTGACATTTCAGTCACCGTGCAAAGTGCTTTCAGCTACAGCAGCCCCAAAGTGGCCGTGTCTCCACCCCCAGCTGGACAAGACTGGACAGAATGAATCATGGCTGCCGGTTGTAGGTTGACCGCTCTGTTTCAATTAACAGACAGAGAGACATCTTTGTTAAGTGGACGCACTGCAAATACATCAGTGTACTCAGTGCAAGCCCACAATACTTACTGCACGGTTATCCTCATCTCATATTCATTACCCTCGTTCAAAGTATTCTCACTGTAAACAAAGCAAACGTTAAGCGTCTTCCTTCTTCCGTTTTCAGTATTCCAGTAGCAGAGGACATGCGTGTCCCCTCCCACTGCAGGATAGTTTCTTTGATCTCTGTCGTGTTAATGTGGCTGTTATTGTTCTCTTTTTTTTTAGCACAGAGGGACATTCTTGTGTCAGTCATCTTACAGTTTAGTATGCATCACCATACTGAGCATACATATGTTGCTGTGAGTCAGAAATCAGAGGAGAAGCAGCTCTCTGTGCTTTCAGTCTGCTTCCTACGGTGCCGCTCTGGTCATCAGGGAGAGGAGGAGGAGGAGGTGGAGGAGGAGGAAGAGAGCAGTGGAGGAAGGAGTGAGTCATGTTAGTTAGACTTTAATAAAAACAACTGCCAGAGTCCACAGCCTGGATCATGATGATGATGGTGATGATGATGATGAGTGTTCTGGTGTTGAACGAAATGCTGTTGGGTCACTTGGTCACTGTGGAAATTGCGAGCTGAAGTTCACGTCTGTTATGAATTTCACAGCCTCTTACTTTTCATTTCCAATCACCGTCACCCTCTTCCAGAAGTTAATGCTCCGGGGGATGACCCTTGTCGGGGTTTTGTGTTTTATGGCTGCCGGTTTGTGCTGTGCGACACCAGACTAGTAGCTGCAACCTGTGCAGTAAATTGCATCCAGAAAAACAATTGCCAGTTAGTTAATAGAAATGCCCCACAGCAGCACGAGTGGATAGATTTCATTGCTATTTCGAACTCGGTGGCATCATTCAGCTGTTGCTGGCACTGTTGCATGTGTTTCATGATAGGAACTGACCAACCTCCTGACCTGAAACTTTGGAGCTTAGTTCTTTGTGTCTCTGATGTGTTTCGTAGGCTGTAACTCCTTTGTAGTTTGCTCCGGTCTATTTATTTGTGCTCTGTTCATAAATCATAAATGTTTGATTTTTGTCATCTTTGCACTCACGTTTTCCAAAACTTGGGGACATTATCTCATTATGAAATGCATTTCAGTGGTGCTGCCTAGCTGTTGTTGCTGTAAGTGTAACTGGTGTTTCTTTTTACTGCTCTTGTTTCAATTATCCGTGCAGCAATGTGAAAAACGTTACCAGCAAGGCCTGACAACACCGCATGAAAGCACCTGCAGTTTTTAAACCATAGTAAGAAAGCACAACTTCACTATGTCCACACTCGTGAATAGCAATGCTATAAATAAGGACTTTATTGTCTTTCTTCCTGCCCTGTGTTCTGTGTCTAAGAAATGCCCTTAAAACATTATGTAAACACAGAAGGTTTAACAACACTGAACAGATATTACTTCAGCAGCTGCAGCATGTCAAGTCTGGAAAAAGCTTCCAGCCGTTAAAATGTCAAATGATGAAGTTCGTTTTACAAGGGGAAATGCTCAAGTCATATACAAAGACACACACACAAACACATAGTGATGTTTTTGCACCGGCGTAGAACTGACTGCCAACAGAGCTCGCTCTCTGAGGGATGCATAAATTCTATTATGTTGGTGCTGTTTTGGCATTTGTATGTTGCTCACTGTCTGCGCTTTTCCTGCAGGGAAATAAGACATTGAGACACGAGAATGAGCATGATAATTAAAACACAAACGGCCCCTTAAAACATGAACATAATCAGCAGCCTTTTCGTGTGTCTCTTCATTTAGCAGCTAAATTAAATTTTTTTAAATATTTTTTTTTTTTCAGTCTTCCTGCTTTGTGAGATAACAACTTCCAGATAAGATGGTAAAATCTGTGTGTACAGTTTAAAGTTTAAAGCTCCATAAGTTTAGATTACACAAAGTCTGCACATGAACTTTGGTTAATGTTGGGAGAAATAAGGTCAGGATATCATCTTTCTATCATCTTTTCTGTTCTTATGTTTGTTCTTTGTTCATATGTAGCACACAGCAGGCGAGAGCCAGTTCACTTCTCATACACTGTCACTATTGGAGATACTCAATTTGGTTTAGGCGAGGGAGCTGCCCGAGCAGCGCATGCTGGAGCCAGGACGCAGGATGCCTGTTCCCTCACTGTGAATTCACCAGACAATTACCTGCTGATTCTCACACACGCTTAATCGGATAGCATACAGACTTTGTAGCAGGGAGCTGGCAGGTTAATTTCTGATCTGATCGAGTCGGACGTACGCTTTCTTCATGTGCGTCTGCTTGGTGATGTCTAGAGTGGTTCAGGGCTGTAGCAGTGTGTGGGAACGGCTTTTGGTTTCTCCTCAGTCTTTCATCAGACAAACTACCTGCTGACAGTCTAATTTATTAACTGGCTGGGAGAAAATCGTGGAACAACCAGAAGACAAAGACATAAATTTATCTCAGGAGCTGAAGACCAAAGAGAAAGAAAACTAAAAACTGTTCAAATAACACAACTCCAAATGGATGCTCTAATTTTTCCATATCTGTTGGATGCATACATTTAATAACTTTACATGAGTGGTAATGTGTCACAGTGATAATGAACCCCATTGCTTCAAATTATGCACCAAGTTTAATGTCAATGCATGAAACAGTTGCTGAGATATGAGCCTACTTCCTGTTTGCTTCACAGCTCGATTCACTGCCTCAAAAGACAACAATCCGTATATCCTTTTCTTAAAATTCAATATGCTAGAAACTGAGGAAAGAAAATCAATGTGAGTGTCATTTCCAGAAAATGTTTAGGCAAAGATGGTGATTAGAGTGCTGTTATACATTAGAGTGCCACACTTGATTACGTGAAATTACCCACAAAAACCAAAAAGTTTATTTTGTTAACACAAAAATGACTCAGGGACTATTTCTTGATTCCAGTCTGGGGAAAAAAGGTGTGCAAGAAATTATAGCAGTGCTTTGGGATTCGCTTGGCCTGCAATGAAAAGCACAATGTGTTTTTTATTAAATGCATATTCACTGATCTCTGTGTGAATATTTTTGTAATGGGACTAAGCAGGTCTTTGTTGGTGCAGCACAGCTGTACAGCAGCTTCAATATGATCTCCAGTGACAGGATGGCCTTTTCTGCTACAGTCTCACACACACACACACATGCATGTACCCATATTTACAATCTACACATAAAGACAATCCCACACTCGCACACTCATGCCAAGACAATGGCCTGCTAATCCTTGCTTCTGATTGGACGGGTCCAGATTACCCAGAGGGCACCAGCTGTCAGGGAGAGACGAGGCCCAGTTTCCTCAGTATCGTCACACACGTACACACACAGACACACACTCCGATGGTCATGCCGCTCCGCTCACTGATACTCACTAAAAAGCAGAAAGAAATGTTCACCAACACAACGGTAGCGCGAGGCTACAACTGAGAACTGCCAATGTTTAGCTTGATTTGTTGGCCTGTCGTCACGCTCAAACTGAAGCGTTCAGCTGCTGTCATCAGAGGCTGTTTGTCACTGCTGTCACCAAACTGTAAAAATAGGAATGGGAAGTAATACCGCTGTAAAGCTAACAGGCATTGCAAAGGTTCGGCAAGGCCAGGTAGCCAAATTCTGCAAATGCGTAATGTGCTGTGTGTTTTATTTTTAGTGTCAGTTGTCACAACCTCTTCATTCTGCATGTGCAGCTCTTCATCTGAGGGCTGTCCACTAATTAACATATTCACCCTTTAGAAATGTTTCCTTGTGCAGAATTTTACAAACAAAATCCTAAAAGCACTGAAACAGTCTCTCTTGGCTAAAGAAGCTCTTGTTCGGCTTCTGCAATATGTCATCAGTTCCCAACACCCTTGCACAAATATAGCAGTTTAAAACCCACAATCCCTCCTCTCCAGTGCTGCCACACAGGGCCAAGCTGGGCCAAACCGAGACGGTCCAACAATGCAGGGAGAGGCAAGGGACAGGAAGAGCTAAATGACACGCTGCTGGGCCGAGATAAGAGCAGATCCTACTAAGTACTGGACTCAAGGGGGAGGGGGAAAGAGAGAGATGAGAGAGGGTGACGAAATAGGGATAGAGAAAGGGAGATATAGTGAGGGATGGAGGAAGAGAGTGAGGAAGAAAGTGTGTGTGAGGACAAAAAAAGTAGAAAAAAGAGGAGAGAGTGATAGTAAATGACAGAAAGAAAGAGATTTAGTTTCAGTGCGTTGTTAAAGTGCAGCCGGTCTGAGAGGCTTTGCATTGGCCTAGATTCTCCCCTGTGTCTGTCTGCCCTTCTCTCTGCATACAGCGTGTATTATAGCAATTGTACGCATTTTCATTAGGCAGAAACCTATCTGATTTTCATTGTTCTGCTCCTCCAGCACATTGCTATGAGGTCATCTTGTGCCCCGTGGAGCTTGAGTTCCAGTTTAATAAAAGTTTTTGCTTGCATTATTTTATCAGATTTCATTACAAAAAAGAAGAAAAAGTCATATAGAATTTGTGTTTTTTGTCCGGTCTTATTAATCATCATAATCTTACGCATTGACTCCTCTTTTATTACATCAAGAAACAATACAGTGAAGAGGTAATTCAGTACAGGCTTTTCAATTTAATTTACACTTTAAAATTGCATTACGGTAATAATGTCCATGACATTAATCCTGAACTTGTGCTTTGCGATTCTGTCAAAAGCCATATAAGTGGGTTTTTTGTATATTATTACAATTTCTGCAGCTAATCTTTAGCAGATGCAAACATCATTAAACTGAAGCTAAAAGCTGCATTTTGATTTTCTTCTCCTGCTGAAGTAGTGGAGGGCGAATCCCCCGTGCATCCACAGCTCTGCGTGATGTACTTTGTCCAGCTTATTTGGAGCCGATGCACAGTTTTAATGCACACACACACACATGTGGTGTACACACTGAAGCAGAAGCTTGGAAATTATTACAGCATGTTTGATTTTTTTTCTTGTGCCCTGGGGATTAATTTCCTGATTGGACGAAATCCTGGAAACAGACATAAACTGAGCGATGCCGATATGTTCATAAGAAGGAGAGAGGAAATATGAACCCTGATGTTTTCTGTGAGGTGAAGAATATCATGTTTTACTAGCTTTCGTGGACACTGCGGCTAATTAGCTTTGACTCCGAACAGCTTTCTCTCTCCCTGGCAAATATACAAACGCACGATGTATTAAATCAATACTTTCATTTGTTATTTGTGTAATTACAAGTTTGTAATTAGGTTTTCTGTTGTGTTTTTTAACAGCACCTATACAAAGTTCATTTTTCTCCACTTCGATCTTTTGTTCTATTTCTTGATAGTTGGTGTTTTCACCCCCTCTGTCTCTTTGTTGCTATTTCCCGCTGCTGCAGTGTTATTTCCCAGTGGGGATCATTACAGTTTCCTGCGATCTTTTCTTATCTCACAGTTGTTATTTTTTGAATAGAAGCATGTGCCATGGCTGGTTTTATTTCTATTCAGCAGCATAAAGAAGATGAAAACAGAAAATTCTGAACGTTCAAGTTAAACTGAGAGAGCTGCGTTACATCAAACCTCTACCTGCTCTCTGTGCTTTCCCACCAAGCTGCAGAAACCTCTCTGAAATGCTGAGAAAAAAGCTGGGATACAGTCAGTCATAATTTCGAAAAGATCTTGTAAATATAGGAATCACATTGATAGAAATAACTGCTGACTAAATTATAAGGATTGCCGTCTTCTTCTGCATGTTTCTTGCAGTAGCGCTCAGCTGTGGTGTGCTGCTGCCACCCTGCTTTACAGGCTTGCACAGCACGCTGATTCATAAAAGTACTCAAGTGATTAAAAGTACTCATCTGAATGGTTTCATGTCGTGACAAGTGATGATTATTATTTATCTTTGCTTGAAATGATGATCACGATACCACTAGCCACCAGTTTAAGCTCACACACTGACCCATCCGTGTGTGTGTTTGTGTGTGTTTATGTAGGCACAACAGAGCGTGTGTGTCTGATCCAGGGGACTGTGGAGGCACTGAATGGTGTCCATGACTTCATCGCTGAGAAGGTGAGGGAGATGCCTCAGAGCACCCAGAAGACAGAGCCGGTGAGCATCCTGCAGCCGCAGACCACCGTCAACCCGGACCGAGTCAAACAGGTCAGTCTCATTATAGGATGCAAGGAAAGCCAATAAAATACTAATGTTCATGAATTCTTGTTTTCTTTTAAATAACTGTTTATTAGCTGTGTTTGTGTGAGAGGTGGCTGGGTGTGTAAGGTAGGGAGGAGACGAAGTGGTTTCCTTGGTTTTCTCTGGAATGGCAAACTGTGTGTGTGCGTGTTTCTGTGTATGGGCTATGATTTTCTGCCTGAGTAAAGTTGAATGAGGCACAACATGAGGGAAAACAATGATGGCAATACAGATATGTACACACACAAGGGAGGACGAGAGAGAGCGAGGGAGTAGAGAAAGTAATATTAGAAGGAAATATTTATAAAAAGGTGGAAAGATCAAAAAGAGAGTGAATTAGATGAGATTCGTTGTAATATGTGAACATAAAACAGGCTGCAGTTTATGGGACATGAACACGAACACGTGACATCAACTGCAGGCCTGCCCACCACGCACGCACACACACACACACACACACACACACACACACACACACACACACACACA
>NW_005187553.1:998588-999917 GCF_000239375.1 Pundamilia nyererei | reverse complement strand
ACTAAAGAAGACAGCATATACATCAACAGAGGTAAGGAATGGGAGCAGTAAGCAGCTGGAAATCCCCTCACACACACACACACACACACACACACACACACACACACACACACACACACACACACACAGTGTGGGCATGACTTATAGCTAATCTTACTGAGTTATTTCGGGTTCTTATCTCTAACTGTGTGTGTTGTTATATTTTCATAATATTAATTGGCAAAAGAAAAAAAAGTAGTGGGTGCAATCTTTAAATCTAGATGTTCCCAGTTTGACACAGGTATATACAACCAAGCACCTAGCTATGCATTCTTCATTTAGGAACATGTGTGAAAGAATGGGTCATTCTAATGAGCTCACTGAATTTACAACAGGCAATTTAAAAGGAAGCCACCTTGAAGCAATCAGTGTGAAATCAGTGTGAAATTCCTTCCCACCTAAATATTCTGTGATTATTGTATGTGGTGTTACTGCAAAGTGGAAGCATATATGAGCCACAGCAACTCGGCCACAAAGTGGTAAACCACTTAAGGTTACAGAGTGGATTGACCAAGTGCAGAAACGTCACCAGCGCTCTGCTGAATCTGCAACCTCAGAGCTCCAAATCTCCTCTGGCATTAACATCAGCACAAAAACTGTGCGCCAGGAGCTTCGTGGGTTTCCATGACCAAGCAGCTTCTCTAGGTGTAATGCGTAGGTAGCTCAGTGTTTCTGTCCATACAGATTTTAAACCCCTGGACTTTGGTAGTGGTAGAAATATTGCATTTGGTGGTACAGGAATGCATCAAAGGCTTTAACTTAATTTGTGACATTAGGAAGAAACTGTCCATCCACCGAGATCCAGATATGAGAAGACATTTCTAATATAACTTTTGATCACAGTGCATCAGTGTTCATCAAACACATTGCGGCTGATTATTAGGTTAGTGCATTAAAAGCAGGACTGTGGTTTTAGCACATACACCGCTGTTATCGCCCCACACTATATTGTCTGGAGCAGCACTCAAAAGTCAGAAGCAGCACAAGTGTCACCATTTCACTAAGTTGTTGTTTGCCCAGAAACTCTGAGTTCAGTGCTTCGCACAGACTCAGTCCACTGCTGATCGCACAACTAAATGTGAGTGCCAATACCAGCTGTGTAATGGAGGACAATTAGGGTGGCCACATTGATTATGATCCCAATCTGTTTAAGTGATTATCATCATTCTCTCTTCATGATTGGTCTCATTGATTAGTCAAGTCTGGCATTGTTTCCATCTATTGACTCTTCAGGCTTGCCAGACAGTGCATTCAGCCATGCCTGTTGGCACACACACACACACACAGACA
>NW_005187553.1:953527-998568 GCF_000239375.1 Pundamilia nyererei | reverse complement strand
CACTAGACACTAGACACTAAAAAGTGTAAACTATACTTAAAAGGCTGTTAAAGCAACCACACATTTAAAAAACTAATCTAAATGTATTATGTGTGCTGCAGAGTGAAAAACTATTTTTATGCCAGAATTTTCTATTTTTCTTCTTCTTCTGCTCTCAGTCCGGGTGTTGCATTAGAGTTGCGTACATTTTCCCTCGTTGTTTGCGATTTCTCATCCTCTGTCATGAGCAGAATTTGGGGGCTGGGGAGGGGAAGGAGCGCTACGCCTTTATAGTTTTGAATAATTACAGTTATCAGACTTTTATACACACAGACACACAACAAAGCCCTCAGAGACGGTGTTTTCGCAGAGTGCACAATTCTGAGGTGCCGTTATAAAGAGAGTTTTATGCATAATTAATCAATTCTGGGTGCACACACACTCATACAGAGAATTCTCGAGCCCACACATACCCAGCAGAGTTGAACTCAAACGGGCAAATTGTTCAAAAAGGCTGCTGCGTTTTAAAAGCTGCTGCATGCAGATAACGATGCTGAAGCACATTAGCACATCTGGTGTTTTGTTTCCCTGTGTCTGAAAAGTTAATTTCATCATTTTAATATATGTAGTACTGGAAAGGCATATTATATGTCGAAAAGTATGCGACACCCATGGGTCATGGTACCTATCTCCTTCCATCCCATTCAGTTAGGAGAGCATAAGTGAGTGAGCCACTGAAGCTGGCCGATAAGACTTGGCTTGTAGTCGGTGCAGCAGTTCAGGAAACTGACAGATGGTCTTACGGCCTGTTAAGTTTTTCCACACCAAACTCAGGTTTCTGTGGCCAGGCAACCATTGCAGGCTCCAGGGAAGTTATTGGGTGAGAAATGGCAAATTATAATTTCTCCACTTCAGTTTTTGCACAGATTGTAGGCGGTTTTGTTACTATTGGACTGACCAAGGTTAGCTGCTTCCAGTTTCCAATCTGAATTATTTATTTAACTCAAGTGTCCTTCTTTCCCTCCGTATACAGTTAGTGTATATGTCCAATTTGCCGCTTGTGCATCATGAGCCTGAGCCGGAGGCTGACCGACAGCTGGGTAATGCTATTTTGGATGATACGAGCAGCCAAAGGGAGACAGGCAGGCTAATAGCTGTTGATATTTAGATACTTATAATAGATGGTGAATCCCCTGTTGCTCTTTAGGCTATTTATACCATGTTAGAGAGGCAATCAAATGGACTTGGGCAGCATTTGACAATGCACAGATAAAAGACATGTTCTCACACATAGAAGGAGAACACCCTCACTAAAATAGCCTCGTTGGCCATGCCGGATACTCACTGTAAATAAAGAAAAAGTTGAGAAAACTCATAACTTGTAAGCAACT
This sequence comes from Pundamilia nyererei, assembly GCF_000239375.1. Taxonomy (NCBI): domain Eukaryota; kingdom Metazoa; phylum Chordata; class Actinopteri; order Cichliformes; family Cichlidae; genus Pundamilia; species Pundamilia nyererei. Next base: position 997,198 of record NW_005187553.1, on the reverse strand, counting down.
TGGTTGATTGGCTGTTTCAGTTTTCTCAACTTTTGCTTTTGTTTGTGCTACGATTTAGTTCTAGTAATTACAATTTTCTTGTTCAACTAATTACGATATTTCTATGAGGTTAATAAAACTTTTGTTTTGGCACAGTCCTTTTTCACCAGACTCCCTTCCTGACACAAATCTCCCATTTACCCAGGATTGGCAGCAGTGGGATTACATTAGCTTGTGATCCCCACGGCACAATGTTGGGGTTTGTGTTTCCTCCTGGCTGCAAACTGGAGATCTTTTGTGTGTTAGGCAAACACGCTAACTCCTACGCTATTGAAATTTTGCACATTTTACACATTAACCCCTCAGGGATATCTGGTATGTTTTTGTTGCTATCCTATAACACTATAATAAAAATGAAGAGGACACACAAGGTCATCTAAAACATTATGTGTTTCTATAATGTAAGCGTAAAAACATTTGTCTAACAAGCAAAAGGTTTCTTGTTCTACTTCGTGACTTCCAGGTACGATCACAAGCTAGTGTAGTATCACTTAAGTCCAGATAATTGGGAGGATTACATGTGGTGTAAAAATCATCAAACAAAAGTTGAACAGTGTATCTTAGTTTCTGTCTTTAAAACTGAAAAAATCAAAGAAAAATACTCATAAATGTAACATGGAAGATAGTTTGTCAGCGATGAGTAACCAAACACACTACAATACACAGCCATACATAAATACACACAAATGCAATGTTGTCCTTAGTAAGATGAGAACTCTTGGTAGATCCTCACAGCATTTTAAAAGCGTGGCTGTCATTGTGCAAACGCTTGTCCGACCCATTGTAGACAAACTCACTTTGACCTGCTGAATGGATCTCATTTACAAACACACTCATACACATGTGCCTCTGAAGGATGCCTTGGCGCCCCGTGTAGTGCGGCTGCCGATTGTGTCGACTATTCTGGTTTTGGATAAAATGTCCTCTCCTCCTTCTTCTTGTCGAGGCCGCGGCTGTTGTAGCATTTGCTGTTGGCATTTACTGTTTGACCCCATAGGACTAGCTGGCACAGAAAAAAGAGGGGAGCAGCGTGAGAATTTGAGATATCCGAAGGGTGTCTGTGAGAGGAAAGGAGGAAAAATGTCGGAACAAAAGACTGGGTCAAAGAGGGAAAACAAAAAAGTGTGAAAGGAGATGACATAAAGATAGATCGAGAAAGGGAGAAGACAAACAGAGCCAAAAGTGCTAGCCTGACTGGCCGAGTGGGTGACTGAAAGCTGGAAGCAGATCTGAACTCTTGTTAGCCGACAGCTGCAGAGTGGCAGAGAGCTTCAGTGGAATAAGCAGCTGCTGATAGAAAGAAAAACAGCAACAAGAACACCGACAGACAGCACGCCGCACTTCAAGGCCGCATAACGGGACGACAGACCGGGGAGGAAGTGATTTATGAGCTGGGTGAATTCTTTTAATGAGGTCTGAAGTGATGTACAGATGAAGAGAATTTATTGAAGGATTTCATTACCTTTATTATTCATTGCTTGCCTTTGTTTACACCTCCAACTGCACTCTTGTAAAACACCACCATGCCCCTCTTCACACTGTGGCACGTGCTAATGTTACGATGGACAGTGTTGATCCATCTTTAAATAGTCATAGATTGTGAGTGCTCTCAAAATTCACTCATATAGGTTGATGCACAAATATTAAACAAGTTTTTTTTTCTTTAACTTTAACCTACATTAGAAAATGTATCTCATTAGATAAAGTTGGAGTTTCATAGATTACATAGATTACGTTGATCCATTAAGTAAAATAAAGGAAGTTTCTCCTATTTTAAAAGCAAAAGTTTAAGTTATAAGCAACTATTTCCTCCCAGTACAACACAGTTAGGAGATTAGCTCCTCTGCCTTAATGTGCTGTATCTCCAATCACACTTCTACACTTCCACTTGCTATTTTCATTGCATAAAGTGCACTAACTGTGAAAAGTATAGCTACATGAAGTGCATCCAGATGTGTGTGCACATAATTCCCAAACAGTTAAGTGTTTGTGAATTATACACTTCTCACCCTGTGTGGTTTCTGTGCAGAAGGGGGGTTAGCATCAATCAGTTTTTAAGCTAGTAGGAGGAAGCCATGCTTTTAGCTAGCATTCTGTCACTGATGCTAGACACGCGTTGGTGACGATGGCAGAATTACATCAGGGATTAAATCTACTGTAAGAGTGTTGAAGGACTGTTTGGTGTTCATGTTTATATTTTGAATGAAGATGAATTGCTCAGACGCTCGACCAGTTGTCATGTTGTGAAACTAAAGTAGCTAGCTAGCATCACAGCTACAGTCGAATGCTGCAGTGGTCATTACTAGTAAACACAGTTTACTGTCTTAGATTTAAAACATCATTACTCTGTCAAAATTCACCCACCACACTACCAAGTAGGTATATTGTATATAGTCTACCACATGGAAGAGTATTAATTGAAGTATCTGAACTGAGACACAGTACTGGTTAGGTAGCTTAATTTATCCACTTGATTAATTTAATCATTCTTTTGTATCGAAATGCATAATCTTCTGTTTTATGCAACTGTAACTTTAGTGTTAGACTTACAGCTGTAAGATGGATGGGCTTAGATCACAGTGATCTAAATGAAAGGCCATATGCATGTGTCCTCTCGCTGCTACAAGGACAGTTCATCTGTAAAAGATCATAAGGACAGTGTGTGATAATCTGTGGAGGGATATTGCCCAGAAGGAAAATACGATCCAAGCATTATATAAACGCTGAGATCCACTGAGCATTTATGTAATGTGCCCTCCAAGCAGAGTAGAAAGTAATATCATAACAACTACAGGTCTGTGGAGTCTGCAAGGGATTAGAATTTACCCATCCACCCACCCATCCATCCATTTTCTTAATCACATATCCAGTTAAGAGTTGAAGCAAGCCATGATAAATACTTTATTTATGACCCATTTAAAAGAATCACTATTGCCATCCCCATTTACACATGTTGGTCACTTTTAGGCAGGTAGATTTGTGAAGGTGGCAACACAGCTCGGGTGTTTTTGTGCTATTTGCTCCTCTCACTATGTGGTTCTAACAGTCTCTCACATTCTGTCGTTTTGCTAAAATTATAACTTGTGGGAGATGACGTTTTAGATTACCAGCAGTTACCTCCTCTTTTTATGTGCATTATTGATTCACTCTTCACACAAAAGCCTTCCTATGCAGACAAATGTAAACATCAGTGATTGTTTAAAGGCAAAGCACCCTGGAGACTCCCCAGACTGCGTTTGTGGGCGATGTAGTAAAGCACCACCTACTTCATATGGCCAGTAAAGCATGCCCTCTCCCCTGTTACTGTTGCATTATGCTGTTTAGATATAAGCAGCCGTTTCGGAGCTGTGTCCCCTGTGAGATCATCTGCAAATGGTCTGTGGTTTTGTTGTGGTATTTTTCTGGGGCTATTTTCAGACCAAGCTGGCCTTTATTCAGACTGAAAACAGCAGTAGCCTTTTAACATTGTTATGCTGTAATAACAGCAGCGCTAAAGAGTGAACAGACACACACGCACATGCCTCTACTCGCATCAGCTCCAGTATTTCCAAGCAGCCACTTTGTTTGGTCATTTCCTGTGATCTCTCACCTCCTTTGCAAACACCTGTTTCCTACTTCCTGTTATTGCAGGCCTGCACAGGAAGTGTGCCGTGAATGCGAGGAAAACATGGAAGGCCCCTGGCTCACTTTGAGTCAGATGATAGAGGTGGAGTGTAAGACTCGCAGCTTAGTTGGCAAGAAAGGAATAAGTCAGCTTCAGCCAAACGATGAGTCAAACACACCAACAGTTAGGAAAAGTTCTGTGTTGTTGCTGCTGATCAGTGAATGAATGCACCCGGGATTTTGGCATTATAGGATCGGCTGATCATTTCATCACAAAAAGCTGACCTCTGTTGGCTACCATGAATGACAAAAGCATTGTGATCATAAAGTGGTGTAAACAGACTCCTGCTCCACAAGATCACATTCTTATTTTGTCAATTAACTTTTTATAAGATTCATTTTTAGCCCCTAAGGTTTTGCCTGAATCTATTGTTAATTCCTCTGGTAACAAACCAAATGGTTTCGTTTTTGTGTACTTCTGCAGGAATTGTTTAGCTCAACTCGACCAGTTGGTGGAACCCAACCCAGTATTTTGTACCTTGGAGGATGTGATTTACCTCATCAGCCTTTTCCTCATGGTTATCAGTAACTGCCCCACCCCTGAAAATAATTTGTGCAAGCTGCTGTTACTGTTTATAGGTGCATTTCAAAGTTAAGCAGCCTGTAGTGGCTGTGTGAATAAGTGCATATAAATATGTGCTGCTTCCATTACATTTAGATGTGTTTAACATTGTAAAAGGTTCTATTTTTAACCAAACTATGACTTTGTGCTTAAACAAAGACAAAAAGAGAAAACAAAGAGAAGCAAATTCAAGATTTATGGTTAAAAGTTGCTCGTGTTAAACAGACTTTTTCATCGGTTATTTCAGATGTCAGGAACAAACCACTTGGCGAGGTGAGTTGGTTCCTAGGTTTCATTTCAGAGATGTTTAAATCCAGGCTCCCAAAACCCTCCACTGCAGTAAGATCGGGATCGATGTAGGTGTCCCAGATAAGAGGCAGTCGATGTATTCATGTAGGCTGTTAATATTAAAAAATATATCTGTCATTGCTTTAGTTTAGGGCTAAATTCAGTCAAAATTCAAGGTGCAGATGTTTTACGCAGGATTTTACACTCTGCGATTTGCTTTCTTACATAACATTTTATCCATTTTTTTCTCCCGTCAGTCCTGTAATCTGCAACGTCTGCCTCGCTGCCGAGTCAGCGCGATTACAGGCGCACTCTCTATTTTTCTGTCTCGCTTATCTGCTCCAAAGACAGATGATTGTCTGCGTTTTATTATCTCAGCCCGAAATTCACATTGTACTTCAGGGTGTAGACCACACACACGCAGAGAATTATCAAGTTAGGGTGTGATCTCATTCATTCCTCAGACATATGTGTGTGAATTGATTAAAAAAAGAAAGATGAAGCTTTTTAATAGGTGTGATGTGCTTGCAAAGGAAATATCTCACACATGGAGAAAAGAAGAGAAGGAGGCTTCGTAATGAGTTTGATCTCCCCGTCTCATGTTTTGCCATCTGATTGGTCCGCACACAAACAAATGGTTTCTCCCCATTTAAAACAATGTTTTTCATTTTCTACATTATCTGTAAGTAGTTGCAGTTAATCCTTTGTCTTCATCTCCAGTGAAGCAAGCTAACGGCGTCTCTGAGTGTATATGCTTCTAAGTTAATATTCCCCCAGCCAAGAAGCGGTTCATATAACAGCAGACTGAAGCTGGTGTGGAGGAAGAAAAAACCTATCTCTGGGTATGGTCTTGTAATGCTTCTGAGGGGGATTTAATGAATATTTGCAAACTTACCATTCCTCATGTCTAATGATTCCTGAATGCATAACATCATCTTATTCAGATTCTGTTCAGTTAGGTTTAGCTCACTTTCTGTTCAGCGATAGATGACTGCTGCCAAATCTTTATTATGATCAGGTTGGTGTTTTTATTGTTCATCTGTGATCAAGACGCATGCAAAATGTAAACAAGAGGCTTTAATTCTCCAACATGAACTTTAGAAATATCATACTCTTGGAAAAAATAACACAGGTCTATTTTATTTAAATAGAATTAAATAAAACATTTTGAAATATATGAAAAACTGCACATCAGTAATTCTGCATTATACCTGTTTTGAAGGACAGGATGACAGCCAGGAATAATCCTCCTGCTGCTCAGACACTCCCTTTAAATCCCCTGAAATAAGTCAAAAGCTCCCTTGTCATGACACCCACCCGAAAAGCTTAAAAACAAATTAAAAAGACCACATCTGTACATTTTGTATCTACGTTTTTTAACGCGTTGCATTTAAATGTAAGCAAATGGAAATATTTTCAATTTGGTGACCTAACATGCAGGGGGTTTAGGCGAATAATGAAAAAATTATGCTTAAAACTAACCCCCAAAAACGCTTAATGTCCTTGAAGCAGCTTTATTTTTCTAAAAGCAAGAAAATGTAATGTAATTTTACGTTGCGCACATATTCCCTCTGCGCTTGCACTTGTGATGGCAGTTTCTCGGGAGAGAAACCCTCATCATGGAGCAAGAACAAGACCTGAGGTCTTTGAAAGTTAGATGATGTGGTATACGAGCTATAAATTCATGTGCGTGGGTATGTATAGGAGTCTGTTCTGTATATGCGTCCAAGTTAACATCATGTTCTCTTGCTGTTGGTCATTGTAGCCCAGCTCTTCTGTCATTCTGGTATTTTTAACCTCTAAGGGGGTTTCTGCGCTCCTGGGCGAGCCAGAGAATGAAAGAAGAAGGCCGGTGAGAGCGGTGGAAAAAGAGGGATGACACAGGGAGAGAGAGGTGACTAAGCCTGTGGATCAGTAGGAGGCAGATTAAACTAAAGTCCCCTGCTTAAGACTTCAAAGTTCAAACTGCAGCAGCCTCAACAGTTGTTCGCCGTCCGCTCACATTGCATGTTTGTGCGCGTGCGCTCATGGGAGATCGCCGAGAACATGCGTGTTTTGTTTTGTTTGTGTGTGCTTGCCTGTCCTTGTTTTTCTCACATGGATATGGATGAAACTGTGAATCGGTGCATGATGATGTGTGTGAGCAGCCGTGTGTGTGTGTGTTCATGTTAGCATCCACTGATGACACTGACAAATGGCCTTGTGACCTTGATGGATTGCAACACAACGTTTGTAACACACTGTCATCATTACATCATGACAATCCTAAATTTTAATAAGGAACAGGGTGCTAAAATCAGGTAGAGTTGTGTTGTATTCATAAATGCAACAGAAAGGATAAATGCAAGTGAATTCTTGCAGGGATTTGGATAAATGTACATGTGAAAAGCAGGCGTGCTATTAGATGTTTCTTAATCCTCAGTTGATTTTTTTGTTCCCTGAGTTGTGTTGGTGCTCAAGTAAAAGTCTCAAATAAACAATGCAACCCTGATTTTTCTAAATAAACTTGCACAGACTTTGTTTTCGGCTAATCAGAATGGGAACAGGAGCCTCTTACATCTCAGGAGATTCCAGAGAAACCATTTTGCAGATTTGGTGTTTCATGAAATTTGAACACACACAGGAGGGAATGACTCGAGAAAGGCAGCTGGCCGTAAAAGCTGCGTGTTAATATGTCTGCACATCAAGGTCAAGCCCTAACAAGCTACTGCAACGTGCAGTGTCTGTGAGCGTACATGTGTCTGCGCTAGTCGTTAAGGTTGCTCGTGAAATGAAGCATCGCTCTCTCGGATCGTTACGCTTCGGTGATCCCGGCACCCCTGTTAGCTTATCACTTTGACTTGTCTATGCGAGACAAAAAACAAATACGTACACACATTTGTTGATACACAAAGTGAAGTGACACGTTTTGATTGATGAAGCAGAGCAAAGCGTTTGTCTCCTTCAGCCTGCCTGCTTAAACACAAGGACGTGGAGACAAGTGGACCATATCGCAGCAAGCAAGAACATCTTTTTAGGGCGTTTAATTATAGTCTGTCAACGTTTCATTAATCTTCTACATTTTAACAAATTTATTAAAGCACCTAGTAGCTACAAAGGTTCCTTCTGGATCACAGTAATATAATATGTTTTATGACAGATCTTAGTAATTATTTGTCCATATATATTAAATGGCAAATGTTTGCGAGCTCTTCATTCAGTGTCATTCACCGCTGATGTTTTCTGCAGCACCATCAGCAGATACAAAATACTGAAGGATTCAGTTTAGTGTTTTCTTCTATGTCTTCTACTTTATAATTTATTTTTAATTGTACAGTTATTTGGTTATTTGTACATTAGGTTGGAGACTTATTTCCTGTAACAGATATCCATTGAACATCCAGTGAGTAATGTATAAGGTTTATTGGAGTTTATTGCTTAAAAGCATGAACTGGTGGAAGGAGATTAATGAGAGTAATTAATGTCTATGACTTGTCGAGTTAGGATTTGACCCAGTGTGACAAACTAATCAGTTCCAGAAAAATACCCAAACATCTCTCGTGTTGTTGTTTTGAACTGTGGTAATTGAACTTTTTATTTGAGAGTCCCAACAGTCAGACCCTGAACACGCTCCAAGTTGTTCCTGAATCCAATCATCCCAATATCGATTTGGACTTATCTGTTAAGCTGGCATCCCTGCTGAAGTCAACACTTCACATCCCTGCTCCTTCAAACTATTTGCATGAGTGTATTCACGAGCAGGAGATTGGTTTTGACCTTTGACCTCAGCCCAGCAGCTGCAGCCGTAGGGCGTTCTTGTCAGCAGCTGGATAGAAGCCAGACCTTCCTCTGCTCTGTGGAAGAAAGTTTCTCCCAGCAGATATAAAACTCTTCAAAGAGAAGGGGAAAAAAATCAAACGAAAACAGGAGACACCTGAGATCAGAAAACGTAGAAAAAACTGAAACCTTAACAAAAAGCTTTAAACCTGAGCAGCTAACGGGGGGAAATAATGAAAGAGTTGTCACTGTAGGAGAGATTGCCTGCGTGCTGCCAACTGTCACATAATCTTCTTTGTGGCAGCTCTGCAGAAAGGTGCTGGGAGCATGGGATTGTGGGTAGGTAGGAGCTGCCTGGCTGAGTCGGTCATTGGAGCGAGTCAAAGCAACAGCGTCAGCTAAATAAAAGCAGGATGAAGTTGATGATTTCATATTAAAACTGTGTGTGTTTGTGTGTGTGTGGGAGTGGGAGTGAGTTGTGTTTGACCTTGCAAGAAGAGCTTTGCTTTACTGAACACAGAAAATTGAAAGAAATGAACAGTGGAAAATTACAACAGTACAGCACAGCATAAGGAAAGACGCAAAGAGTACACAGCTACACAGCTTTAAGGGACTGACAGATGTTTTAACGTTTATGAAACCTTAAAAAGGAAAAAGCATCAACAATATGGAAAGAAATAAATGCGAGAAAAGAAAGTGAAGCAAGCGGAGGAGGAGTGGAGACAAATCTAGAACCTCATTAGCAGAGAATCAGTCGGCTATAAAGATGGTAGACGTGATCGGTAGCACCAGGAGGGATGCAGACATCACTGTACACCACTGTTTATCCTCCCACTTCTACACCGACACTCTGTGGATGTGTGTGTGAATGTTACAGTGCAGAGTGCAGAGGATGAAAGGGCTCATGAGTAAAATCTTTTTAGCTCCTTCCTCTCTGCAGTTCTCCTGCTGGTTGTCGCTTCATTATTTTATCCCTCATCTTTACTTTCACCCCCACCCGGTTCATCTGCTCACTGCAAAGCAACCATCCGGAGAACGTTGCCCCTGAACAGAATTTTGGATGTATGGTTAGACCGCTGTATGAAATCTAAGGCAGTGCCAAATAGTGGTATCTTATTTTATTTTTTCTAATTTTTCACAAATCTTTGGCAGCTTAGAGGATATCTATACAAATGTTTACATCCAAAATTTGACTGTTACTTAACTTATTAGCAGTGGATATTAGCATAATCATCTGTTCAGATTAGAATGAGTGTTTGCAGAGTTTTGACAGTATTTTACACCATGAAGATTTTTCCTGCATCGTGTTAAGAAAGGATCAGATCACGAGTGCGTTTGCTAATCTCACCCTAACCAGAGGCTGCAGAATCATCTCTAACAGCCGTCTTACTGAAAAAGACATTACCCACGGCCTGCCATACCACACCGAAGGAGGATGGCGTAGCCAAGGCGCAGCGCCAGGGTGCTTCTTTGATTTACAACAGTAGCATTTCTGTGTAATGACAGTGAACTGAGTCAGTGTGGAAAAACTTAGGCATATTGTTAAAATTGTGCTTGTTTTTCTCAAGATTTTGCAGGCTGTGAATCATCAGTTTCGTAAATGGGTGATTCCTTAAACTTTCTTCTTTCATGCTCAGAATGTACTTGCAATAGCTTATTATGTTATGGTTTGCATTTTGTCGAGCTCCCTTTTATATCAAATTGGGCCGGATGTGGTTAATGAACTAAAATGAGTTTGACATCCCTGGATTAGACTAAAGGAACATTTTAAATCATGGTTACCATAAACAGTTTGACCAAACGGCAGCCAAGTAAATACTGTTAAACATAAAGTCTAAACGCATGTGAAAAGATTGCCCAAGGGCTCATTTAAGAGACATTTAGAAAGGCCTTGATAGTCAATTACAATCAGTTATTGGTAAACAAAAACAAAACAAAAAAAGATTCAAATTCGTGTTCAAGATTTGTGAGGTCTTCATGAGTTGTGCACAGTATCCCTGCATGTTTAGTCTTTCTAATGATTTTCAAACTTTCATCATTTCCCATCACACGCACATCTGGACTGAATTATGACACATTATAATTTCAAAACACTTTCAGTCATTAAAAAATAACAAATACTGAAAATTGCACACATTTGTGTGACCTCTGAGAGTTTGTAGATTATCTGTTGTGACATAACCAAAGCACTTAACTTCTCTCCAAATGAATGAGGTGCGTGAGTTATTAAATGTAGAACAGTTGGGTGCGCTGTACTACAGATCAGGTTGATTATTTTATATCACGGGCTGCTGTGGCTCAGGTGGTAGAGCAGGTTTTCTACTAAATGTGGCAGTTCTGTCCCCAGACGCGCCACATGTTGAAGTGTCCACAGGGAAGACGCTGACGCTCCAAATGGCAGGCCAGCACCTTATATTGCAGCTCAGTCACCAGTGATGTGGGTGTGAGTGGGTGGATGATGCAACAACAACATAAAGCACATAAAACGCTATGTTAGCACAGCACATTTATTGTGACTTCACTGTAATATTATTCAAATCAATAAAGGAAAATATTTCATGAATGATTTCACCCCCATTCTCTTTCAGTGCTTTATAGTATTAAAACTATATTGTGTTAGGAAGGAATCCTTAAAATCGCTCTGCCTCAGCAGTGTTCACACTTTGTTAGCACTTTGCTCTTCTCCTGAATCTACACAGGACGGCAGATTGTAGCGAAGCCTCCGTTAGCAGCAGGACGCTAAGAGACATGTTGAAGGAGCATCGCTGTGTTGTGCCTCGCCGTAACAGCTTGCTAATCAATAGAAACTAGCTACAAATTTCCATTCTGTCTGAGAGGAATGACGAACCGACAAAAGAAAAAAAAAAACCTGTTAATCCCAAAGAAACGTCTCACAAACAAACACGGTCAGGCAAAAGATAATTTGCTAATATTCAAGTTGAAGCAGTGAGAAGCAAAAATGTGACGCCGTCTGCAGGTTTGAATTTGCTCTTGTTATCCGCTCCCTCCTTCATGCTTCTCACTAATTTTCTATTTCTATGTAAATTCATCTCCCGCCTGACAGAAAGCTGCAGTGCACAGCACACGGGATTCGGCGTGGCAGCAAGCCTCTGTAATCGAGGCTGCCTCCACACAATGTTGCACGGCTTAAAACTGCAGCAAATGGGGGCTGGGGGTTAAAGGAGAAGTGTCAGACAGGGAAAATAATTAAATGGCCTTTTACATTCTTCTTTACCTTGTCTTCCTGCTCTTTTTTCCCCATCGTGCTCTACATGGAAAGCCAGAAAACAAAAAAATTGTGGCTCTGCTCATGTTTTATCTCAGATTGTTGAATCAATAATCCCCTTCCACCATCTCTTTCTCCTATTTTACTCCCCTGTCTTCATCAATGCCAACTCAGTGATGTTTTCCGCTCGCTGTCCTCCCATTTCTCCGACCTAACATCTCTCTTTCTGCACTTAATAAGCATTTTTCTCACTCAGACAGACCACAGATAGCAGTCCAGGCAGGGCATTCATTTATTTGCTAGGTGGCTGATGTGCAGCAGAAGTCCACAACATCTGCTGCAGGTTGTTTGTTTCTATTTCTGTTGTCTTGTGTGCACAAAAAGAGAAAATGATCACATATTGCAACAAGTTGCAGCAGAGGGCTTTTTCCATTATTGCTGTTGAATGCTGGCACGAGTCTCACACTTTCCTCTGGTCTGTTCTCAGTCAGCAAAGTGACGCTTTTATTGTGCACGGAGGTCAGCGCTGCGGCAGAGTGGGATGCGTCACTCACTGCCTGCGTCAGTGGAGCAGCAGTGAACCCTTCATATACGCAGTTCATTCAGACTTTAGCTCCCTGCAGACATCAGATCTGTTTGTGGCAGACAGCCCTCGTGTAAACCTTTTCATACAAAAGGGTTATTGTAGATTATCCACCAGTAAACTGAGGGCAAAAACAAATAGATAATTTTATCTTTTTGAGCGTTAATGTCATTTTGCACTTACCACCGATATGAACAACCAACAGTGTATATAAAGCAGAACAAGTAAGCTTGTTTTACAAAATGAACATGAATCACTTCAATCACCTGTCCCTGAAAAGTGGAAACGGCAAACTTTATAGCTAACTGCATAATGTCCTTGCCATAAACAGAATTTAACCTTAGAGCAAACCCAGAGAAATAACAGAGGGCAAATTCAGTGAAATGTGTTCACTTTTAGTCTGACTACTTGGCAAGCTTCTCTGTAACACCATAAGAGAGTTATTTTAGGTTTACAAGACTAAATCTCTATGTCCAACTTAAAAGGTCATACCTGTAATATCAAGAGAGCGGCATAAAAAAGCTAGAAAAAAAACAACTATGCAGCGAATCAGCGGATAGAAACTTAAAAAAAAGAATGTGTTGTTTTTGTCTCAAAATAACATTTAAAAACAGATTTCTCCCAGCAAGCTAGACTCCTATTACAGCTGTTCAACTCTATAAGGCATTAACGGCTTCATTAGTGGCTCAGTCTGCACTGTCCACATGTTCAGCGTCTCTGGCTCCTCCCAGCAGAGCACTTGAACAAGTTCCATTCCAAATCAGATACAATTAGCTACATGTTTACGAAGATAAAGAATAGGTGTTAGAATTGCCACCAGTTCTAACTTTCAGCCACATAGTTAAATGTTTTTTGTGGAAGGGGTGGAGCAATTGCCACGACTGCGCCTCCCGTAAATTTCACATTAACACCTACGACTATTTTAATCTGTTCATTCAGCAAAACATGAAGAAGAGAGAAGATGCAATTCCAGCAGATCAACAGATCTCAATGATGGCCCATATCAGCTGGTGGCTTCAGCTGATATCTTGCTTCCAGTTTGCAACTCTCACATGCAAGGCGGCTATTAAATTACTTTAGTTAGCCTACAGTTATTGCACCCTGCATGCTGCTTTGAAACCCACTTCAGTGTGGTGTCTGTCATCACTAACTCCTGCTCCAGCCTGTGAGTAAGGGGTTTGCTGCTGCTTTTTCCTCCTCTGGCTCTCTTTTTATGATTGTGGACACACAGGGAGGTCCCAGAGCAAAGCCGTAATGCCAGATATGAAGTACTGCAGATGAAAATAATCAATCATCTTTTGGCTATAGTGGTCCTGGCTGAAATGGTCTCCAGCTGTTAAGAAATGCACTGTGAATCAATTCTCTTTTAACTGTGAAAGACTAAATGAAGTGCGTTAAGTTCATTCATCGACTGGCGAGCATTACTGTTCTGTTCATTTCTGTATGCATATAAGTTAAATATGCTGCGCCGTGTTTGGGTGTGAGGAGAGTGTGTACATATGTGTGTCTCACTCCCTTTCACTACCCTTTGAATGCTGGAGCTGTGTTTCCATGGCAACGCTGACCCCTGGGAGTCAATGTTATTTTTTTTCCACACAAGTAGCCTCTTTGCAATCCCTCTCTCTCTCTCCCTCTCTCTCATCCATTCTTCCCTCCCACTCTTCATCTCCTGTTCTCTCACCAACTCGCATTGCGTCTCTCTCTTCTTTTGCTATTGTGTACCAAAGTAATAAAGAAAAAAAACACTCTTTACTCATTATCTGCTCCTGCACAGTCCATTTTATTCAGTGGCTGTGTCAGCTCTTTCTCCTTTCAGGACATCTTTACACTGTTGACACACATTCACGCACAAACACAGCGCATCAGAAACTCTCCTTCTTCTTCTCTGTATTCAGACATCGTTCAGTCTCAGTTCATCTCTTCTTTGGATCTCTTTGTCTCCCGTCCTTTATAAGGACACCTCTAAAGACAGCTCCCACTGTTTTGCATCTCGCAAACAGGAGCCTTCATCGTCCGTTGTATAATGTCGTCTTCATTTTATAATTCCACTGAAGTCAAGATGGGATGTTATCATGCATGTGTAATCGTAACTTCACAGGTGAGACATCGCCTCGTTTCCCTCTCTGCTGAACATGAACAGTGTAAAACATCAGGAACACTGTAACACTGATAAACACATTTGTGTAGAAAGACTGACTTTATACTTCTCTTTGGGATTGTAGTGGAATTAATTGCCTGATTAATAAAGAAACAAATCTATCACTTATATTTCTGCTGGGTAAATGTACTTTAAAACTTCGATAACTAAGTAATAACCTATCTCTTTTTTTGCCCAACCTCCCACCAGGCCAAGCTGATCGTCCCCAACAGTACAGCAGGATTGATCATTGGTAAAGGCGGAGCTACAGTCAAGGCAGTGATGGAACAGTCTGGGGCGTGGGTCCAGCTATCCCAGAAGCCAGAAGGTATCAACCTGCAGGAGCGTGTGGTCACCATCAGCGGCGAGCCCGAACAGAACCGGAAAGCAGTGGAGATCATTGTCCAGAAGATCCAGGAGGACCCGCAGAGCTCCTCGTGCCTCAACATCTCCTACTCCAACATCACAGGGCCAGTCGCCAACTCCAACCCCACCGGCTCACCGTACGCCAACTCAACCGAGGTCATGCCAGCTGCCGCAGCCGCTGCCGCGGCTACGGCTTCTTCTCTGCTCGGCCAGGCAGGCCTGGCTGGGGTTGGAGCCTTCCCAACCACTATGTCCAGCCTATCAGGCAACGACTTGCTCGCCATCACTTCTGCCCTCAACACTCTGGCCAGCTATGGTTATAACACCAACTCTCTGGGCCTGGGGCTCAACCCTGCTGCTGCTTCAGGGGTTCTAGCCGCAGTAGCGGCTAATGCAAATCCAGCAGCAGCTGCTGCAGCTAATTTGTTAGCATCCTATGCCAGCGATGCATCCACCAGCGCTGCTCACCCTGCAGCCAGTCTTGGAGGCTTCTCTCTGGGATCCCTAGCTGCTGCTACAGGGGCCACCAATGGTTACTTAAGCGCTGCTTCACCACTTGTGGCATCATCTCTACTTGCCACAGAGAAGCTAGCAGAAGGAGCAAAGGAAGTGGTTGAGATCGCTGTGCCAGAAAACCTAGTGGGAGCCATTCTGGGGAAAGGAGGGAAGACGCTAGTGGAGTACCAGGAGCTGACCGGCGCCAGGATCCAGATCTCCAAGAAGGGCGAGTTCATTCCTGGAACTCGGAACAGGAAGGTGACCATCACAGGTTCCCAGGCCGCCACACAGGCTGCACAGTACCTGATCAGCCAGCGAATCACCTACGAGCAGGGGGTACGCGCCACCAACCCACAGAAGGTGGGCTAAACCTGACAGCCGATGAGAAACGAGGAGGAAAAGAGGAAAAAAAAAGAGTGGGGGCTTGGGGGAGGAGTATAAAAAAAAGTGAGAATGGAAAAAGGAGAGGAGAGCAAGAATGTCGGAAGGAATCGTTCGCACCGTTTTCTTCTGCGTGTTTTCAGTATTCTCTATTAAAAAAAATTTTTTTGACGCAAAGCAAAAATGTGCTGAGAAGACGAGGAGGGAGAGGAGCGAGTTATTACGCTGAAAAACCAAGAAAAAAATGTGCAAAATGTAAATAAGGTTTTATTACTTAACGTCTTGACCTTTTGGGATTTTTTATTGTTTTGTTTATTGTTTTATTGTTTTGTTTCGTTTAGTAAATTAAGCTGTCTGTTTGTTTGTGTATTGTGTGGACAGAGCTGAATGCCATGTAGACAGGCCGACTGCCTGAGAGGCTACAGGAAGTGGGGGGATGGAGGGAAGGGCATGGGTGCGGCAAGGCGGAGGGTTGGGGTTTACAGGGTTCAGCCCTCCACCGCCCCCGAACCCATTACGGAAACAACCCTTAGCCCTCCCTCCCCCTGCAGGCCACACCCATCACCCTCCAGTAGGGTTTTTGTTTTTTCTTCTAGGAGATTTACCCCAAACCCCTCGCCCCACCTCCCTTGAATGCCCCTCTCACTTTTTGCTCCCCTGACCCGCCCCTCTCCCTTTTACAAGGGTTTTATAACAAACAAGACTGCAAACCTCAGCCTGGTGTGCGAGAGAAGAAATGCCCTTGACTCCTCCCCCACCGCCGACACCTTCTATTACTTCACCCGCATATGATCGTACCTCCCTCCTCGTCCCCTCGTCTGGGAGATGAAGGGTGAGGTGAAATTGGGCAGAGGTGCGGGGAAAGAGAATCAACCGGGCACTTTTTTTTCTTTTGCACACCTTCCCATACCTGTGATGTATCCCACAAGCAGTGCAGCGCTGCAGGGGTGTTACAGCATGTGACGCCCACCCCCACGTGTGGCTCTAACGTCTCAGATAGAAAGGCGAAGCGCACGCCGATGACCTCACATAGTGAAAAACCCATAAACGACAAGAGCGATACAGCGCAGGCTGCGGCAAACACACAGGATCTATGGCATTTTTTGCAGTCTGCTGTGATAATTCTATTAACTATATTGTCGATATAGGAATCATTACCTTCGTCATTATTTATTAATGAGTTCACCCATATAAGGCTCAGTTGTGTTTTTTTTTTTTAATCTGTGAATTCAGGTTGACATGAATGTAAATGAGACTATTTTTGATTTGATTCTTTTGTTTTAATTTAAGTGGATTGAAGATGAATAGTAATGTCACATAGTGTAATATATGTCTTATTTAAGTCCAGTAAGAAAGCCACCCCAGGCATTAGGATCATTACAGTGAAGGATCACCTTATATATCCAGTCAAAGAAAAGAACAGGGAACACACACAGACACGCACACGTTTTCACACTGAAACAGAACATTATGATGCCATATTTGGTGCTAGAAAAGGGAAATCACCATATCTATGATGCAGACTGCAGTAAGACTTCTAGATTAGCAAGAAAAGCTCTAAACCTCTCGTACCACAGGCTGCAGTGCAGCTGAATTAACCTACCTGGTTATCATGCTTAGCTCCTAGCTCATGCTGCAAAAGATCACTGCTGTTTATATGCCCTGTTGCAGTTTGCCTGCATTGTAAAGTTGTAACTAAAATGAATAATCCAGTTGAACTGAAACTAATTCTCGGATAAACTGCTGCTCGGCCTGTGGACACCCGAACCCTTCGGATGAACCCAAACCACAGACTAGATAGAGTGAGAGCAATTAAGACTAACAAGATACTACTGAGAAATGCAAACATTTAGTCGGAGGTAACACTGAAACGTGACAAAGGAACGTCGTTTATCTGGGGTCCACTGCTGAATCTGCAAGCCTCGCTAGTAGATTTGCTTTTTTACGGCAGCGTGCATATCAGTAATGGAGATAAATAGGCTCACTGACCTTTGCTCTTATCACGCATCCGTCCAACTGCCAATGAGATGAAGGGCAGATGAGAGATTTTTAACATATGTCCTGGGAGCTGAGCTCATTTCTGCCTCTGGCAAGCTGTAGGTCTCCCTCGGAAACGGATTTACTGCCCACTGTAGACCCAGGAGGCTGCTGAAGATGCTGTTGTTTCTTCTGTTGTTGAGTTTTTTTTGTTTGTGTCGTGTTATTTTTGTCTGTTTTTTTTAACAATCGGAGTACACTGAATTTTTTTTGTCTTAATGCACTGTGAAGCGAGGGAGAGTTTCTCTCGACCTATGAGGTCAGGGATGTGTGCTATAGATGGCATCGTTGACTGGATGGTTTTTTGTATGGCAGGGAAAAAAACACGCATATATGAAATATATGTAGAATGCATATGAAGAACTTCACCGGAAATGCACATCATATCTGAATATTGACGGAGGTGAAAGAGACTAGGTCGATGAAGAGGATCAATCAATTGAGGTCAATTAGATCCTACTTACCTGTTATCTTGGAAAAGTGTTTCGTAATTAGGGGGCAGGATGTTGGGGAGTGTTAGGTGTCCAGTAGTAGATTAAAGAGACTGGAACAAATTCTAAATTCAATATCCTATCGCAGCTGTGTCTTTCTCACGTACTGCACATCCAACAGGCAAGTCCCTGGACAGAGATTTAATTCTAACAGTAGCTGAAGTATGACGGAATGTAAAAGGCCAAAAATGAGGAGGGGGTGCATTTGATTTATTGACCTAAAAGCCTGGTGAGGGGAGGGAACACCTCTAAGACTAAACAAACAGACCTTTTGATTCTTTTGAAACCAATCCGACCCAAAATCCTCCACTGTGCTTTTGAATGTGTCACTCTCTGTTGGAGCGCCAGTGAGGGTTTATCTCCACAGCTTGGTAAGGAGGCTTCTTTACTCCCATCTAACACCATCCACACTCTCCTCACCCTCCCACCCGTCCTCAGTTTTC
The DNA here is from genome assembly GCF_000239375.1 of Pundamilia nyererei. NCBI lineage: Eukaryota > Metazoa > Chordata > Actinopteri > Cichliformes > Cichlidae > Pundamilia > Pundamilia nyererei. The sequence goes on along the minus strand of NW_005187553.1, from coordinate 978,728 downwards.
CAGTGCACTCCCATCCTGACACCCCCTCTCCTCCTACCACATCGCTCCATGGGTGACTATGTCTGGTGTTACGATCAATGCATGTCTGCTGCTTGCCCCGACAAACGCCACAGATTGAGCCTCTTCTCTCTTTGCCTCCTCGGGCAGCTGAGGCTCGGGCCACCAAATGCGACACTATCAGAAAACAACCACGCCCGAAGAGGAAGTCATAGCTGGCAGGGCACAGTGCATAAACACTCTTATTTGTAGTTTGTACTTCATAACAGTGACGAGATACATTACTAGCTTGGAAAACATTGCACAAACACACACATATTTCGAGGGAATAATTTCTCTTTGATAGGGTTTGACTGGATTTTATTGCAAAACCTCATAAAAGATCACAGGAAGCCAGTGTGCTTTTGCTCTGCTATGGAAATATACTGTGCTGAATGCATTCAGTAGGCTGATTTCCATTTCATTTAGAGTAAGATTTGCCTTTTTTCTGCAGGTAGACTCATTTATGGACTTAATATCTATTGAGCAATTTTGGAAAATAATTTTAGGTTTGTTGGTCAGACAAAACAAGCAATTTGTCACATGTAGTTGTTTAGCGGAAACAATAATTACTCAGGTAATTTAAAGATTTTGAATGCTAATTAATTGAAAGTCATGTGGCCGTGTTTCCTCCCCCTGCTTTGGAAAGCGTGCATGCAGCACAGTATGTTTACAGTGGCAAAACTGCACTGAAATTTCTTATATAGGTGCCATTTGATTTAATACTTTAATTCTTTTTTATCTTATTAATTAAACCTTAGGATGACTGTCTTTTACACAGCAGCTAATCTCTTTAGTTATCATAACGTTAGGGGATTGAGATAAAATGTGACAAGTACTAGAAGCAATACATGTTGTGTCGTCCCGTCCCTTATCCTCTGTGTGCCGTAGGAGCTTTTGGATTTACCTGTAGATGTTGGATAGGTTTACACGAGTAATTTTTTTTTCAATTTGTGGAAGATGCTGCTATTTAATAATAATAACAAGAAAAAAAATACAAGGTAAAAACATATCGAAATCTGTCCTTTAGCTGGAGAGGCTAGTTGCAAGCAGTGTAATACACGCTCTGTTATAAGCTGACAATAAGTTAATAAGAGCATAATTTTAACCTGAACAAGTAAAACCTGTGCCAAAACAGAACTGTAAATGTGTTGATTTAAATCACATTAGGTAAGAGGAGACATACTTTTATATTAAGAAAATGTGAAAAGTGCCAAATGAACCATATTTATAAATCAATACATAGGGGGTCAGTTTTTGAGAACTAGGTACACTAACAGACAAAGCGCTTCAGTATAGCAGTTTGTTCAATCCCTCTTCACTCCTGCCACAAGACGAGGGACCGCCATGTTAGCCAAGTGTTAGCCTGTCCTCTGGGAACTACTCTTCCCAGGATGCAACAGCACTATGACTCTGGGGCTAGAGTATCAATATAGTGATAGGTTAGCATAATAATGCTAAAAAAAAATGTGACTAGATAGCATTCTTAAACACAGCCTTTTATAGTTACGATGAAGATGTATTTTGTGGAAATAGATGTTATCTTTTTTGCACGTCTATATTGCATGATATCAAAGTGAAGCGTGGACAAAAAAAAAAAATCAAAGAAACAAAAAAAAGAAAAACCATTTAGGAAGTGTGTGTTGTTCATTTTTCGGAGACAAATCTTTGCATGCCGATAAGGGTAGAGCATTTTGGTATTGTTTTACACGCGTTCAGATGTTCGTTGTTTTTCGATGCAGTCGCGTCAAGTCCCGGTCCACCTGCTGCAGGTGAAGACGATGTTTGATTTCGATGTCACGACCGAGTGAGTATTTTGTCGCTAAGCTGTCTAACCTTCCTCAGAGGGATACGAACAAAACTCTCGAACAAACCTAAGACTATTTTGCTACTTGTTGAGCGAGCTTGGACTAAACGCTTCTCAGTTCCTACTTAACTTTCGAACAATTTTTTGAAGAAAAAAAAAATCTGGATTTATTTTCAAATAATAGACTGAGATTGTCCATGAATGTACTCACCTCTCCATAAGTTTGCATATCACTCTTCTGACCACTGGCGTGCAGTAGAGGCTTACATGTGTTTTAGTGTGTCTCTGTAATCTAACCTTACTAACCCCTCGACGCACTCTGTCAGGCTCTCAGTATTAATATGTTGTCTGTCCTTTAAGCCCCCACGCTCTGAGCTCTGGCTTGTCTTGTCATTGAATTGCACCTTATTGACCTCAAATATGACATGGAGCATCTCTGGTCCCGCCCCTCGTGGTCGCGAGTGACTCGTAAAGAGAGACAGTGTGTGAGAAAGAGGTGAAAGATCCCCTCCCTTACTTTTAAATCCAAAATAACGCACAGACACACTATGCTGTGTGCTGCACCGCCTGCCTCCCTCGGGTGACTCGCTGCAGAATTTGGGACAGATTGTGTTTTCACTCCCTTAACATGCAATCCAAGGCTCTGATCTCGGGGAGAGAGAGAAAAAACAGCACTGAACATTGCCAGTGTGGGTTTTGAATCCTGATCCCCCTCCTCCCCTCTCTCTCTGTCTCTCTCTGTCCTAAGTTTCCCAGTTCAGTTTAATTAGATGCTATTGGCTTCGGTGTCAAATTTTTTTGTTTTTTTGCCAAAGTCTCTCTCCGGATTTGCAGTGCGGTCATGCTTCGTATACTGACAGATGTTGTCATGGGAAGTGGCCCGCTGTTCACAAAACTAACTGAGATGGGGAAACGATCGGGATTTCCATTATTGCTCCTCAGTGACACGTTTGCACTAAACCTTCTGCTGTTACAGTGCACGGCACGCCGAGCTGAGGTGGGGGTCAGTGTGCGAGACTACTGTAGATGGTAGCCTTACTGTAGGTGTTCATTCAGCATTGTATTTAGATGTGCATGCTCCTCTCTCTCTCCCGCCCTCTGAGTTTGTCTGCTTTAGGCCCGCTCCGTGGTGTCTGTGTTGCGGCGTAGCCGGCTAGCCATGTTTTATTCATGTCTTATTTTTGTTGGCTTTTGTTTTTACTGTAACGTGTAGAGGAATGCAAACTCAATTCTAACCTGCTCGCCAGGTGACCTCATTGCTTCTCAGTGGGTGTGTGGCTCTCCGACATAGTCCCCAGCTCTTGTTCTCTGCCCCCCGCCTACCCTCCACCGCCACGCCTACCTCCACAAACCCACTCTCACCCACACCCACCACCTTTTCAAAACAACATCTAAGACATCTTTTGGGACCCCGCTCCCCACCCCCTTTTCCACCCTTCTTCCTCCCCCAACTCGGGCCCCATCGAAGCACCAGCAACTGTAGACTGCATTTGTCATATCACTGTTTTTCTGTTCCTTCTCTCGTTTCTCTGTTTATTTTTTTCCTGGTTTTGATTTGTACTGTATGCTCTAACCCAAACCAGTTTTAACAAAATGCCATTTTCTGTATGTAGCCTGTTTACCCTACTCCACCCCCCACCCCCCCTACACACACACACACACACACACACACAAACACAATATCCTCCATGCCCTCTTTTTTTGCACTTTCACTGCCCACTCCTCCTCCTCGCCCAAACATACACACACTTTCCTCCTCCGCCTCCCACGAGTCTCTTCTCTCGAGTGCCAAAATAGAACAGAGAGGAAAAAAAAGCAAAACAAAACAAAAAAAAAGACAACAACAACAACTACTACTACCATTCCAAGCGTTTCTTTGAGTTGTTCTTGTGTGTCGGACATCCATCCTGGAAGCACCCATGAAGCCAGCATGCTCCGCCCTCATAACATGATGTCGCTCATGACGCCTCAACTGAACAGCACCTTGCCCCCCACCACCACCACCACCTCCTCCTCCTCCTCCTCCTCCTCACCACCCCCACAGAGCTAAACCCGACAAGGATTAACCCTTCTGCAGGTTGGCTACCTACCTACTGTCCTGCCTCTCAACCTACCTTAAAAAAAAAGCCCTACCGCTCATGCCAGCTGCTTTCCTAATTCTGTCATTTCTTCAGCCTGTGGGACTTCATTGATTGTGTGCCATAGTGTTGGGGGCACCTTTCACTCTCCTCACCTCCCCCTTCTTTCTATACCCCCACCCCACCTTTCTCTCTCTCTCTCTCTATAACCCCTCTCGCTCTCGCTCCATTTGATTTTTCTCGATGGGAAAGATTAAAAAAAACCTCCATTTTCTAATGATGATTTTTTTTGTTGTTGTTTAACATCCAAACCACGCACGCCGACACATGCACCGCCCCCAGTGCAGTGGTGTGGGGAGTGTTTACGCACCGTCAGCTGCGCAGCCATCCTCTGTCTTCTTGAACTTTTTGAACTTTCACCCCCTCATGAACTTTATTGACCTTCTTCCTCCTCCTCCTACCCCCCTTCTGTGTTCATCCAACTGTTTGGACGATAACTCTCCATTCCATCCCCAAAACCTCTCTGAGACTGTGCAATGCTAGCTGATATGATTGGATTTTTTTGTTTGTTTGTTTGTTGCTCACCATTGGGGACAGTTCTCTGAGCTATAAGTCAAAAAAGAACAAAAAAAAAACATATGAAAGGACGAAAAAAATATTTTAAAAAATGCAGACAAACAAAAAAAGGATAAAACACTAAACAATTGTTTCTCCACAATTTCATTTTTTTTCTCTCTCATTGTAAATATTTTTGTCAGATTTTTTGCCGAGGTGTAAAGAGAGAAGTGTTGAGCAGAAAGGGGCGGGCAGCATAAAGAGAAACTAGTGGACGCGGTAGACGATCGTAACACTTTTCATCCTCTGTATCCGATACTTAGGTCTGCCTGTATAATCGGCTATGCTAGTTCTACTGTGTTAACCTGTGCTGTTGTTATTAGTGTTGATTTACCTACTGTATTCGCTGTTTAGCGTTCATGTCGGCTAGCCAACTTTTTAGATAAGTGTGCTCATCAAATAATAATACTAATCTTGAGAAATAGTCCGAGCCATTCTCAACGTAGGCTTGCTTTTGTACATTTGTTGATGTTTCTTAACAGTGAGTTGTAGTGGCACTAGTATCTTTTTAATCATCACGCCATAGTGATTGAAAACGCTTGGTCATGTTAGAGACATATCATCGTGGAAGACGGCTCGACTCAGCTCCTCCAAGTCGGAGAAAGAAAAACAAAAACAGGGAGGCGGAGGCGGAAAATTGAAAAACAAAAGAAGAAGAAATTAAGCTTCTCCCGGGCTACAAAATGAGGAAGATGAGCTGCTAACTTTTGTGCAATACAGTCCTAGTTTACATAACATAGAAGGATAGTTTCGAGATGATTAACCTCTGCAGGTGCCGCTCAACCACTCCGCTGCCTGCAGAACCAAACTTGTATCATATCTCCATATTTCGCCTCCACATCAAAGACATGTTGAAACTATTAAAGTGACTGTGTGAGATTAGACTCCACCATTTCATTGCATTGCTCTGAGCTCCACTCTTGATTTATGCTGCCTGCCCCATTGCCCTGAGAACACCACATGAGCTATTTATTTCTCAGACTATTATTATACTATTAATAAATAACAACACAACGAGAAAAAGGGAACGACTGGAAAAAGGTGAATTAATATTATAATTGTTTTGTTTTTATTTTTAGTATTTAGTGGTTGCTTTTAACAACATTCATTAACTGACTTAAAGATTACTGAATATTTAATGTAATTGTAGCATTGTGTTTGTAAAGAGAAAAAAACCTAGTGAGTTGTGTTTCTTGACTTGTGGATTACCAGTGAAGTGGGCAATCTAGTGCTAATATATATGAGGTCTTTTTTTAAGGATTCTTATTTTGCGACAGCAACAGCAGTCATTATAAATGTTCATTTTAGCATCACCTGTCTTCCGTTGTCTTATTCTTCACCTTCCACCACACTCTGCATCATCACAGTAACACATCGCAAGTCTGAGGGTGGGGACCGAATGTGTGTTTGGGCGAATCGAGGTGCGCGCGCGAGGGTGTGTGTGAGCAGCGTGTGTCGTGAATGTGTGTTAGTTAACGAACCTGTGTTTATTTGTGTGTCTATGCAAAATATGGTGCACATGTGCTTGTATCTTGCGTGTCTGTCTGCTCACACGTGTGAATCTGCGTGCGTCTGCGTGGATGTGTGTGTGTGTGCGATTGTTGGGTCTGTGAGGGGGGGGTTCGGGGTGGGTGTTGTGTCCAGTGTCCACCAAAAGCTAAAACTTGTCAGGCTTCCATACTTCCTGATGGAACCTCCTGACGTTATAGCTGCAAACCCTCATCATGTGATCTGACTCAACTCGACTGTCCATAACCCTTTCAGTCACCTGACCAACCAAATCAACCAATCACTGTCCACCACTACCGCCTTCCCCCTGCGCCATCCTTTGCTGCACACCACGTCAGCCCCATGTGATGTTCTCCATTGATAACATACTACTGTCACAATCTACTGTTACATGCTGACAGATCTGGGGATAAATACGCTTGCTTTCGTTCATTCGAGGTGTTTTCACCTTTGAGATTATTACTAAGCGCTCCTTAAATCAAGGCAAGTGTCCCTCAGGTTGTTTGACTTTGAAAGGATCAGTTCACCCATATTTAATGTTTGCCCAACAAGTGCAATATCTGTCAATAATTTATGCTCCAAAACGCTGGAGGTGAATGGAGTTAAGTCCGTGGTGGTGCTCACAGCATTAAAAATGCATATGTAAATTTAATTCACATTTGTGTGCATATATTTCTGAGGAAACCACAGCCCTCGCTGCAAACAGCTTTGCTGTAGTTTCTGGGACTGATAAGTCAAAACACCACGTGAGTCAAAAAGACAGGTGCTGTCTAACCATCTAAAAAAATTTGAATGTGACTTGAACAGTTTGGGAGATTTTAGCTGTACAGAAGTCAGATTTCTCTTAAATAATAATGAAGGAGATAGGCTACATTTACCAAATAACAGCAATGCCCTTCTCTGTTATACAAGAAACTCCTTGTGAATAATTTTATGTAGAAAGTATTTTCTCTCTGCCAAACTACACCTGCTAACTGTGGAAGGAAACGTGCATCTACCTGTGACAAGACAGCTGAGCTGTGATGATGGTTAGCTACATGTTTCCTTTAAGTGGCAGATATAGTTCCATAGAAGTGGAATAAAAATTACATCAAAGATAATAAAGATAATTTTTTGTTTGTTTTTTAGTAATCTTTTCAAACTCTAAGAAAATAGCACTCGACAAGTACAAATTTGGATTTATAACATTGAAATTTTGAGGTACATAACTTGAAATGTTGAGATGATAATCCAGCCTAGCAAAAATAAATAAATCAGCAACTTAAACAGGCTTCAGTAGTTACTGCTGTGGTGTCATCCAATCATGTTTTTTGGTTCCTTGATCACCACAGCCCGGGTCCCGCATAGTTTTATTACACCGAAAAGCTGGCATCTCCAAAATTGGGCAGCTTACACCAAATAAATCGAGATGGATAAATAACTCTACGGCCCAAAATGTCAATTTGATTTTGAGAAGAACTGTACCTCTAAGTAAGAAACTATTTCTTGGATAGCTTGGATGAACTGACCCGTTAATCAGCCTGAGGTGGACTTGTTCCGTTTAATTTCTTCAGCGTCATTTAATGAAATTTAGTTTGTTTTCCCCAGAACTGCATATTACATTTCTACTGTTCATACTACTGTACGTGCTGCATACTACCTTACCAGGTCAGAATCCACCTTAACCTGTCTCCATGCCAACCACAGAGGAGCCAGTTGCATGGCAACCGGCTTCCGCCACAACAAAACAACCTACCAACCAGCCATCTTTCTCAACTGATGAGGCCACGCCCACCTGACTATGATCGCTCCGTAGAAGAAGAGATAGAGGAAGAGAGAGGATAGGAAGAATGGATGACAGATGAAAGAGATGTAGTTGTGATTCTCAGGGTGTCTTATATAGATCTACTGTTTAGTCTGTTCTCCAGTCTCTCACTGGTGTCCTGTTGCCCCTAACTGAGCCCAAAGACGATCATGTCCTCCTCTGATAAAGTCCTTGTTTGATTGACTACTGACCAATTCCTCTCCATCAGTTGATTGATAGTATTGATTGACCAATTCTCTTGAGAGCTTGAGCTGAAAGGAGCTCAGCACTGTAACTAATGTTTACAACCCAAATGAGACCAACAACGCTGTTGAAAGAATGTCTAGGACTTAAAAAAAAGGGAAAAAAAAGAAAAAAAGAGAGACAAATCTCTGAAGAGTACTTATTTCTAAATGATGGAACTTTTCGCTTACTTTCTATGTGACATGAGGTAATGTAATTTTTTTCAGTCATTGCATGTGACTATTTTTATTTGCAATGAAACTGTTAGAATGGATGGTACATTTGTGACGTCAGTGCAACGTTCAGACACCGACGCTAGAAGTCAGCCGGTGTCTACTAAGTGTTTTCATGTCGCCGTGAGGAGTGCTTATGGACCAATGAATGCTAAATGTGTGACCATACAAAGCTGTAAAGGTTTTGTTTATTTGTACATGGTTATGGGTAAAATAAACCATTGAAGCAAATTAACATCTTTAGTCTTAAGGAGTAAGCCCTCACACGTTTATTTGTAAAGTCAGTGCCGAGAAAGGTACTTTGGATAATGCAGTCGAGGTAAGTTTCAACAGTTAAAGCTGGTGATGTGCTTCCATTCAAACACTCGGAGGGCTCGATGTAGTTGTGTCAAAGTGTTAGAGAGGGTCAAGAACGAAAGAAAATCAGGGTTCGATCCACTTCCACACATCACCATCCTCCCTACGACAGGCATCACAATCAAGAAGGGGTGAGCTTCAACTCTCTGACATATCCATCTACCCACAATCCTCCTGTGCACCAGAGTCATCCGATCAACAAACACCTGCACCCCCGCATCCACCATGTCAGCTCCTGTGACCTCTGGCCAAATCGTCTCAGCCCTCTCCATGCCATCGGCTAAGTGGCTAGTGGCTTTTTGAGCTGTTGTTGCAAAGCCTCCTGGGAAATGGAGTCACAAACAATTCACAGCATGGTCTGACCAACCTCTTGTCACTCTCCTCCCACACACCTTTCTCCATACGCCACTAAAGAAGTTCCTCCGGCTTCCAGCGAGAAGGTCATGCCATTTTGTTCCTGATGGGTTAGGTCGCCACAAACAAGAACATATACGGGCTTTCCGGGCAGCTAAAAATACAATATGGAAAAAATGGGTAAAAGTGACTTTTTACAGTCAATTCTTACATAATACATTCAGTATTAAGATCTAACCACTGAGATGTTCATCGCTACACTTTGCACTATAAATGCTATGTGAAACTTTACTTTTTTTGTTGTTTATGAAGCTAGAAGTGCTGTTGGAGCAGCAACTACTTTATTGGTAGACTTTAGCCTCAAACTTGGAAACGCTGAAAAACAGTGGGGTTGGCAAAAAAGTTCAGTCACAGGCTCAAAATAATAGGGCACATTTCAGAAACTTTACCTCAAGTACAGTGATTTACCGGTCATATAAAAATTTACAACCGATATTCAGGGTTTAAACTATTAACTTTAGGGTCCAATCACACTGTTGCACTACTATAGAACTCGACCTGACCTGATGTGGCTCTAAAATGAAGCTGTAGATACAAACAAGTCAAAACTCCTTTAGAAGTACATGACTTAACTGTCTGTACAGCTAACAGCATCTTCTTAACGGCATTTCTTGCGCAGGATGTGACATATAAAAAATACATTTGACTTAATTAATTCTAAATGATGCAACTCAACCAAATTGATCACTATATTATAACATTGTTTCTGACTATTATGACCAAATACCACAAATATGCGTGCCAGGCTCTCCGACAAATCAGTTCAAACTGAACTTACTGACAAAAGCATCAGTCACAGAGACCTAGACACCACCTCCCTGTCACCAGGTATAACTGGTCACAAACAGCGTGCAGGAAAAACCGTAATGTGATTCTTTTGGTTGCGGGCAGACTGAGTGCCACGTTTGCTTGTAGTTTGTATGAAAGACGCTGACTTGCCTGCAAATACCTGCAGTATGCCTGCAGTGAAACTTGAAAAATTGAGTCGCACACCAGAAATGGTGATGGTTTGCTTTCAAAGTAAAAGCCTTATTGCTGGAACAAACCGTTTTCAAAGGCTGAAACCTTTACTTTGAAAAATCTCTATTTCTGGTTTTCATCACACATTACAATGTTTCACTACCACTTGATGAGTAGTTTGCTGTTGTTTGCAGACAACTTCCATGCGAACCTCTGGTGACCGCAGCAACCTGCCAGCAACCAAAGCAACTGCTAGGAGGTTCTGGTGCAGTACGTATCCGTATTTGCAACCTGTTTCCAACTATCATCTTTCACATTACGAACCACTTACAAGTCCGTCTTGGAATACATGAATTTCCCTAGCAACCAGCAGGTGACGGGGTGTCAATGATCAGATTTAAAGCCTAAATGACCGGGGCATGAGCAATTTATTTTACAGTGAAAATAATATATCACTTTGTGCCCCCAAAGTGGAAGCCATTGTTTCAAAAATTAATAGTTTTAATGATAGTGTTCTTTATTTATTTTACATTGATACACCACATGCAAATGCTTTTTGTATGTAAATGTGCTTAAACATTTGATTTATAATATAAAGTATTGACAAATATAACTTAAATACTCTTTTGCATATTAATTTTCAAAGTATAGCCAACTAACATAGCTCTCTGTCCAGAGCAATACGCACTTCTTCAAAATGCTCTTTTCATTTGGGTTTTATTTGGGTTATAATGATAATGTATTATTATTACAAGATAAATAGTATGTAGGAAAAAAATACATTTCCCAGCAAGCATCCTGTAATCAGACATGCAAGAACCGACCTGCTTCTTCAGATATCAGGGTGACAGGTTCAGTGTTAGGAGTGTGGGTATGGGGAGGTGGGGTTGGCCTGATCCAGGTGTGTTTGGTCTGTCAGCAGGTCGGTATATGTACAGATGGTCTGCCTGCAGAGATTTCATGTTGGCTAAACCAACAACCACAAACACATTATTGTCTCTCAGAAATGAAGTGCGCTAACCAACACTTGGTTACACTTGGAAAGGCAAGCAGCATCTTTAATTCTGTATTCACTATGAGTTTAATTTCCAGCTGTCCCTCTTTTCTGGTTTGAGACCCAGACTTTGATTTTATTCACCCTATCGTCTTACATCTGTACCGCTCAGTGTCAACTAGGAGCTAAAAGTACCTGTTAAGTAAACATTATTTTATGGTGATAGGTTCATTATTTTCATTTTTTTTAAAAAGACAAATTAACTGTTTCAAGTTTAAGTTTATTTCAAGTTTATTTATTTATATAGCACTTTTAAAAACAACAACTGTTGACCAAAGTACTCTGCAATAAAATAGTCAAATCAGAAGACTTACCAAATAACATAGAATGTAGATTAAGAGAAAATAGAATCATGGAAAGAACAATAGTAACAGACTCATTTTGATTTAAAGGCCAGAGAATAAAAGTGGGTCTTTAGACGGGTTTTAAAAGTATCCAGTGTTGGGAAGATCCTCATATGCAGGGGCAATGTGTTCCATAATTTAGGAGCAGTCATGGCCCGGTCTCTTCTGTGTATTAATCTGGACCTTGGGACAACCAAGCGCATTTGGTCTGCAGACTTCAAGGATCTTGGGGGAGAATACCAGGTTTCACTGATTTCTAGTGTGCCTGTCAGTCTTGGGCCCTTCATTGCTTTGCCAACCCATTAGCAGATATACATTTTCCCCATGTTAACTGGTCTCTAGGCCTCTGTGATTGGGGTTTGAATTGAATTACCACTGTCACTGAACAACCCTTTGGCATTTTGCAGTGAAACCTTGTTGAGCCATTAAGAACAAATACTCACACAAGTCTATTTTTTTGTGCTGAACAGCAGCATGAAAATCCAACATATGAACCCAAGACAGTATATACAGGGATGCTTTGCCTTGCTGTTGGGACTTTTGAATGCAGCAATGCAAATGGTGCCAGCTCTCAGGATAATAATCTCATACTAGTGGAAGAGGCCAAATTTTAATCAGGTAAGGTTTTTGCTTTTACTTCAAAGCAAAACTTGTTTGATTATGGCTCAATGAGCTAAATGTTGATTCAAATAGTTACCACCCCCAATATCTTTCCATGATGTTGTCATTTATAATATATTCACAATATATCAATAAAAGGTGGCATTTGGCTTCATAGTTAACACGAAATAGCCTCCACTGTTTGGCTTCTCTTACTTAACAGAAAGGATTATTTCTGGCTCCAGGGCACTTCTTCCTCCAATAAACATTTTTGTGACAAAACATATTCACTCAGATGCTTTTAGAAACAAAACAACATCTTTCTGACAGTTACTTTGAATGTGTTCTCGTCCTTTCTCCTCATCTGTACAATGGCTTGAAAATTGACCACTGGGATGTACTCCAGTTTTAAGATGAATTACACTGTGCCTTAGATCAGCTCCCAAAGGTGCTGTAGGTTGTGTCAGAACCACAGAGTGCTTTGAGGAGACAGAAGGTAAGTGGATTAGTGGCTTGAGAGAGGTTAAAGGATAATTTTGTGTAAGAAGATGAATGCAAACTCTCTACCTGTGTATAGCTAGGAACACATGGTTTATAAATATATATAGTAGTTTCATTTTTCCAAGGTCCTGTGCATTGTGCAGGGAGTGATTAAAGCTTGGTTCTTCCTCTGCAGAGACAGTGCATTTTCAAAGTCACAGCTCTGTAGAAGAATAAAGACAAAGAAAGCAATAAATCCCCTCACATCACTGCTACAACCTGCATTAAAATATACAGTTAAAAACTCGTTTCTGTTGAAACTGCATGCTGTCAGTTAAGCATTTCATTTGAAAGCTTGAGAAATGTCTTCTGACGATTATTTTAGCCACATAATACATAAACAACATTATTATGAAAGACATTTTTAAACTAATCCAAACTGGAAGTGTAGTTGCTTTTATATGTCATGTCATTTTTCAGTGTTTCAGTCACCACTGCCCTGCTTTTCTATAGAGGACCTTGCGATGAAGCTAGGTTAATAAACTAAGCCTGGTGCTAACATATAGATCACCGACTTCATTGAAATGAGGCTGCTCAGGTGTTGTTCATGCAGCTGCGATTTTCTGTCAACCAGTCAAGCAATTATGAATAAGTTGAAAATCCAGAGTTTAAATACCACCACAGACCTTAAAAGTAATTTAATAAACTATGAAATGAAGCATCTTTCCCAGGAAATTCCTCTGATTCTTAATTGTAACTCTTTATCTAATTGTAGCCAGTGCTAGCTTGCCATCCATCTTTGTCAGTTTTAACAAAGCACCTACGATTGCTATTAGCTCACCTTTCCTCTTAGAAGCTGCATATTGATTTTCCTCCTTCTTCATGTGTTCCTTTCACTGCTTTACACGCTCCCTCATTCATCTGAACTCTAAGAATAGATCCCACTGAACCCCAAAGGAGTTTTCACAGGAATGTCCAACTTGTTCCAGTGAGGTTTGGTGGAAGTAGGGATGAAGATACATCGCATATGCTCGCTTACTGCAATATTTCTGCAACAATGCTCAGCTTTTACGAGCCTTGGGTTGCAGCTCTTGTTTTTTGTTTTTGCCTTATCTCTGAGGATTAGATGGAGGTTCATATGATCACATTTTGTAAGTAGGTCTGTGCCAAATGTCTACGTTGTCCATCTGCAGATGTAGATATCTGAACTAAACCAAAGTAAGCAACAAGCAGAATCACACTACACTTCCCCGGTGCTGGCAGTGCATCTTCACAGCATTAATAAAAAAAAAACACAGATGCATCCTTTAGTTTCACAATTCAGGAAGGCATAAAGGGACATGCAAATATTTAGAGTATTACAGTAAATTATTTATAGTGTTGGATTCGGTACTGGATGTCTCTCTGTGCTCTTTCTCCCTGACCTGACCATGTTTACATACAACCATAGGCATTAAGCTGTGACATATCCACACCCCACTGAAACTGTTAACTTTTAGTAGCTGTTATAAATAAGTAAGGCAATCGATCCCAAAGAGTTTCCATGGTTCCTAAAGGGGGTGAATATACAGCATTTTTGTTTTTATTAGCACAGGTTAGGGAAAAGAAGGTTTTTGGACTAAACCTATAATGTTCTACTTTTTCATGGTGAAGATGGAGATGACCGCACCACTGTTCCTACAGAGAAGCAATGACTGTCTACCTTAAAAATAAATTACAGCAAACAACCAAATAATAATCACCACTCCCTCCAGCTGCCTGCTTTCCATCCCAGTCTGAGGGCATGTGAGCCTTTGCCAAACTAAGCAGCAGATGTTTTGAATCTAAAAGATACACAATCACTTAATCCTTTGCAATTCACATTCTGAGCAACACCGTTTAACTGGATCCACAGTGAGGAGGGAGGTTGGCTCAAAGGGTTTCATTCCATAGGGCTATATTTAATTCGAGGGGATGAAGCAAATTAAAAAACAGATCTGAAAAATGTAATTCAGTAGGTAAAATTGCGGGCATTATTGGATCTTATGGATAATATCACCTTAAATCTAAATTGCGGCTTTGAGGCAGTGTATGTGCTTCGCCCCGAATGAAATGCTGTATTTGGGCCTTGCAGGTTGTTTTAAAGATGGAGCAGAAACATGAAATGATTCATCTGTCAGTGCTCTCAAATTTTCCTTCCTTGGGATGTGGACTGCTGAATTATTTAAAGTGTTTCACTATAGAATTTTTTCTTCTTTTGATAAGAAATGAAAATATATCAACCACCAGCAGATTCACAGATAACAGATTTAAAAAATCAGCATTTACCTTTTTGAAAGGAAACCCTTTAAGTGATATAAAGAAGACAACAGCGCAGTCCCTTTGCAGGTTTTTGATACAACCTATTTTATATGAAATTTAGAGTGTAATAAAAAGTTTAATAATTAAAGATATGATTTCTAATCTGACTTCATTTTAAATTAACTTGAATAATTTTGGAACCTAAAATGCTTTGTACTTACACGGAAAGCTTCAAATCTCGCATTATGAAAGTATCTTAACCACATACAGCCTGCAGATTTGTCTCACATAAAGTCACTGAACCATAAGGAGAATATTTAGGAGTGAAAATGAGCTGATAGTCCGTCTGCTCTTTCATCTAAAAGCAACTAATCTTACAGCAGCTGTAAGCCGAACAACACATTCTCCTGCCTTCATCAAGTGTTTCAAGTGACGTCACACACACACACCTAACATATGTCTAACATAAGTAACTCAACTTGTTGCACTAATGATATTAATATATATTTATAGTTTTGTGTTAAAAAGAGTGCTTATCAATTTAAATTGCTCGTCACCGTCTTTAATCCATATTATTTTCCTACAGCACCATCATAAGTGCTATAATTCAGATGTACATTTCTTTCTCAAACATGTTTCAGTTTTATTGAATGTATAATATGTGTAAAAAATATTTACATCAACCATAACTGCATTACAAAAGCTGTGACTTAAAAAAAAAGAACACTGTAGTATGTACAGTGATTGCTTTATCAATTTTATGGTACCTAATATGTTCTGCAATCCTGCAGCTGTTGTTCGTTTTCTTTTGTTTTTGTTCTGGAGTCGATGCTTTAATAAATACATTTTTCTACGGCACAAAAGGGAAACCTACGCAGTGCTTGATGTGTCTAGCCGATGTTGCTGTGGGTGGCGGCAGAACCAGAACGCAAAGAAGTCCTGCTCCCTTCTCTCCCTGGTGTTTATTTTTTTCATTTGTGAACAACATAAAAATGCAATTTGCCCAAATGCTCTCTGCCTCTTCTTTCAGTACATAAAGCACTATTTTACTGCTCTACTTCTTTTCTTCTTGGATTTATTTCTCCTTGGAACATTTTCAGGCAAGCAAATGGAACTTGTTGCGTTGAAGGTAAGACACATCTGGACGGCTGTTAATGCTCTACATTGCTCTAATCTCCGTTTGCAGTATAATAAAGGATTGCATGTGGCATCTAAAAGCTTTGCAGAGAATTATCACCTGATGCTGCACTTCCCGTCAGCTCTGCAGAACGTCTTAGTGCTCATTTCCAGCTGTAGCAGGCAGCTGTTTTCATCAAAAAGCTCCACAACTCAGCCAGCAGGAATCATATCCCAGCATTTCAAGCTATCCATGGTGCCAAAGTCGTTTTGCTACTATATAGGCCTGCAGTATAATTAAAGAGACTATTACGAGGAACGTTTAGGAAAGTGCAGCATGATATATATTTGTTATTATGTTCCAACACAGTGAGCTAATGCTTTATTCCATTAGCTCTGCAAATGTCAGGGCATGTTTTCAGCCCACTCTTTCCAGCATGCAGATTTTTGTTTTACTTTGACCTGAATTCACCAAATCCTCCGGAGTAGCTGTGCAGGGTGAACTCTGATTTGAATAAGACTAAGAAATTGTGTTGAGCTGCGGCTGAAGCACAGAAGCATCCAGAGCTGCTGCGTGGGCTGACGAGGACAGATTAGCATAATGAGGATATAGGCACAATCTTTGGGTAATCTTCTAAACATAACAAAAAGTGTGAACAGTGTGTTCGCAAGTATGCATGAGGAAGATGACAAAGAGGAATCAGCAATGGAGTCTAAATTTGTGTGAGCATCTTTAGAAGGCAGCAGCGAGAGACGGTGTCGACGCGTGTGAGAGAGAGGCGGCATTTTTAGAGTGATGGGCCTTTACGCAGTTTATGTTCCATAATACAGATTTACACTTTATAAATGACAATAAACCAAAGAAATAAATAAAAATGAATAAACAAATGGATAGGTTATTAAAGGCGACATGTCTTCATTACTTTATTAGGAAATGAATAAGAAATTATATGTTGCTGGGAAATAGTCACCTTAAAGGTTTTTACCTCAAACTAATTATTAAACATTAAATGCTATTCAGGCAATGCATGTTTTCAGATTTATATTTGGCTCATTTCAGAGAAAGACCAAGACATGCAATGAAAGAAATATGTAATTAAGGCTAAATTTGTGAGCCTGCAAGTGCAGCTAAGTACAAGAGAAGTAGTCAAAGAGCCACCGCCCGGCTAACAGTTATGCTCATTTTTATTGCATTACCCCATTAAAATGGCATGATTAGAGAAATTAATTGCCAAAAGGTGATTTTTTTTACTGGATTTTAGCAATTTTTTGGGTAGAATTATACAATTTATCTTTTTGCATTATGAGGGATCAAGAATAGATTCGGCAGCAATGCTTGGAAGTAAAAATAGTGAAATCTTGAGCAGGGTTAGACAGTGTAAGCTCTCCTCTAATAGGATGTGTGAAACATGCAGTCATGCCAACAAAGCTCTTACAGCACAGACAGAAAAGCATGGCTTAACATGCGTGTATTACATTAAGTATATGTAATGCAGCGTATTGTATAATTAACTGATAAAGGCTATTGCATTATTTTATTTGCATTATTTTTTAAAGGAGCAGGATTAAAAGAAGTTTTTTTTAATCTACTGTGCAAAAGACCTGACTGGATATACAGAGTGTTGTCAAGTGTTGGCTACATTTACAGGATTGTGCTGTTGTTTTAACACAGACATAATACACGTGTTACATATTTGGTTGTTCCAATCAGAAAAATGTAACACATCCAGTGTTGCAACATAATACAGCCATAGTCCAAATTTGACTTTATTTTTGGCACAAGTTTGAAGACATGCATAGAAACAGAGCTTATTACTGCCGTTGTTGTTCTATTTTTACTGTAATAACGTTCCCTCGCCTCCCGGCCCTGCAAATCACACAAACCCACAAGGACACATTAGTCTTTCCACAGTTTATGAGAAGCCAGCAGCCCTCTGCACTCAGACTGCACTCTGAAAACAAGACACTTCTTCAAAGGTCCAAAATGGTGCTTTGGTCGTGACTAAGACCATAACAGTTTAACGTTGGTGGCTCCTAATTCCCACTATTACGTCACTAATACGCCACCTTTGTATTAAAATACATGCCACGCAGGGGGTGGGAATATCTGTAAGGAAGCCAAACAGGAAATTCCTTCTCTTAGATGGTGCAGGAAAAGACTTTAGGAGGGTTAGACTTACCAATATCATGTATGAAAATATAAGCAATAAAGCCATACTTCTTTAGTGTACCCACATGTGACATTCATCAATTACAAGACTGTGATCAAATCTGTGAAAAACAAAGACACTCCTGTTTTTTTGGCCAAAGTATTCCTCTGGAAACCAGAAGAGCCGCCTGCAGGTATCTTACAGAGTCATTTTTAATCACAGTGTAGCAGCCTCTCGACACGTTTGGCTCTGCCCAGCGGGTTCGACTATCCACCTGTCTTTGAGACCCCCAAACCATCACGCGAACCCTGTCGGGAGACATTAGACTTTCCGTGATGTATGGAAGTGAGCCAGAGAGCGCTGAAACCACATCAGGCTGCTCTGACTGCCTGAGGCTGCTACACATTACAGTCACAGCGGAGCAACAAAAACACACAATGTAAGCTCCTTCGTTCTCTCGTGGTTGTTTTTGCTTTATTTTATGATCTGCAGGTATCACGCATGATCATTTACCTGTCTGTCCGTTACAGGTAACATCTCTTTACCGACCCAGTGGTCACTACTGCATAACTGAGTCACACGCCAAATCAAATTTTAACAAAGAGAGCTGTATGTTCTTGTAATCTTGTAAAAATGTAAATCGTTGGTGAATATTCTGTCAAAACCCATCACATCGGTCCCAATAAAATGCATTAAAATAGGGAATGACAAACATAAGTCCTCAATGACTTATAAGGTTTATATATAGCAGCAAAATATTTGCTGTTTGGACATTCTTTCTAAGAATCTGAGCCTCTATATGACAATACATGAACATTATCTTAGGGAAAAGTCTGTATGTGTGCCAGAGAGCACCGCGCACAGGGAGGAGACTGATAACACGGCTTGAGAGTGTATCAGAAAAGCAACAGTGAGAAGTTTGACGTTAAAATTGGGATGCCAAATACCTCGATATGATCAGGGCTGTGGTGAAAGGCAGTTTTAAATATGAATTATTATCTGAGACATGTATTATTTCTACTTTGAGACATTGTTTGATTATTATTAGTCAGCTGGTAATCAAGAAGCTGATGAATGAGTCAGTGATAATTAAAGATGATTGAGGCAGCTGAGGCAAACGCTGACACGACTTCAGGGTTCTGCCTACTACTCTCCATAAAAGGCTTTTGCTTTTCTCCGCCTTTAAAAATACATAAACACTCTTACTCCAGCCTTTCCTTGCCTTTTCTATCTGTTTCAGTGTAGCCTCACTCCTTAACCCCTTTTACTTGTTTCCTCCCTTCAGTCTTCTTTGCCTCGGGCTTTCCATCCCTGCTTTTCTCCATCCCTTCCTCTTTCCTCATTTGAACAAGAGACAATGGAAGACAGCAGTCGGAAAAAAATAAATGTCAGGACTAAGTGAGATTCAAGACAGACTTAGCGGATTGGTGAACTTGAACTAACCTTCAGTCTTTGCATTCCTCTGCTCTGCTTTTAAGTTATTACTGTTGCGGGTCATTTAATAACTGAATGATAATCTGATCAGGCTAAGTGCTCGGAAATAAAGAGGATGAAATGAAGCTTTCTTTATTCCTCCAGTCAGACGGATGAGATCCCAGGGTTTCAATCCAAAATGCAATGAAGCAGATTTCATTGGAAAAATCATTGATGTTAGAAAAATAAATAGAAATCTATCTATAGGACATATATAAAAAGCAAAAAAATCAAAGTTATTCAGCGGTGTTAAACTTTCCAAAAAACTGTAGAACGCAGTGGCTAAACACGAGCCCTCAGAGAACGTCAGCCTGTTATGGCATCTTTGCGTCATCATGGGACATCTGTGCCTTTTTATGTGACATATCACACAATAAGGTCTTGACCTTGAAAAAAAACAAGAAAGGTCAAAGTCCAATGCTACGCCAACTTAGGTGCTATGTTCCCCAAGGCTTAGTATATTGTCGAGAGAAAATGCCACCCAAAAAAATTTGGGTTAGTTAGTTTTGGTGTAGGTAGTGCACGCCTGAAATCATTGCATGGTTCATTGTACTAGCAGACCATCCAAGAAGGTTGTGCTGCAGTTTTGGTGAGGGAAATTCCCTTTTATTTGCCCCTTCATCCATTCACTTCTGCTGAAGCCTATCCCAGCTGTCTTAGGGTGAGAGACAGGTTCACCCTGGACAGGCCGCCAGTCTGTCACAGGGCTAACACATAGACACAGACAGCCATTTGTCCTCAAATTCACTCCCACATTCACACCTATTGGCCATTTAGAGTTTTCAATTAAACTATCCCCACTAACTGCATGTCTTTGGACTGTGGGAGGAAGCTGGAGTACCCAGAGAGAACCCATGCAAACACAGGGAGAACATGCTCCACACAGAAAGAACTGAACTCAGGACCTTCTTGCTGTGAGGCAACAGTGCTAACCAACAGTGCTATTTGTACTTAGCACTAATTAGGGGGTATCTATCTCTGTGTGGCAGCTAAGCTTATAGTCTGGGTGCAGATTCCTAACCGAGCTACCCAGTATTCACTCTCCATCTTCTTGTCCAAATATGCTGCAGGTGGCTCCAGAATAATCCACACAGTGTTGGACAAATGTCATGTTGGGTAGATTTATTCTTTATATACACTCTATGATCACACCTAGTTACATCCTAAACAGAGGCAGGTGACCTTATATAGGATGCCAAGATGTAAGAAGTCAGTGCAACTGGAGAAACATATCAATAAGTGTCAATATTTATAAGACAATAAATAATGCTTGTATTGTTATAGCTTTAAGTGGGTTTCTTGTACAGTTGTCATGGTGAAGATGGAGATGACCGCACCACTGTTCCTACAGAGAAGCAATGACTGTCTACCTTAAAAATAAATTACAGGATGTGCATTTCTACGTTTAACTGGCCAGCACAGCCTGTTGCTGCAGCAATCACAATGGAGAGCAGAAATAGATGAGCATGTTTACTATTTTCTATTTTTTCCAAACTCTCCTTTATTATTTTACCACAGCCTTTGCATTTGAGCCCCCAAATGAAACACACAAACTGCTTTTTGGCAGCTCTTGATTGCATGCAATCAATGCTGTCTTTACCTCTGTGTCCGATGTTTATTACAGCCCACTTCTTTAATCTTAATCTTAAGACTTGTGCCTCCTTTGTCTCGTTTTGAGCTTCTGTCTGGTAAAAATACCCCTTGCAGAGTCCTGGAACATGGACATTGGGCTCAAGGAAAATGAAATCATGTAAATTCAGACTGAGTCACTTGTTGCTGAGGTTAGGGGTGAAGTGGATGTACTTTGCTCTGTGAAAGTGGAGGCAGTTTTCTGGATGGACATTTGGAATACAAAGGGACTATTTATGCAACACACTCAGTGCCAGCTAAATCTCCTTTACATAAGTCAGCTTATGGAGCAACAGACTGTCTGAAAACAGGAAAGGTTCAGTCGGAGTAAACTGTCAGTACAATAATTCACTGCCACGTGTCTGACAACAGAATCTGTTATTAAAGTCAACCATATTAAATTTTAACGGAAACATATTTTACAATTATATCACATTATGTCATGTTGAAACTCGACACAACGGGAGAGGGGGAACAACACTATGGAAGCAACTCCACTACTACTGCACTGACCTATTTCTGTGAGTTATATAACATATAGAGCACAGTCCCCTTTTGGAGGACTGTGAACAGCAGGATTTTTATATTATAAGTGTGTGAAGTTGGTATACCTCAGACTTTCATTTCACATTGCTCATTTTGTAATGTAGTAAAAGCGAGCTGGTAACTGTACAGTGTCATGGTTCTGCAAGTCTCACTGAGTCTCCTTTTTTCTCACATTAGAGGAATTTATTGCACTTTTTCCCTTGATGCATGTATCTTTCTATTGTACTCAGGATGTTGGGAATATAGATTTATCATTAGTGAGATAAATTATAGTGAAAGGGTTTATTTTTCAGGAAAAACTCATATTCACTATTGATTCTTGAGTGCTTTTAGTTTTAATAGATGATTAAGATGCGTTCGTATATTTCATTTTTTATCTTTATGTCTGGGGTCATTATGGGGATCCTGACCACCAGACTGATAAAACATTTCTTTGGTACTAACGCCACAATCTGGCTTTTTATGAAGAAGTTGTGAAATTTTAGAGCAAAATTTTAAATGTCATGGTTTTTTTAGTATGCTTGATGTTACACTGCAAAATGTTTATTGTCAAATTGCGAGTAACTTATTATCCAGCTCTTGCTGTATTTTACATCGCAAAACTGACTAGACCTTTTGGAGTACAATAAAAAAAAAGCTATGTTTTAACATGCTGTATGTTACAGTGTTATACTGACATATTGTAAAAATAAAATGCTGCAGTACATTTAACAGTGTGCGCCGAGCAGTGAGGTTTTAGTGTTTGATTGTCACACTGCAGATTTGCAGGAAAATGAGGGTTTGCATTTCATCTGTCATATCCAGCCCACAAAAACGCTTTGTTTTACAAGGCAAAGCATCGCTTTTAACCCCTTAGCAGTCGGACGTACCGCCCACGGGACATTGGATGGTTTAGGGGACTAATTGGACTGCTAAGGGGTTAAGCTATCTAATGTAACCCGAACCACAAAACCTTGCAGGGTTGGACTGCAGACATCACATCATAGTGGAGCTCATCAGTCAGACTGATGCGCTCTTAGCTTACCCACATCTAAGGGCACTCAGGCAATAATTGCTTGTATTTGAGCCAACAAACAACACCTTTCACATGACACAGTCATTTGAGCCATTGTTAACTTTAAAATATTGATTGTTGCAGCCTGAACAAAAGTAAACAAGTGTGTACAGTGGATTAAGTAATGGCCAATTCAATGATTAGAGTACTCAATCATGAATATTTAATCATAACATAAAGGAGGATGCTAACTAATGGAGAATAAAGCAGAAGATCAGCAACTTAAAGGAGAGCAATTCCTCTCCGTGGCAGAATAGTATTTGGTTTCCACAATAAGAAAATCACAAGAAATATTGTTTTAGATCTTAAAGTGCACAATATCACCGAGTCTTTACCAAAACTGCTGCACATCAACTAAAAACAAACAACAATTCAACAAGAAAACACAGACAGAACAAAGTGGACCCCTCAACACTCCAGGGCTAAAAGGCTGACTTAACTTTCAATTGTCTGAAATTCATTGGTACAGTAAGACTACATGAGGAGAATGACACGTTAATCCACTTTTCCTGTCGTAACAGTTTCAAATGGGCAGTCCTACTTTACCAAACTCCCAGTCTTGAAGAGTCTGATCAGAATGGTTCGTCTGCCTTCTCCCGCGTGCAGATGGCTGCCCAGCAGGACTTCGGAGCGAGCAGCAGCTCGTCTCCGACATCCAATTCATCTCTTATCCAGCAGCCTGAACTCTGACCTAAGTTTAAATGAGGGCCTACACACACAAGGCTCTCTGGAAAGATGATGTAAGTCATGAAGAGATGAATGAGTAAAGGCCCAGACCGCAAAAACAGATGGCACCTTTACTGCCCAGTAAACTGTTACGACCCAAGAAGAAGAAGAATCCTCAATGAGGAAATCATCACCTCGCCATCACTACAGCCTCAACTAAAGTTTTGTTTTAAGTGTCTACCTGTAATGGAAGGTTTAAATTGTCAGTAAGGCAAATTAAATAAAGTATAGTTACCATTGTTTATTTTGATGTGCAAAGGCTAATAACACAGGTCTGCAACCAAAAAACTGCATAGGATTTTTTGACTGTTTCTTAGGGATTTTTACTCACTGAAACCAGGAAAATATTTTTAAAAACTCCATCTCATCAGGTTTTCTTGCAATTTCCATTTTTAAACTGAAATCTGGTAAATTATACTTGAGTCAAAGAACCATATCCAATAATGATTTCTTACATAAATTTAATATGTCTAAGAGTGAGACTCAAGAGAAATACAAAAAGAAAATGCGATGAATTGATGGGGGTCATTAGGAGGGGGAGGTGGGTTTGGCGGTGTGAGGAGCTCAGATGATCATGTCCCAACAGCTTTATTTTGTTCATAGCGAAAGGTAAGGAATCTCAGAAACATTATGCATAAATAATTGTAATAAAATATTTTTGTTTTCATCACTGTTGTGCTTTTTTAAATATAAACTCCTCATGTTTTGCAAAAAAACAACAACAACTGTATGTGATGGAGGAAAATGGAGATCAATTTGGATTCAGCACCCTAAAAAGCATCAAATTTACCAATCAAATATCCCACACAGCTGAAAAAAACGATTGTTTTGCAGACCTATGTAATCAAACCTTGACCATAATTTGATAACCAGAAGCTTAAATAACACAGTCGAGATTTGTTTAACAAATATTTAACCAAAATTTACATTGAAATCTCAAACTGAAAAAATGTTGATTGCTTTTGTCCAAACTTGTTTCTGCAATACTTGACACCTGCTGCTCACTCGCAATTAGTAATTTAATTATTAATACAAATGTGACATTTAATGCAAGACTGTGGCAAACTGATTTCTGGATCCACCAGCGTAGGACAAGAGAGGATTGGATGCCAGTGAAAATTAGTCACTTGTACAACAAGAAGTAAGATCACTTTTAGCAACACGGATTGGATGGGTCCCACGCTGATACCTTTGATCAACAGAGTTCTTACACAGCTGCCAGTTAGAGGACTAGACAGGATTAGCAAATCATTTTATATGTGATCAGGTTTTACAGTCTGTACCAGTATAGCAAACAGCGCAATAGATACTGGCATTAGATAGAAATGGCTGAGTGCAGAAGAAAGACTTTATTTTGATTCTACAATTCTACAACTACATGTGAAATGAAATCACTGAAAAAATAATTTAAATTATGTTTTAGGAAAAGCATATACTTTTTATTTTTATTTTTCCCACTAAAGCTAATTCTGAATACAAACGGAAAAATGTTTAAAAACGTAGATCCCAAACTTTTATAACTCTGGTATTGTGAAAAATAAACTCAATCCTGTCATGGGAGTTTTATTTTGAAATGTGGCAAACGTCCTGTATGTAGTTTTGTAGTGAAAAGGAAAAAGGGGGATCTTAAAATGTCACGAGCATGTGCCTCATGAATGAAGTCCTTGTTACAAGTATTGGATTTCTAATTCTGTGAAATTTTCTTTCTGATATA